>NC_056725.1:1511665430-1512031680 GCF_019279795.1 Protopterus annectens
AGGCTGAATCAGAAACATACTCTCAAGAAAAGCTTTGCAAAACTTCAAAGAATCTAGAGAAGAGTAGTTTTCACCTAGATGAAAATTTGAGATGGCAGTCAGTTGCACCTTAACTGTCGAATAACTAGCTCCACTGTTGAAGACAGAAGACAGGAAATCAAGAATCGCTGTAATCGGTGTGGAAAAGGGGTCTAAATGTCCCTAGTGGGCCCAGATAGAAAATGTTTTCCACCTGCTCTTATAAATCTTCCTGATAGAGGCTTTTGGGTATAACAATGGGGCGAACAGGAGAAGAAAGCCTAGAGTTTCTGGCCGTCACTGTAAGTTGAAAAGCCATCCTGTCAGCTTGAGAGGTTACATATATGAGTGAAACAAAATAGATAGCAGAGGCAGAAAGTCCTGAATAGAATCCAGCATCCAGCGAGGGTGAACTAGGTGAGGCCACAGGAAAGGGAAGCCAGACTTAGTGAAGCTATAATGGGGAAATGAGGATAACCTTGCTCTTCTGCTATAATGATTTCTGAATAAATTTGGGGATGACAGGAGTGGGACAAAAGGCATATAGTACACCGTAGGGTCAATTGTGAACTAGAGACTGTCGCGATGGCTCCTCCTCCTGGGGGTTCTCGGCAAAGTACCTGCTGCACTTGGAAATGAGGGGAGAAGCAAAGAGGTTGCAGTATGGTTGACCCTACTGGCAAAATATAATTTCTACCACTGACTGACTGAATGACCACTCATGAGGGAGAAAGATGGATATGCTCAGTTTGTCTGGTAGCATGTTAGTTTTCTAAGGAATATGCGCTGTCAAGAGAAAGCGGCCAGAACAGATTGCCCAATTCCTAATTCTAATTGCCTCCCAATATAGTGGATAGGATCACATTCCCCCCATTTGATGTACCAGACCACTGACATATTGCCCATCTCAATGGCAATCATCTCTAGAGGAAAAGCATCTTGAAAAGCCTGCTACACCAATAGGACTGCTCTCATTTCTAGGATACTGATGTGAAGACTGGCCTCTGTCTGGGACCACATGCTTTGGACTGTCCTTCCCAACTAATGACCCCCGCCCACACTCTAGTTTAGTGGCATCCACAGTCACTGTGGCCTTGGGTGCGGGAAGAGTGAAAAAGTGGACCAGAAAGAATCCTCCTGTATGAGTCCACCATGCTATGTGATGCTTGCAAATGTTTCTCATCAGTGGATGGTGTCTTAATGACCAATGAACTGCTAGAGTCCATTTTAGAACTCTCATATGAAAGTGAAACAAAGGTACCAGCACTATTAAAGTTGCCATCAAACCTAGTACTAGTAAGAATAATCTGTCTGGAGTTGAATGAAGACAAAGAATGTGTAATGCCTGCTTTCATAAAGTATCCATTCTAGTCTGTGGCAGACTTGTTACTTGTGTTTGGGTATCTAGACAGGCAAGAAATGAACACCAGAGTTTGTGTGGGGCAGAGCTGTGACTTGGTGTAGTTTATACTAATACCTAGCTGGAGACAGAGGTGAAGCAAGAAGTCCCTGGCTTGAATCGGTAGAGCCATGCTGGAAGCAGCTAAGAGTCAGTCATCTAGATAAGGAAACACCCGCAGTCTCAGGTGAGCTGCTACCACTACCATACACTTGGTGAACACCCTGGGGGCTGTGTTGAGACCAACTGAAGTTCTCTGAACTGGTAGCGACTGGCTCCCACCTGGAAGTCCAGACTAGGTCGCCTGTGTATTTTGGTATGATAGTACACATCCTGAAGGTCTATGCAGCACATCCAATCATCCTTTCTTAAGAGTGGCAGGATGGACTGAACCATCCAAAACTTCGAGTGTTTTTCATGAATTGGTTTAGATTGCTGAGATCCAGAATTGGTCTTAGGTCCCCCATCTCCTTTGGCACTAAAATGAATCTCAAGTAGATTCCATATCACTGAGGGTTACGTGGGACCGGGTGGATAAGTCTTTTCTCTAGCAGCTTTTGTATTTCTATAGCTGCCACTTTCCTCTCACTGGGTGGAATGTCAGAAATTCTTTTGCTGTGTTTTGGAGAGAGAAGGGAAAATCATATGTAATAATCTCTGGATATTATATTCTGCACCCAAGTATCTTTGGTAATGGCTATCCAGACTTGTGGGTGCAGGGATAAGCATCCCCTGAATGTCTCCAGAATAAAGCAGTCGGATTAACCTTCAGGGATGCTGGAAGGTCTTCTCCAAGAAAGGAGCTCTGAAGCCCTGTTTTGTGGGTCACCTCTGTTGCTAGGGTGGCATCTTCCATGACAATTTCCTCCTCTGCCCTGAAGGGATCTTTCTCCATAGGAGTCTTGGGAAGAACCTTGTGTCTTTCTGAACCACATCTTTCTGCTTCCTCTCTTGTTTCAAGAGAAGGTCCTTTGAGGGGGGAGAAACATGGATTCCCATGGCAGATAAAGTCTTCCCATCTTATTCACTCACAGACACAGTCTCCTTCACCTTTGGGCCAAACAGGGTGGATCCATCAAAGGGGGCAGTGATAAATGAAGATTTGACAGACTCTGAAAAATTACAAAGGCACATACAGGTGTGCCTTCTAAAGGTTATTCCTGATTCTGCAGCTCTAAAAGCTCCCTCTGAGGCATGAGAATGGAAGCATTAGATAAAGACTGGGGGGGGTGACCAGTTGTGCAGAAACTCTCTTCTTGTCCTCTGCAGACATGGACTCTGAGAGGGTATTGGGAAAAGTGTTTGATGAATTCCCTATGAAATCTTGTCATGTGCAAGATAATTCAGGGACCTGAGGACAAAGGTCGCTGATGTGTAAATAAGCTTCCCAAATCTGTCCAATGCTCTAGATTCTCTATCAGGGTGATGGACAGCAGAGTTCTGTTCTGTGAGCTCTTCCTTGGGGGCTGCAGTAACCACCATATTATGCACTAGTAGGCCCTTGCTTCAATGAGCCCTATCCTTTGGTGCAACAAGATGTTTGTTAGTCTGTTTGGGGATGGACACTGTGACATCTGGATCCTTCCAGGCCTGGCAGAAGAGCAGATCGACCATCTCATCCTCCATGAGGACTACCCAAGTCATAGCTGAGCCAGCTCTGAAAGCCTCAGGAAACACTATCTCCTCCTGGAAAGAGAAATCAGAATAGCAACCACCTTTCTGTTTCAGAAGTTTGAGAAATTCACCAAATGCGACATCCTCAAGGGGTGATCTGGGGGACTCTTCACCTTCATCAAAATAGTGTCTTTGGTAAAAGACTTTTGTGGAAAGTCTAAGTCTTGCAAGCCCACTTCCAAGGGGGCTCCTCAGTGGGAGGCTCCAGAAAGGACTTGGAAGTGCCAACAGATTCCTGAATGAGAACAGTCTCGAGACTTGACTGGACCAGCCAACCTAAAAAGGGGCATGATGAAAAGCCCCAGCATCCACAGCAGACAGTTGAGCATGTGGTGAACCCAAAGGGGGCAAGGATGTCTTTTCCATCAAGGTGGAGATGGCTCTCTCCACTACCTCGAATGCTGAAAACATGGGGGAACCCAGTCTAAACTTCAAGTGGATCCATAGAAGTCTGTGAAGAATGAAACCCAATTCCCATCTGCTCTAGCCTCAAAGCAGGGGTTGGAACGGAGCGGTCTACTGCCGAGGCTTCAGGAGGGAGGGAGAGATGGCTCCAAGAATATCACAGTCGATCCTGGTCCCCTGGAACTGGTGTAAATGCTACGGCCCTGAAACCCTTCTGGATCGGACAAAGCCACATCCATCTGGGTCACAGAGGGTGTCGGAGTTGAACAGAGCCATGTCTTCGGATCCAACACACACAAACTCAGAAGTCTTGGGTCCAAAGTCTCTGAAAGTACCGAACAGTTCAGAATAGGTGGCAAAGGCTGGGACTGTACAGTAGGCAGGCCCATGGGTTCAATGGCAGACAGAGATAGAATAACACCCAACTGAATTTGGGTTCTGAGAAATTTTCTCATCATCCTATCTACATCCATTTCTGTTAAGCTCCTAGATGACCTGAGGGAAGACGATGTTAAAGGTGGCTAGGCTATCCTTTGAGATGTGTTCTGAAGGAAGGCAGAGTGAAGGCTCAAAATTATTAGTTCTGGGGAAAATCTTGCAGGAACCTGATGTAACTTGGATTTGGACCAAATCAGATCCAAATGAGAGGATAGATCAGAATGTTTAGATTTGGTTGGAACTGGAACCGAGGAAATTCATGGGTCTGCTGTTTTTGAAATTTTCACAGGCAGAGCTGAGCCCAAGGAAGCTGAAGGAGGACAGCGATTAAAGGAGTACTTCCTCAAATCCTTAATTTTGTCAGCTGCCTCTCCTAAGGATTTGTTGGAAGAGGATGAGGCTCCAGAAATAGATGAAGCGAATGAAGGAAGAATGCTTTTCAAAATGAATTTATTTTTTCTCTTGACCAATGCTCTGTGATTAAAGCTAGCACAAATATCACACTCAACATTATGATGCCCTGGTCCCAGGTAATAACACATTCTAAATGGCTGTCAGCCTTTAGAATTTTGCATCCAAATGCAAAGCACTTCTTAAAAATGGTAGACTTCTCAGACATGATGGTTAGAAAACAACAACAACCTGTAAAAGGAGAAACAAGCAAAAAAATACCATCAATGTTATTAAGAATACCCAAGAGTAAAGCTAGCAATGTTTAATACCAACTACTGTAAGAAAGAAGTACTAAAGGTAGGTAGCAAGAGAAAGAACACAAGGGTGTAAGGCCCAAGACCACTATGGCTAGATGGCTAGATGACAAAGTTCTCAAAAATGAGAGTAGAAGAGAAATTATATATATATATATATATATATATATATATATATATATATATATATAGTTCCCCTTCACAAGATCGAATGGATGGAAGCTCAAAATTCATAATCTCGAGACCAGAATCTCGAACTTCCATTCACTCGAAATTGTGAATGGGAGCCTTAGGTTTAAAAAAATAAAAAGTTAACTTGCCTTATTGTAGGGGGCCAGGTCTCCCTGTACCCTAACAGTTTAAATGTGAATGTTCCGTGACCACACTATAACGAAGGAATGGAAAAATCTTCCGTTTTGCGCTTACACTTATAGCACGGAATGGGAGATTTCCCTTTCTTTCACTATAGTGCGATCTTGGAGTAGGTATATTTAAGTAGGGGGGGTGTGGAGGGCACAGCCCCCCACGTGGGGGGTGTAGGGGGGTGAAGCCCCCCTGCAAAAACATTTGAAAGGTGTTAATTTTTTTTGTCCCTTTCATATGTTCGAGTTTCTCTAAATTCGAGATTCTGGTTTCGAGTTTATGACTTTCGAGTTTAGAGAAATTCGATCATATGAAGGGGAACTATATATATATATATATATATATATATATACATATATACACAGTGGACATAAAAAGTTTATACACCCATGTTAAATTGCCAGGTTTTTGTGATATGAAAAAATTAGACCACAATAAATCACTTCAAAACTTTTTCCACCTTTAATGTGACCTATAACCTGTACAATTCAATTGAAAAACAAACAAATCTGTTAAGGGAAAAAATATAAAAAGTAAAAAATGTACAATAAGCTGGTTGCATACTTGTGCATACCCCTAAGCTAATACTTTGTTGAAGTACCTTTTGATTAGTCTTCTTGGGTAGGAGTCTGTCAGCATGGCACAATCTTGACTTGGCAATATTTGCTCACTCTTCCTTGCAAAAGTGCTCCAAACTGTAAAATTGCGAGGGTATCTGTTGTGCACAGCCCTCTTCAGGTCACCCCACAAATTTTCTACTTGATTTAGGTCTGGGCTCTGGCTGGGCCATTCCAAAACTTTAATTTTCTTCTGGTGATGCCATTCTTTTACTGATTTGGATGTATGCTTGGGGGTCACTGCCATGTTGAAATATGAAATTCCTCTTCATCGTCAGCTTCCTAGCAGATGCCTGAAGGTTTTGGGCCAAAAGTGACTGGTATTTGTAACAGTTCATAATTCTCTCCACCTTAACTAAAGCCCCAGTTCCAGCTGAAGAAAAGCAACCCCAAAGCATGATATTGCCACCACCATGCTTCACTGTGGGGATGGTGTTCTTTTGATGATACGTAGTGTTGTTTTTGCACCAAACATACCTTTTGGAATTGTGGCCAAAAAGTTCAACCTTGGTCTCATCAGACCATAGCACATTTTCCCACATGCTGTTGGGAAACTTGATGCATTGTTTTGAAATTTTAGCTGGGCCTGGATGTTTTTCTGTGTAAGAAAAAGCTTCCATCTTGAAACCCTACCCCATAGCCTTGACATATGCAGAATACGGGAGATTGTTGTCACATGTAGTACACAACCAGTACTTTCTAGAAATTCCTGCAGCTCCTTCGGTATTGCTGTAGGTCTCTTAGCAGCCTCCCTCCCTGACCAGTTTTCATCTTGTCTTTTCATCAATTTTGGAAGGACTTCCAGTTCTTTGCAACATCACTGTTGTCTCATATTTTCTCTACTTTTTGATGAATGTCCTCACTGTGTTCCATGGTATATACAATGCTGTGGAAGTTTTTTGCACCCTTCTCCTGACTGATACCTTTCAACCATGAGATCCCTTTTACACCTTGGAAGCTCTCTGTGAACCATGGTTTTGCTGTAGCAGGCAAATGAGAAAATGTCAGGAAAATCCCAATAGGACAGCTGAACTTTATTTGGGGTTAATCAGATTCTCTACAATTGATGGCAGGTGTGTACCCAAGAAAAATGAATGCTGTAATTAACTCAAAAAGTACTTCAACAAAGTATTAGTTTAAGGGTGTGCACACTTATGCAACCAGCTTATTGTGCATTTTTTTTTATATTATTCCCCCTAACAGATTTCTTTTTCAACTGAATTGTACAGGTTATAGGTTACATTAAAGGTGGGAAAAGTTTTGAAATGATTTATTGTGGTCTCTTTTTTATATCACAAAAGCCTGGCATTTTAACAGGGGTGTGCAAACATTTTATATCCACTGTATGTATATATATATATATATATATATATATATATATATATATATATATATATATATATATATACACACATGTATACATACATATAGGGGTCCACTTCTGAATCTCGAAATAGTGAAATATCGAATTTCAGCATCTTGAGACCAGAATGCTGAAAGTGCAGTTGTTCAAAATAGCATATTGTCGAATCTGAGATTGCTGAATGTGCGGTAGTTGTTATGTGGTCTATTTTTGTTGTGTGTTGTTCCTTTAAGGTTTAGTGGTTTCTGGATCTTGAACATAGTGGTCAATGTGTGGTTATGTTTGGAGATCCAGGTGAGTTTGTACTATGTACAGGTTTTGGGTAGGAATGTGGTTTTATTTAGTGTTTTGGGAAATTGTAGGAGTAGGTTAGGGTAGGTAGGTGAGAGTGCGTATGTGTAGGTGTTGCGAGTGGTGACTCTTTTACATGTATAGTGTGTGTTTCTCGTGGGTATAGGTGAGTTTGTAATGGGAGTGTAGCACTCGTAGAAGTAGGTGTGTTGTTGTTTTCATGTTCGTGCGACCTCGAAGTTGGTATACATAAGTAGTGGGAGTGGGGGGGGGGGCACAGCTCCCTACATGGGTGGTGCCGGGGGCTTTCCCCCTGCTTTAACATATGGTAGTTTGTGTGTTTTGAGCTTGTTTTTTTTCTTTTTATGTTTATGTTGGATCTTCAGTTGTGTTTTTTTTTTTCGAGATGTTAAATTCGGTTGGTCCATTTTCGGTTTTCTGGCATTTCAGCATTCTGGTATTAAGATAGTGAAATTCAATATTTCAGTATTTCGAGATTCAGAAGTGGACTCATATATATATATATATATATATATATATATATATATATACACACACACACACATATATATATATATATATATATATATATACATACACACACACACACACACACACACACACACACACACACACACTATTTTTTTTATAAAATATCAGGGAGGAACAGAGAAAGAAATTATCCCTCTGGGAGAGAAAAATTATCAAAAAATAATGCTGAGCTACCGTGACCTGCTCAAGTTAACAGTGATCATGTCTTATTGCTGAAGTAGCAAACAAGATCAGAGGTAACTGAGGAGAAAAGGAGGACTGTGGGTAAGGGGAAGAGCTCAAGTTATGGAGCCTAGAGTCTATCAAACTGTCTGAGAAGAGATTCAACATCAGATCCAAGACTCTTCAGTTGAGGAACAGACAAAAAAGACATCAGATATTTGACTTTCATCTTCTCCTACTTCTCCAAGTTTGTGCAACCATGAACTTGGTATACATAAAAATTAGGATTGTAGGGGTTTGTCCCACTGCAAAAAACAGATTTACAAATTGCATTTTTTTTTTATTGATAATAGCAAATCCATAAAAGTGATATTCTGACCATTCTATCTACATCCCTCTGATTCAGCTGACAGGATTCTCTACCTGGTGTATGATCATCTCATCTTTAGTTCACTAATGTTATCATCTTTCCCCAAAGTTATGTGAAATACCCTTGAGACCTGTGGTGTTTTGGGATTGGCCTGTTCACAGGCACAATTAAAACAAAGATTCATCGATGATCAGCATTATCAGGCAATCATATGCAAATAAGGTGTTGGTATTCTGGAGTATGGTGCTGCTGATCCCTCTGTTAAACATGAATTTCTCCAACTGCAGAACTGATTCAGGGCTTAGTACTGCTGAATGTTAAGCTGCAGATCTGGTGTCGCCCAAGTAGCTAATTCTCAGTGACATTCAAGATACTGGACTAATGTGACCCTATGAAAAATAACCCACCTAAATAAATGCTGGGCTTTAGAAATTCCTCTAATTGCATTGTTCATATTGTTCAGTATGGCAATTTTACTGCTGGTCAAAACAACCAATAACAGACTGTTTGCCAGAGCACAGTTCACATTTTAACAGTTTTCCTGCCCAAGTTATACATCCAAATGTGTAAATGCCCCAAGAACAAAGCTTCAGAATATTTCTTCTTTGAGTAGTCCCCTCCTCAATCTACCACTACAAACAACCAATTCACACTAATGCCAAAAGTAGAACACAGCTTATGAGAAACTCCAATAGCAGCAACTAGATACAGCGATCATCTACGTGAAAGGTAATCACTGCAGAGGACTATCACAGCTAAACTTCCTCACAGATCAACTAGACTGGTAAGCAGCTATCTAGTCTATCATATACTGGAAGTCACCTGTAGTCAATTAACTGATGTGAAACATTACTAGCAATACCACTAAACTTAGTGGGAGGCCACAGCCAAAAAAATCAGCCAAAAGGCTAAAATTATAAAATATGAAAGTGCAAAATTAGACCTAATTCATGTGGCTGTGCCCCCGCCCCCCAAACAAAATGATTGATGAAGGTGAGAACTGAAGACTAAGTAGCAGTGTAACAAATGCCTGCAATTAAGATACTAAAATACCAAGCAAATAGAAACTGACCTCTGACAACAGCATTTTCTAACAGGCAGTAACTGACATGATAGCAAAATGTAATCTAGTTAGCAATCCACATGGGGAGGGTCTCATTAACTATTGCAACCCATCCTCCTCACTGAAGCAAAGAAGATGAACAGCTGTTCAGTCTTTTGGAATGCAAACTCCATGCAATTAATGCCTGAAATGGTGGTCCAAGTGCAGGGTGTGAAGGGTTCTAATTCCCCTGAATTTTGCCCATGGAAAGAAAATAAGATGAATGGACTGGTTCAAGGACAGTTCTGAAACCACTTTTGAGGTATGGCTCAGTGGTGTACAGGGATTAAGCTCAAGCTATGAACCATTATTACCTGGATTCAATTAGTGGTTCCAGCATAGAAACAACCAGGTTGGGGAAGTTGGTGTTGCCATCTTTGGGGAAAGAAAGATGGTGGTCACTCTCAGTCAGCTTTCTACCATGAAAGAGAAGAGTTTCACAATGTCAATGAATGCAGGACCCAGGGAATGGCTTGGCAGTCCCAGGCTGGTGATGGTAGCAATCCTAGGGAATGTGTGATGGAGCACGCATATATCAGGAGGAAGACATAGAGCATCCCAATGTGATGGGGATGCCAAATTCAGCCAACCAGGAGGTACGGTTAAAGCCATACCAGCAACTCCCAAAAAGCCACCTGTGTGATGACCATACCACTAACTGCTCTCGGCAGGAGATGGGAATGAATGGACAGTGGCAGCTTAGTGGTCAGAAAGCAATGGGGGGGGGGGGTCACAAAAAGGAAACAGAGAAAACAATTCTGAAACCACTTTCAAGAGGAAAGCTTGATTGGTCTTAAGGGATACTCAATACTTATGAAAGACCAAATATGAATCCCTATCAAAAAACACTTTAAGCTCCGAGATCCTTTCAGCAGGAGGAGGAATACTCTAAAAGCTGAATTTCAGAGCTGCTGAACCAGCAGTCTTAAAATCTGGTTGGGAAAGCATGAATCTGAAGTCCCAATGAAAAGAGAGGTTCTTCAAAGGTGGACTGAAAGGCTGAAACTCTTAAGGGGCTGCTTAACCACCCAGTCAGTGCTGTGCAAAATATCAAAATGAGCAAATATGCACAGATATTCACCTCAACCATGAAATAACTCAGTACTTTAATGCATTTGATAGAACAACGCAGAATTTAGTTTATTTAAAGGTAGCCAATGCATTATTTCTTACGGGTAAAAGTTAAGGTTTACTGAAAGCATGCAAGATGAGTTCTACATCCGAGATGTGAATAAAGATAGAAAAAGAAAAGACAGCAATTAATGAAGTAAGAATACATGCTCTACATGTTCTTTAGCACAGATATTCCTAATTTTGGAATAAGTAATGTCTGAGGGGTACAGCTATCGATTTGGGACAACTGCTTCTTAAAGGAACTTTTTTTTTTGAAAATGTATATAGTTTGTATACTTGGTGAAAGTTAAAGTGGAAGGAACTTTTGAAAATCTACTGCTATTTTTTGTTAAAGTATTTCCACTGAAGCAAAAAGTTTTGAAATACATTGTAAAGGTTCAAATAGAGACGAGAAGAAGGAAATGCATAAGGAATCAGCCTGTCAAATAGTAATATGAGCATGTAAGCTAAATGTTGGAAACACATTAAAAAGAACTGCTGTGTATAAAAGGTGGGAGTAATACCTTTCAATCATAATGACTACTCTGGCCATATTTTCATATAATGTAAATGTACAGATACAAACAAAAAACAAAAAGTATGAATTACATTTTGAAATGTAAGGTGAAAGTATTAATCTTGCAGAAGATGCATTTGGAAAGACATGAGCATGCAAATTTGATAAATAAAGGATTTTAAAGTGGACATTCAAAAGAATATTGGGGACAAAGGACAACGAGATAAATAATAATACTGACTGCTAGGGGTCTCCAGGACTGATAGAAGAGTTAAGAAAGAAATAATGGTAGACTTTTGTTGCAAGGGGTTACTGAAAGAGGAAGATACACTGGCATAAATTTATACTCCACTTAAAATTGCTATTATGGCGCTTACAAGAATTTTGGGAAAAGTAATAAGTTTTCAGCACGGAATATTACTTATGGTTAGGGACTGAAAACTTGTATCAGGGGACCTAGAAGGGAAAATATAACAAAAGGGAGTAGATTTATGAAGAAATATATAGTGGATATAAAATGTGTACACACCCCTGTTAAAATGCCAGGTTTTTGTGATATAAAAAAATGAGACCACAATAAATAATTTCAGAACTTTTCCCACCTTTAATGTGACCTATAACCTGTACAATTCAATTGAAAAACAAACAAACCTGTTAGGGGAAAAAATATAAAAACTAAAAAATGTACAATAAACTGGTTGCATAAGTGTGCACACCCTTAAACTAATACTTTGTTGAAGCACCTTTTGATTTAATTACAGCATTCAGTCTTTTTATTGTAAATGAGACAAAAGAACTGGAGGCATGGTCTTCAGAAAAGGGAAGGATCAAATTACATAGAAATAAAGGGAATTTGTGAGAACAATACATAGGTTCATAGGTTCATACTAGGCTATCTGCCCTAGGGCATTTATAAGCCTAGCCAGAGTGTGTTTGGCTTTCGCCACCCATTTTAAATGAATTTTGCTATGCCCTTTTTCAAGGTTAGTATACTGTGCCTCTGTCTAACAGTGACACAGAAGTGATACCCGGGGTAAACCTACAATCTCCCATCCACTCATCAAGATTCCTCTTGAAGAGAGTCAATGAGGGACTCTGCCTAACCTGGACTGGGATTTTATTCCAGAGTGAAGGGAGCCTCTGGGTTATGACTCTGTTCCTCCAGCATGTCCTATTTCTTTCAGTGCTGAGGTTCAAGTCTCTCGAGCGCGTAGCTCGATGGGATTTGGATTTTCTGAGGTGCAGCATGTCCATTAATTCTGGGTTGGACATGGCTTTATACGTCAGGCAATGATCGCCTCTGAGGAGGCGGTATGCCACTGAGTAGAGCTGGAGTGTCTTTAACCGCGCAGCATATGGCATCTGTCTGAGCCCTTTGATCCTCTTGGTGAGGTACTTTTGGGTTCTTTCCAATTGCTGCAGGTGTCTGGTAAGGTACATCCCAAAAGGGGCATTGTACTCAATTATGGGCCTGATGAGGGATGAGTAAAGAGGCACGATGACCTCCCCTGATCTAGATATGAACCCCTTCATGATTAGGTGGGCTATATAAAATGTTTTTCTAACCACTTTGGCCACGTGGTTTTCAAATGAGAGATTGCTATCAACTTGGGTCCCCAGGTCCCTAATCACTTCTTCTGTACTTAATGGATTACCACCTATGTGGTAATTTGTGGGCACTTTGTTTTTGCCAAAGGGGATGACTATACACTTTTTGGTGTTTAGCTTGAGGCCATGGCTCTGGCACCAGTTGTCTGTTTCTATGAGGCCCTTTTAGAGGATGCTTGTGTCGGCTGGAGAGTCGATTATGGCGCCTAGTTTGCAGTCATCTGTGAACTTGGTCAGCCACAGTCCTTCCGTGTTGGCCTGTACCTCCGAGAAATATATACCGAACAAGAGAGGTCCCAGGACTCAGCCTTGTGGGACGCCACTTGTAACTGGTTTGGAGTCTGACATGGCTCCAGCAATTCTAACCATGTGGGTTCTGTCCTTGAGCCAGTTTGCAACCCATCTAGTGACATAGGGGTTTATATTTAAGCTGGTGAGCTTATCTATAATGCCCGAGTGGGGTATTGTATCGAAGGCTTTTGCGAGGTCCAGGTGGGCTGTGTGGACCACCTTCCCCGTGTCAATGGCCTTGGTGACTGTTTCAAAGAAATTGACCAGGTTTAAGAGGCAGGATCTGCCCTTACAAAGCCGAACTGGGTAGGATCCAGTGTCTGCAGGTCCCCAATATCTTTATTTATGAGGTCCATGATGATCCTTTCCATAGCTTTGCAGACCAAGCTAGTCAGGCTTATGGGGCGATAGTTTCCATGATCCGTTGAGGCACCACCTTTGTGGAGAGGGACCACTGTTACTGTAAGCCACTCTTTGGGTACATATCCTGTAGCAAGGCTGAGATTGAACAGTAGTTTTATGTACAATAATATGTTTATTGTACAATAATATGTTTATTATACAATAATAAGTTTTATGGACATACAGAATAATGTCCAGTAGCAGGAGTGAAGTTTAATAGAGGGTAGGAATTGGGCAATTTATGCAATGTTGGAGTGAATGATAACTGTTAAAAAAAAAAAAATATATATATATATATATATATATATATATATATATATATAGAGAGAGAGATATATATATATATATATATATATATATATATATATATATATATATGTATATACACACACACACAAGTTTGTAAGCTTATGAGCCCCCCAAGCCTTTCTGTGTTGGAGGGAAGCATTCTAGCTTATCAATGGGAGTGGTACCACAAGATCCAGGTACAGATTCTTAGTTTTAGCATCGTGCTCAGCACTTGTTCAGAACTTGTTGTTGGCACTAAATAAGCTACAAATTACTACAGCACTGAACCTTCCTCTTTACCTAGAGATAAACAGTTTCTGTACTTACTTTCCTCACTTGCTTACAGAAAAACAACTCTTTTCCTCACTTGTCAAGAGGAAAGTAGTTTTTTATTCAGGCATGTCCAAGGGTCAACTTCCAGTGTTCTCTCCTGTCTATCTGATGAATCTGGGCATCCTGGGGCAATGTAGCAATTATCTCATGTACACAGACAACCTTCTCCTCCTACCACCCAACCACAACCTGTCAGAGATGCACTTATCTAGCCAAACTAGACTTAAAGCTTTCTCCAACCAAGACTAAACTTGACAGTCAAGAGGAGAAGGTAAACACTTGCACCACACCACACTCATCACATAGTCCTACTAAACCTACACCACCAAAATCCACACATAGAAATACAAAAACATTCAGGCTCTCAATAATAATCTGCTCAAGCAACAGAGATCTCCATAGCAGAAACTCAAGCAACCTCCACCCCCCAACACAACCCAAATTACACACAGCCCACAGACTCAGTGTGCTAATAAACCACAGCCCATAAGGCAAAACAATGTACCCAACACACTAGTCATAGGTGACTCTATAGTCAGGCAACCTGATGTCCCACTCACCAGGTTAAACAAGGAGAAGGTTACTGTCAGCTGCCTGTCAGGTGCCAGGATCCGCCACATAAGCCACGCACTCAGGTCACTCCACAAGAAGTACAAATATGACTGTCATTGTCCATGTTGGTGTGAACGACCTAAGATGTACCTCCCTAGACTACATGAAAAGAGACATGGAAGAGCTCTTTGATCTTGCAGCCCAGGCAGGTATGACCCTAGCCCTGAGTAGCATCCTGCCATCGCCCAGAATGATACCACAGTACAAGGACAAAATGCTTGACTTCAACATTGCCTGGGATGACATGGTCGACAGACCACAATGCTTTGCCAGAGATGGCCTGCACCTGTCGCCCCTGGGATTCCAGATACTGGCCAAGTGTCTTGCCGCCCCTATAGTGCCTTTTTTAGGCAAGGTTCAAATGAAAAATTCATCACCAAAACAGGAACAGGCAAGCAAAAACTGAGGGTAATGCAACTCAATGCTAGAAGTCTAAATTTCAAAATGCACTCACTTGAGGCACTCCTTAAAATGGAGAACATCAATATCTGCACAGTGACTGAGACCTGGTTCAAGGCTCTAGAGAGCACCCCTGCATTACCAAGCTGTATCTCATACCACACTTTTCAGTCACCTAACCTAGACCAGAACACCAAAGATGGAGGTGTGTCCATATTCATTAAGGATATCCACACCTCTAGGCTAGTTGCGCAGCATGATGCAACAGAGGTTATCCAAGTGCAACTAACTCTGGGCAAAACTGCAATCCAGACTGTAGCTTGCTACAGATCCCCCACCATGCCCCAGGATTCCCACTCCTCTTTTCTTGATATACTGAAAAATATTAGGGTTCAACCAAACACTCAAATAATGGGTGATTTCAACTACCCAACCATTAACTGGGAAAACTACTCATGCACCAACTCTTTTGCTCAACACTTTCTAGAATCCATAAATTCCAATACCCTGGATCAACCTATCCACACCCCCACCAGGGGCAACAACATCCTAGACCTAGTCATTACCAACATGAGTGACCAGTGTTCCACACCCAAGTCAACTCATTGGTCAGATCCAACCATAAGTTAATCACCCTAGATATCCGCATCCCGCCCCCACCTACCATTAAGGAAACCATGGTAAAAAATTTCTCCAAAGCCAACTTCATGCTTCTTAAGACAGAAGTGGCGAACTTCATGACACCCATGCAGATAGACAATACAGTTACGACTGCTGAATCCTACACAAATGCACTCTATAAGCACTTAAACAAGTGCATAGATTGTGCTATCCCAAACAGAACCAAGATGCTATCCTCCAAAAAAAAGGAAGCCAATCTGGTGGTCCCCTGCCATAAACAAACTCTACAACAGAAGGAAGAAACTGTTGCAAAAGAGAGTAAAATCCCATGACTGGAGGAGCTCCCTGGTCAGCCTCAGTAAGAAGCTGAGATCCCTTATAAGATCCTCCAAAGCTAGCTACGAAAACAAAATCGCCACTGATTCTAAGGGCAACCACAAAGCATTCTATAGCTATGTCAAGAATATCAATGGCAACACCCAGATCTGCTCTGAGTTATAGCACAACGGCACAAAAATTACAGAACCTACTGATATTGCCAACATCCTGGCAGATAGGTTCAGTGCTAACTTTACCCCCTCTCATCCCCTAAAGGGCTCATATCTATAGAGGAAGAATGCAGAGTCCCTGTAATCACATCTATGCAGGTAAAAGCTGCACTCTCTAAAACCTAAAACACAGCATCCATGGGACCGGACAACATCCCAGGCTGCGTTTTACATGAACTTCAGAACAAACTGGCTCCCCACCTAAACACCATGTTCAATCATAGTTCTACATCAGGCTTTGTGCCCACTGAATGGCGCAAAGCAACAGTTATCCAACTGCACAAAGGGGGAGCCACCACTGATCCTGAACTATCGCCCTAAAAGCCTGATGAGCCTAGTCTGCAAGGCCATGGAACGTATCATCATGGAACTCATAAACAAAGACATTGGTAAACTCCAAACTTTGGATCCCACCCAGTTCGGGTTTGTGAATGGCAGATCATGCCTTCTGAACCTGATCGACTTCTTTGAGGCAGTGACCAAAGCCGTAGACAAGGGTATGGTGGTTCACACAGCCTATCTTGACCTCGCCAAGGCTTTTGACACCATCCCCCATTCTGGAATTATAGCCAAACTCAATAAACTAGGTATAAATCCCTAAGTTACAAGATGGGTTGCCAAATGGCTCACTAACAGAGCCCACACTGTAAAAATTGGAGACTCCATATCTGACTTCAAATCAGTGACAAGTAGAGTACCACAGGGTTCAGCCCTGGGACCTCTCCTGTTTGGGATATGCTTCTCTGAAGTACAGGATAACACAGAAGGCCCCTGGCTAATGAAGTTCGCAGATGACTGCAAACTAGGAGCCATAGTCAAGTCCCCAAATGATGTGGACATCCTACAGAAGGGCCTCACTGAGACAGATGCCTGGTGTCAGAGGCATGGCCTCAAGCTCAATGCCAAAAAGTGCACTGTCATCCCCTTTGGTAAAAAGTCTGTACCCATGAACTACCACATAAACGGCAGCCTACTTAACGCTGAATGTGTGATAACAGACCTTGGGACCCAGGTGGACAGCAGTCTCTCCTTTGATAATCCCATCACCACAGTAGTCAGAAAGCCCTTCTATGTGGCACACCTCATCACAAAAGGGTTCTCATCCAAGAAAAAAGAGGTCATTGTTCCCCTCTACTCGGCACTCATTAGACCCATTATAGAGTACAACACCCCTTTTGGAATGTACCTCACAAGACATCTGCAGCAGCTGGTAAGGCTACAGAAGTACCTCACAAAGAGGATTACTGGCCTCAAACAGATGCCCTACACTGACCATCTCAAAAACTCCAGCTTTACTCTGTAGCATACCGTCTACTCCGAGGAGATCTCTGCCTAACATATAAAGCTATGTTAAACCCAGAGCTGTTGGACATGCTACACCTAAAGAAATCCCAATCCCTCCGAGCTACACGCTCTAGGGACCTAAACCTTGTCATCACAATAAACAGGACATGCTAGAGGGATAGATTCCTATCCCAGAGACTTCCTATGCTCTGGAACAAGCTATCCATCTATGTCAAACAAAGTTCCTCATTAGCATTCTTCAAGAAAAATCTTAATGAGTGGATGGGAAATAGGAAATACACCAGGGGATCACTTCTGTGGCTCTGCTCGACAGGGGCACAGGAAATTAACTTTCTTGGGTGGCGAGTATGGCTTATTTTCTTTTCTATTACTTTATGTGTACCTATGTCTTTGTTTAAAATACATGAAGATTTAATAAAGGTGTTAAAAAACTGGGGTCGCAGAAGTATCACAACAAAGTGATTGGAACAGTTCCACTGTATTGGTCACCAACCCTGTTGGATCAGAAAATTAAACAGTATATCTAAATTTCATTTATACCCAATGCCCCAATTGTGCAAACTGATTGAAAAACTGGGGAAGGCTAGGTTTCTCTCCACTTTGTATCTAACCAAAGGCTACTGGGAAATTCTACTAGCCCCTGCAGCCAAGGAAAATTGCGTTTACAAACCAGATACAGTGTTTCACTACAAGAGTCCTGCCTTTTGATTTACATGAAGCACCTGCATCATTTCAGAGGCAGAGGGACACAATTCTGAAATAGACTGTTTTGTTTTGGACCACTGGGGAGGGGGTGGACCTTATGTTCAGTAGGGACTGTGGAATGTCTAAATTAAAATACTGCTTTTTTTCTCTCTTTCTGTTACTCGCTGCGTGCATCAAAATGCAATAGTGGCATTTGATTTCAAAGTGGGGGGACTGCAGGGAGCAACTGAATGTGTGGAGCCAAATACAGTGGGGTGGAGCTGTTTTATAACAGATCAATAACCATTACCTATAACCAAACAGATGTGTTCATTCACTTTCATACACAGACTGCTTTAGTAAAAACCCACTCATTATTGCCACCTTACTGACTCTATGTACCTTAGATGTCTAGCCATAATCAACACTCCATGGCTGCCCCATTACTCAATAGTTTCCCCTGCACACCCCCAGTGCCCTACTCGGCTTTCCCCTCATCCGGCCCCACACCATCCTGACAGATTACTTCTATATTGCTTCATCATGCTTTATCTTACTTTTTACTATGCTCCCCTCCCACATGCTTTTAACACTCTGCAACTGGTCAAGACTGTACTGTTATCTATGTCTTGAAAATGTAACTGAATTAAGATGGGGGGTTGTTAGGACCCCAGAAGCTATAAAGTTGTAGATTTTTTTTACTAAGTTTTGACTTAATAATGATGACATGAACAAAAAATAATTAATGAGTAAGGAAATGTATTCGGCTTTTCCGGGAATAGTGTTTGCCTTCCTAACCCTTCAAAAAGGCAGGTACCTTCTATGTACCACTCTGGTGTTATGCTGGGATGAAAACTAAAAGAACAACTAGCAAAAGGTATATTTTACACTGCTGAGTGTCTGGGAGAAGAAACCAAAGCAGTGGGATAAAATCCACAAAGAAAAAAAGACTTAGCATACAATGAATTAACAGCCAAAAACAAAACAGGAGAATCAAGTGCTGTTATAGGGAAACATTACCCAGTGCAAAACTCTGACAATGATCAGTTGCTATTACACACATCCTGCCCAGACCACCACAGGCAGCTAATTATTGAATGCAGTGCTGATACTGGACTGTTAAAGAAAGTAATAAAAAAAAAAGAAAAGAAAAATATACACACTGGTTCTGCAAAGCCAGAATAATAAATGCTTATTTTAAACAAATGACAACAGTGTCAGTCACTTTTTTCCACGGACAACCTCTGCAGCCAATTAAAGCCAATTTTATTGACTGAATATATCTCCGATATCAGCATGTAACAAAATAAAAACAGCAACTACTGGACAAAGTAATGTATTTTAACCACCACACACACACAGCTGTTACCATCAATTATTTCCACATCAATCCCTTCAGCAGTTTAACCATGTATGAAGAAGCAGTAAATTACACCATTTCCCACGGATTCCCTCAGTAGTTTAACTATGTATGCACAAGCAGTTAAATGAAACATTTCCCCCAATGACCCCTTCAATAGTTTGTCTATGTATGCTCAAGCAATTAAAGGCAACATTTCACCCAACGACTCCTTCAATAGTTTGCCCATGTATCCCCAAGCACTTAAAACATTTTCTCCAATGACCCTTTAACTGTTTGTCCATGTATAGAAAAGTACTTCACTAAAATGAAACATTTCAATCAATGACCCCTTCACTAGCTTGCCCATGTAAGCACTTCACTGACATTAAAATGAAACAATCCCCCAACGACCCCTTCAGTAGTCTGTCCATGTATGCACACTCACATAAACACTTTAAGTACTTACCTTCTTTATACATCCTTTCAGTAGCACACATAGTGCCTAAATAAAAAATACTTTAAAATAAATAATAAAAAAATAAATAAATAACTAAAACTACTTTATCCAGTTTCATGCTTCCTCTTCCACATTAATTACTTCCTTTTTCTTGGCTCAGCCTGCCTCACTCACCTGAGGCAGCCTGAGACAACATGAAGGGCTCCTTACTGCTTCATGCAGCAGTCCTGTGAGTCACTCATTGAGTGACCCTTCTGCCACTGCTGAATGCTGCCACCAAACCCGAATGATGATCAAGATGCCTAATAATGGGCTGTTTTCAAAACAGCCTTGTAACTGTAAGAAGCAGAATTATTTTTTTTTTTGTCTTGGATATCCTCAAAACTCCACACATGTGCATGTGAGGAGTTGCAAGGACCCAGAACAAAACAGAAAGCCAACTATTATTTTTCATTTAAAAAGTAATAGTTGACTTTCTGAGTTAGCACCTTTCTTGTTTTTTTTTTTCTTTCTCTCTTTTTAGCAGGAGGAGGGGGGTTGCAGCCCAGCAGCCAGTACCACATGGGTCTATATTATAAAATCGAACATTTAGGTTGTCGGACACCTTAACAGTAGAAACTAAAAACTGCGAATGGCCACTTCCGCAAATTTTTTCACAGGAAAAAAATTTGCTTGCCCGGCGGACAGGAAAACAAACTTTCAAACCCAAATCAGGTGGGGGGCGACTCCCCCCTAACTAAATATACCAACTCCGAGATCGCTCTACACTGGGGAAAAAGTTAAATTCCCAATAACAGCCAGCAAATTTTTTCCCTGTGAAAAAATTTGCGGAAATAGCTGTTCGCGGTTTTCAGTTTTCGCTGTTTAGGTGTTTGACAACCTAAACATTTGGTTTTGTGATACAGACCCGTACCACATGACACTCCTGTCAAAATGCTAAACTTTTCACTTCCTCTTGTACATAAACCTGCTTAAACATGATTAACTGTCAAGATGTTAAACAAACAGCATGCTACTCTCCCCCCCCCCCTATATATGGGTGTCATTTAATGGGCAGAATGCACAGCTTGTCACATGTTTCGTGCTATGGCCTGATCCACTGAAGGGGGCTGGACATCATGCACAGCTGATCTAAATGCATCCATCTGATGTGTGAGACTCCAGTACAGCAGGGATTGGGAATATCCCCTTCCATGCTGTGCTTCAACCTTGGAGTAGGTGTATATATATATATATATATATATATATATATATATATATATATATATATATATATATATATATACATATACATATATATATATATATATATATATTTATAAAAAAACGATGTGTGTGTGTGTGTGGGGGCTTGCCATCTGTAAAAAAAAAAACAGTTTGTTTTATGGGTGCATTTGTTGTTGTGTGTGTGCTAAGGTGTGTTACGATTTGTGTACTAGTTGTGTAGGAGTGTGTGCATTTGCAGTGTTTGGTTTTAGTATAAAGTATGTGCATGTGTATGTAACTGAGTATCGACTGAATGTGCAGTGTTTTGTGGCATGCATGGCAGAATTTGATAGGATGTGTGTTTGACTTTGTTTTAAATCATGGGTTTGCAGTCACTGTACTTTTATACAATTCAATACATACTTTTGTGTGTGTGTGTATTTATATATTTACAATCACACACACACACACACACATATATATATATATATATATATATATATGTGCACATATGTGTGTGTATATATATATATATATATATATATATATATATATATATATGGGATCCGTACAGATCCCCAAATGCACTTTCCACTGAAGCAGAAATCACTGTGCATACTTAACTGAAAGTGCTGTTCACCGAAGCAGCACTTTTGGATAAATATGCTCGCTGTGCCGGTCGTACTACGTTGTGGATAAGGGAAAATTCCCTTTTCCCCACTGTAGTGCGACCTCAGAGTGAGAATATTAAAGTTGAGGGGGTGGGGGGTGCAGGGGGGCTTGCCGCTAGAAGTAGGTTTAATGTTGTTGTTGTTTTTTTTTTTAAACATACTTTACCGTAAGTGCTTTTTCGGTGAAAGCACTTTCGGTAAAATATGTTTTGTGATAATGGATTCGGACTTTTGATCTTTCAATCAAAAGTCCTAGATCTATATATATATATATATATATATATATATATATATATATATATATACACACACATATACACACACCACGCACATATAAATATATATACACACATGCATGTATGTGCATAAAAAAATATATATATATATATATTACACTCACGCATGATTATAGTCACTAATTCTGACTGAACAACTTTCCAAAGACCAAAAACACAACAAATAATTACTGAAACCTTCTTTGATAGAAAAACAAAATCCATGAACTTCAAAACACTGAAGCCATCACAAACTAATTATACTCCATATTGAACCGATCATAAAAGAAGAACAAGCAGCCTCTTTTTGTGATCACTCCAACAAACAAAAATATAATAAAAAAAAAACTCCTGAATGGTGGTTAGTGAAAGGGTTTTTCGGCAGATAAAGTGCAGGAATAGATTATGGGCAGGGGCAACCTAGTGCTCAAGGTCCTTTGTCTACATGAGTAACGACGGGCAGAGAAGTCAATTACTCCTGGCACGCCATCACTAATGCAGTGACAATGGCAACAAAGCTAAGCATGTCCTATCTCCTGACACTGTACTGATCTTGTGCTTTCTTTTATTATCTCTACCAACATTTGCTCAGTATGTTATCAGAAGATCTGCAGTACTCCATGGTCATGCAATTACTGATTAACACTCAATAATAGCATGTAATGATAACTGCAGTGTTCAATAAATACAACTCTGGTCTCGGCAAACTGACTACTTGATTTCATCCAGGACTCAACAGAATACACACATATGTTTATATATTTACATGCATATACACATGCATGTATGTGTATGTGTGTGTCTGTGTGTGTGTGTTTATTACATATGTATACCTATATAAACAAGCAGAAAGTCACTTCTTTCACATGCCCATGCTACATTCTGTCAGTTTCAAGTTTAATGCAACAATGACTCAAAGCATTAGTAATGCTGTGTGTAAAAACCCAAAAGGATTTTGGGCAGCCTGATGATACAGTGGTCAAGTTTCCATCTGTGCTGTTGGAGTAGTCTGGCTAACATCCTAGCTGTCAAGGGGTTAAACAGTGATGGCTGGAGAAGAAGACAGATCTGAAAAGAAGGAGACTTACTCAGCTATTTTACAAGGAGGGAAAGGGGCTAGACACCACTGTATCACCACCTGTTAGAAACTATGTATGCATCTGACAAGTATTTAGTACAGTGATGGATGTAAAGTTGGCATCCTATGCTACATGCACAGGAGTATGGTAGCACACTGATGGCAAGGCTGTAGCAGGGGATGGGGCAATACCCATCCACCTCTAGTATGAGATAATAGGTAGAGATGCCAACTATCAATCCACTCCATAAGCTGGTAAGCTGGAGAAAAAAGAAAGAAATCCGACTATAGGACTGGAGGTATTGGAAGTGCAGCATTTATCCAAGTGGCAAAGGAATATGACATCATAACAGAGCTACCCTAGTGCTCAAGGTCCTGATCTTGCATCCTCCAAATGAAGGGACATATTAAGGACATCTGTACCCTATACAAGTTAAAATGGCAATGAAACCATTGGATATGTTTTATATTTAAACGTTGTCTTATTTTTGGGTACACAGATAAGCTAAATGATGTGCAGCAGCTGCAACATAGACAAAATGAGAAAGAATTGTGTTTGTGTCCAGCAGCAATCCCAGAAACAACTGGCAAAACAGGAAATACAGTGAAAAATCTTTATTTTACATTCCAGTCTCTTGTTTGTGTACAAGAATAAGATTAAAGGGGCTTAAAAAGCCAAATGTCACTGCTTTTGTCTTGGATTCCCTAAACTGTGTTCATGTTTTTTTTTTTCATAAGTAATGCTAAATACCTGCTAGGAACCAAAAGCAAGAGTTACTTCCTACATGTGCCAAGTGGTGTTCTACTCAAGTGAATAAGTGACAGATCATGTGAAAAGATAATAACATTTCCCATGCTGAAGTCACTTAGAAGCCTGCACTGTATTCTTTCGATCTTCTGACCAAACAAGAAACACAGAAAAAAAATAGGCTCTGTAAGAAAAAAAAACGTGTTATTCTTTCTCTGCTTCATCACTCCACCTATGAGCTGCTTCCTTCTTCTCATTATTTCTTGCAGAAGTACAGTCTCACATGAAGTTGCCACAACTGATATCAGATGACTAAAATAAACTGCAGTACAAAGGCTATCAAATTAGAGGTACAAAAGCTAAGAGATTTCACCACATCTGGTTAAAAATATAAGCATCTTTTATACTTTACAAATAACACTCCCTATGTTTAAGAGTGTGTGTGTGTGTAGGCACATACACGCATATATATAACTTTCAGGTCTTGTTTTAATTCAGTTGTATTAAAAATGACTAATAAAGCCTGTTTTGCCTTTTCAGTAAGTATAATTATTAGATAGCTCTACATATGGTAAAGTTATCAAACATTATGGTAACTGACCTGTAGTTCTTTAAATTACATAATCTGTCAGTGCCAAACTCTATCAACCTTTTTAACAGCTTCCACCAACCTTAAATTTAGCAAACAAAGATTACACAATTTAAGTAATTCAACTCTAAGTCTATTAAATTTGTGTTATAATGCAACAAATTAGCTGTGATGTGTCTTCCTACACTCAGTCATTATCTTCCCTCATAGAACACAGCCTGTGGTCACTACATCTACATACAAGTTTACTGAGACTGTTTCATTGTTTCATAACCTGTGGTCACAACATCTACATACAAGTTTACTGAGACTTTGCTATTGTTTCATGTAAGCATAGTTATCATGAAGAACCTTAACCCGCATTAAATTTAATCAGTTAAATACAGGTCTGCTCTGTGAAATAGCAGGACCCCTTACTAAGTTGGCCACGATTTCCTTTTGCTTGACTAGTAGACTATGCTGCACACTCAAGGTATTTAGTCTGAGGAAATGACAGTAAACCTGTTTTACTTGCATCTCTTTGTTAATTGCTTTTGTTCTGGCTATATAGTGATTGCAATCAGTTACAAATTGACTTGAGGGTGGGTAGGCTGCTTGGCTTCACTTCACTTCACTCACCTCCTCTTACTCTAATATTATATTTCCTACATATACATTTCACTTGTGACTCTTTGTCCAAAGCCCTACCCAGATCACCTTACTACTTCTATACATACAATTCTGTTTCTTGTTTTCTACTTCCTTATCTCTTTTTAATTTCTAGACCCATTCTCAACTACTTTGCCCCTCCCATACTGCTTTGCACTAATTCCATTTATAACCACACCCTCTCTAACAGTGGTTATCTATGCCACATTATATCCTTTTCTTTTCCCATGTAAACCCTCAGTTCTCTTACTATATCAGTGTACTCTAGCCTTTAATACCCCTCTATTCCTGTATTCCAGAGAAGATACTAGGACAACCTACCACTCTTCTTTTATGAATGTATACTTCCTCGGACTGGCTCTAACTGCTCCATTCACCCTCACTCCACTCAGACTCACTCTGCTACCCCACCCCACTCCCAAATCCAATGGACTCCCCACTATCCCTAATTTTACACTTATCCATAAAATACACCCGTTAACCACTCATCCAATCACATCAGTCTTGTACACAATTGCCAGTTAGCCATATACTATAACACAGATTGCTTTTCTTAACCTCAATACAACCAATCCCAATAGCAGACATACCCTTATTACCTACTCCCTATACCATTTACAAACACAACACTTAACTCCAAATTAAATACAACCACAATGTTGCTTCAACAATTTTTACTATTTAATCTGCTAAGTACCTCTTACCTTTCTATGTATCAAATGCAACAAGTCATAAAAAGAAGTTATGTACTCACCATAACGGTCCATGTTTGTTGTCCATCTCACCATTCATTCTTACAATGATGAGTTCGGAGCTGATCCTGGGCTCTGACTCAGCCGAATACTAAGCTGAAAGTCTCAAACCTGGCTCATGGCAAGAAGGTATCCCACAATGCAGTGGTGTGATTCCCCAGATCTTGTTTGCTGCTAATACTGAACAATATGTACACTATATACACATATACAAACATATACATATAAACATATATCCATATTCATACTATATGTACTGCAAGGAAAAACAAGCTGAGACAAAGAACTCCTGAAAGTAGTAAAAAATCTACCAGGTCCACAAGGAGTCTTTGGCAGGGGGAAGGAGGGAGGGCTCATAAGAATGAACGGTGAGATGGAGAACAAACATGGAACATTATGGAGAGTACATAACTTCTTTATGTTATGTTGTCCTATCTCGACTTCATTCTTACAATGATGGGACAGCATCCCTAGGTGGCTCACAGGAGTACACCTTTAAGCACCATGGAACCAAAGGATGTCCTGTCCATGGAGGCCAAATCCACTTTGTAATGAGTGATAAAAGTATGTGGAATAGACCAAGTAGCTGCTGCACAGATATTATCTATGGGAATTCTGGCTTGAAAGGCAGATGACGTAGCCATTGCTCTAGTGGAATGAGTCTTCACTTTGAAACGTAAATCTTTGTGATTTGAATTATAGATGAAAGTTAAACAATTTGAAAGAGTAGTTTTTGAGACTGAGGACCCTTTTTTGCATCAGAGAAGGATACAAATAATTGGTCAGATTTTCTGAAGTCTTTGGTTCTATGCAAACAGAATCTGTGTTGTCTATGCACGTCCAGTTGATGTAATTTTACTCTGCCTTGTTGCTATGGTTAGGAAACAACACTGGAAGCTCTATGGATTGGTTTATGTTGTTTAGAGAAGAGACTATAGGTACAAAGGATGGGTTTGCACATAAGGATACCCTAACCTTATGAAAAATCAAATATGGTGGTTTAATAGAAAGATCTTGCAATTCTAACACCCTTCTAACAAAAGTTATAGTCACTAGAAACAAGGTCTTCCATGAAAGGAACTTGAGGTCTGTAGACGAAGAGGGCTCGAAGGGAGGTAACATGAGATGAGACAAAACAAAATTGTGATCCCAAGGAGAAAGGAGTTCCTTAAAGGGAGGTCTTAATAAGGAAGCACCTTTTAAGAAGGCTCTACACAACCTGTATGACATTAAGTTGGAAGTAGCATCACCAGTATGAAAATTTGAAATTGCAGCAAGTTGAACCTTGATGGTTGCGGCAGCTGAGCCTTGTTGAAACAGTTCCACCAAAAATTCCAAAATAGAATGAATAGGTGCAGAGAAAGCATCAATGTTCTTGTCTTGAGCCCAAAGGGAAAACCTCTTCCATTTACTAGAATAAAGCTTTCTAGTGGAAGCTCTATGGGAGGACATTAAGATATGCCAAACAGTAGGAGTGAAATTATGAAGCCTGACTAAATTGGGAAGTGGAGCAGCCAAGCTGTCAGTTTTAGGGTGTGGAGACAAGGATGAAGCTCCCCTGACATATGAGTCAGCAGATCTGGCACTGGGTCCAGAATCCAAGGCTTCTTCTGAAGGTGAGGCCAAAGAAAGGGGAACCAAACTTGGCGAGGCCAGTAAGGGGCAATGAGAATTATTCTGCTTCCCTAACTTTGTGCTTTCTGAATAACTTTGGGTATGAGAGGAAACGGTGGAAAGGCATATAGAAGTCTTGAGGGCCAATCGTGAGCAAGAGCGTCTCTCGGTGTCTCCCCCGGAGGGGGAATTAGGGTAAAGTAGTTGCTGCACTTAGCATTCATGGGAGTGGCAAAGAGATCGCAGTAAGGCTGTCCCCATGTTTGAAAAATCATTTCCACCAGTTTTGATTGAGAGACCACTCGTGAGGCATTAGGACTGCTCTCTGCTCAGCTTGTCCGTTATCATGTTGAACTTCCCTGGAATGTGCGTTCCGATTAGAAAGTGCTGGGAAGAAACTGCCCATTGCCATACTCTTAGGGCTTCTTGACAAAGGGGGCAAAATCTGGTTCCCCCTGCTTGTTTATGTACCAAACCACAGACATATTGTCTGACTGGATCGCAATAATCCATAGAAGGAGACAGTCCTGAAGTGCTTGCAACACAAGAAGCACTGCTCTCATCTCTAGAACATTTATATGCAAGTCAGCCTAGTGTTCCTGCCATGTACCTTGGACTGTTCTTCCCAGATAATGCCCCCCCACCCTATCTGGGAAGCAGTCGTGGTCACTGTAGCTATTGGTTGAAGTGGAACAAAGGGTCTGCCCATTGTCACGAGTAGAGTGTATCCACCATCTCAAGTCATTCTTGCAAAATTCTGTTATTCTGATCAGATGAGACACTGGGAAGCTCTTGAAGAGACCACTGGGAGAATAATAGCCACTGAAGAATTCTCATGTGCATTCTGGCAAGAGGAACCAGTGTAATCGTGCAGGCCATTGTTCCTAATAAGCGTAGAATTATCTTTGCTTTCGCTTTGTTCTTGGGAAGGAGGTGAAGTATCTGCTGTTTGAGTGCTATGCCTCTTTCTGATGGAAGACGTGCTACCATAGATGAAGTGTCTAGATCTGCGCCTATGAATGTAATATTCTGACAAGGCAACAAGGCAGATTTTTGAAAATTTACTGTAATGCCCGGTTGATTGCATATGTCCAAAGTTAGGTCCCTGGCTTGTAGACGTAGATGCTTGGTGGTGGCAGATAGGAGCCAGTCGTCTAGATAGGGAAACACACAAAATCCTAGATGTCTCAAGTGAGATGTGACTACTGCCATACATTTAGGGAACACTCTGGGGGCTGTAGTGAGACCAAAGGGCAGAGCTCTGAACTGGTAATGGCTGGCTACCAGCCAGATGCGTAAGTACCTTCTTGATGTCCTGTCCATTTTTATGTGGTAGTAAGCATCTTGAAGGTCTATCGAGCACATCCAATTGTCTTTCCCTAAAAAGGGAAGTATAGACTGCAGTGTCACCATTCGGAACTTTGACTTCTTGACAGATTCGTTTAACTTGCTTAGGTCTAATATAGGCCACCAGTCCCCTTGTTCCTTTTGGCACTAAAAAGAATCTTGAGTAAGTTCCAAATCCTATTTCATCTGCAGGGACTTCTTGGATGACTCTTTTATGGAGCAACTTTTGAATCTCTATAGTTGCTTGTTCCCTTAGATTGGGTGGAACATCTGGGAGTGTTTTGGTCTGTGGGACAGGTTTGAAAAAAAGGGATGGAGTGTCCTCTGGATATTATGTTTAGTACCCATTTGTCTTTTGTGATATTTTGCCAGGCTTCTGAGTACATTGATAAACGTCCCCCGACTGCCTCCAGAGTAGAGCAGTCAGGCCTCCTTTCAGGAGTGCTCATAAGGGCATCCGCGAAAGGAATCATGGTCACCCTGGTTTTGCATGCCCCCTCTGCCTCTGGGGCGGCATCTACCGTTATTACCTCACCCTCTGCCCTTGGAGAAGGTATCAACCCATGCATCTTGGAAAAATCTCTGCGATATTTTGAACCACATCTTTCCTCTCTTCTAACCTTTAGGATAAGGTCTTGAAGGTACAGAAAACATACTCCAACTCGCTCCATCTGCTGCATATGATATGAGCCTCATGGAGGAGTTGACAATGGAATTTAAGGTAGACAGCTTGGGAGGAGACCTTCTCATTCACCCCCACAGCTAATGAACCTTGTAGAGTATCTCCTACCTTTTTCAGGAGATCTCTTTGTAGCCTTGTTAATGGGAAGTAGTTCAGTGATCGGAGTGAGAAAGTCGCTGAAGAAAAGATACGCTTCCCCTATCTGTTCATCATTCAAGCGTCTTTATTCAGAGGATGAACAGATGAGGAAGTCTCTGCAAGTTCCTTCTTGGTGGCTGCTGCCACCACCATAGCATCTACGGGTACTCCCTTTGTTAGAAATTCCTTGCCCAAAGGAGCTGACAAAAATTTGTTTGGCCTCTGAGGGACCGGTTCCATAGTGCCGGGTGACTCCCATGCCTTTTGACTAACCAGGTTCATTAGTTCATCGAAAGGCGGAGACACCCAGGAGGCGGAAGGTTGAGACCCAAAAGCCTTCAGGTACACTGACTCCTCATCAGAAGGGGTGGTGGTCTGCCAGCCGCCTCTCTGCTTGAGGATCTCTAGAATATCTGCAAATGAGATATCGTCAGAGGACAACCGTGGGAACTCTTCCAACTCATCGAGGTCAGTGTCTGAAGTGATGGACTCATCTGAGGAGTCAACATGCTTCCTCTTGCAGGTTCTCTTCCGAGGTGGCTCCTCAGAAGGATATTCTGGGAAGGCCTAGGATGAGAGGGATTCACCCAATGGGGGATCCTGAGGCTCTGGGTCTCTGCTGTCTTGAGGAATGGGTGGTGCTGAGACAGTAGCCGGTGCCTTGTGGGGATGAGTACTGGTATCCTTCTGTGATACTGAATTGGTAAACAACACATTCATCAGCTCAAAGGCGGATCCCACTGGCTCCAATGACTCCCTCTGCTCTGAGGAGACAGAGGAAGGCAACGGAGCCAACGAGATCGGACCCAAGGCTGATGTGGGAGCCGAGCTAACCCAAGCCGATGCTCCGAGGGGTAGGCTCAGCACCGAAGAGGATCAGGGGCCGAGAATCCCCCCCCCCCAGGGCCTGCCGGTGAACCTCGGCTCCCAGACTCACCGGACGGCTCCGAGAGAGTCAGAGCAGATGTCGGCTCCGTGAACACTGAAGGGGGTTCCTGGAACCGATGGGTCCACAGTAAGTGGTACCGAGTACTCCGGCTCCAAAGGACCAGATTGGCTCAGAGGAGGAACAACAGTGGGCACAGCAGGCTCCGAAACCAAATGGGTGGGAGCCAAGAATAATTTCGTCAGTGCCGGCGACTTGAGGAGTCTATGCACCACCCATTCCACGTCATCATCTGATAAGCTTCTTGTAGACCTGGAAGATAGGGAAGGAGATTGAGATCTATGCTATGGAGGATTGGCGATCTCAAGGTCGGAGAAACCGGCAAAATCTCAATGGGCCGGCTCCGAGTGGAGGTATCTTGCGGCTCTGAAGGCTTTGGAGCTGAAGTACCAGGCCTACCAACCAAAAGGACTTCCAACGGCTCCGACGGCTGTGGAGCCAAGGAAGTAATGGCCTTTGAAATTTTTGGGAGTTTGACTGGCGGCTCCGACTGAGACGATGTAGCTGGAGATTGTCTTTTATGAGATTTATCCTTTTTTGAAGGAGACAAAGAAGAAGAGGAAGAGCTATTAATGGCTTCCTCAAAAGAAGGCTTTAAGAGTCCTTTTAGAATCAACTTGTTTCTTCTTTCCTGAAGAACTCTAGCACTAAATGAATGACAGAAGGTGCAGTCTTCTTGGAGATGAATGGCACCAAGGTAATAAACACAAACAACAGTCCATCCGTGATGGACATTTTGTGTGAGCACTTTTGACTTTTTTTAAAGCCCGAAGGCTTATGTTCTCACTCTTTTGGGTCTTTAGACATTTTCCAAATAAGACCTTAAGGGCGATAGCAAAACCACAACAACAAAAAATATTAGCTAAGACTAATATGCTAAAGCTAAACTAAAGGTTATTACAGGACAACACAAGGAGCAACAACCAGGGAAAGAAAAATAGAACCTCTAACTAAAATGGTTCTATTTTCCACACAAAACAAAAAACAGTACAAGCCCTCTAACTTAAATGGGCGTATAGCTCTCTAACTTAAACGAGCTATAAGAGACACTAACAACAAACAACCACCACTACACGGGATACCAAAGGGGCCTAGAAAGCGAAGGCAAAAGCCGTGCTAAAGGGGAAAAAACTATCACTATTTAACAAGAAGCCGCAAAGAGACACGAGTTAAACCTAGTAGTAATAATAAAGCTAAATATATGCAAAAATAGCATGTTTTGACAAAGGTAAATAGAAAAAATATCACAACTTAGCCACGGCCAAGATGAGTGCATCCAACCTTGTAAAGCGACAAACGAGATCTGGGAATTGCACCACTGCATTGTGGGATACCTTCTTGCCATGAGCCAGGTTTGAGACTTTCAGCTAAGTAATCAGCCGAGTCGGAGCCAAGGATCGACTCCGAACCCATCATTGTAAGAATGAAGACGAGATAGGACAACATAACATCTATCTACTCCCCCACTAACCCACTCAACATCACACTCCATACTTCTTTAAACATCATCATCATATCTCCATGCCTTTACAACAGCTCCAGTGCGGAACTCTTCATATTTAAATATACAAACTCACGGTTACCCCCCACATTTACTGCGCAAATATGTTAAACTAGTTACTAAACTCACACACCTATTTCTATTCAGTTCTACCCTGATCAAACTACGTGGTGACATACATCCTAATCCATGACCTCAACCCCTTAATCAAGCCCCTCTCTCTCCAAACAACCCTTACTCCCCAAGCATCACTAATCTTAAACAAAGTATCTCCAATCTCTTAACATTAAACATGAACCTAAGAAGCATCCTAAATAAAACACAGGAATTTCATGCAACTATCACCCAATACTCTCCCAAATTAGTACACCTAACAGAAACCTAGCTAAAATCCTACAGACACAACAAGACTCAAACAAGGTGGCGGCATAGCTGTAATATATAAAAATACTATCACACTAGAAAGACTTCAATACAACTCCCCAGACCTCTTGAATTCTGAAATTCTAATCACCCGCCTTCAACTAAACTCCAAAAGACACATCATTATGATAGCTATTTATATAGCTCCAGGTAACAACCCAGACATTACTGAAGACCTTCTTTGTTGATGTGCCTCAACTTTTATTCAAGAAACAATAATAATGGGAGATTTCAACATGGACTGGTACACCTGCTTCTTGGAAAATCCCTCCCATTTTATTAACCTCCATGGTGTCTGTCAAATTATACAATCCCCTACCAGATTTGACAAACACAGCAAAAAAGAATCAATCCGAGACTGGACACTTACAAACAAACCCTCTATCTGTCACCAATCTGGCTGTCTCCCTGACAGACTAAGTGAACACCTACCCACTTACCTTGTTAGGCACCGCATCTACCCTACTAAAAATATAATTTACAAACTTGTCTGCAACAAAGGACATTTCTCCCCTGAAGTATTCAAATCCCTCCTGCAACAATGTGACTTGTCCCCTTTAAAATATCTGCAACTTGACTCGGCTGTTCAATATTTGAATGACAAATTCCTCAATATCCTAAACAACCTAGACAAATGAGACACATTTCTCAATATCCTAAATAACCTAGCTCCACTTAGAAAGACCCGTTCTAATTCCAAGCACATACCATGGCTTACCAATGACACCCAGCAGCTCCTCAAACAGACAGATAAGACCAAAAATCAAAACTCCCTTCTTACCTACTGTCAATTATGTACCCTTGCCAAAAAACAAATCAGGCATGACAAAAAGCTGTATTATACAACAATGCAACAAAAATAACAAAACAATGGCCAGAAATTTTGGGGAGCCATCAAACTACTACTAAAACCTGGAGAGATCACAACTCCAGCTCCAACCACAACAAATTCCACAGACAGCATTGCCTCACAGTTTAATTCACACTTATCAACTCTATACTCTCCCTAATTAAAAAAAAAAAAAAAAACAGCATATCCCCCTTATCTATTCCTACTGAATGAGACAGAACCCTCAATTCCTTTTCAATCAAACCAGTTCAAAGTAATACCATCAAATCACATCTTTCCATGCTTAGGCGCTTCTCCCTCGCAGCTGACCAATTCCCAGTGAATTTCTAAAGCTAGCAGCAGGTGCTATCTGCTAACCTACATCTCTCCTAATAAACCATTCCATTGCTGAGCAGTATATCCCCAAACACTGGAAAGTCTCTTATATCATCCCTCTTCAAAAAAGCGGCTCCTCTACTGAGTTCTCAAACTACAGTCCAATTGCCCTCCCTCCCACAGCCAAGATTCTTGAAAAATGCATACACAGACAACTCCTCGACTATCTACTAAGCAATAATCTCCTATCTGCGTCTCAACATGGCTTCAGACCTAAACATAGTACAACCACTGCCCTTGTTAGTTTTACAAACTCAGTCATCAGCTTAGAAATGACAACAAGCTTGTCTCGTCTATCTTTCTTGATATGTCTAAAGTCTCTGATACAGTATCCCACCAAAAGCTACTAAATGAGCTAGCTTCCTTAAACTTAACCCAGTCAGTCCTCTTCTGGTTTCTCAGCTACTTAACTGACCACCAACAGGCAGTTAAGTGGCAAAATTAACTCTCCACCCCATTACTGGTCTCAGTAGGAGTACCCCAAGGCTCAGTTCTCGGTCCATTGTTCTTCACCATATTCACCAACAGGCTCTGCATGACCAACCAGCATGCATTAATCGTTCAATAGGCAGATGATTCCTCCCACATATGTTCAGCTCACTCCCTACTAGAACTCCTACAAGCAACCCAACAAACTTTCCAAGACATTGAAAAATACCTCTCTATAATCTTTAGAGCTTAATTATTAGAGGCTTGACATACCTGTTATGAATATGTTGTTAATATACTCGCAACTCTCGTACATATAGCAAAAGAAGCAATAAACTGTATACTTCACAGAAATAACACAGGAGGTTTTAATTTACAGTAATAAACCATTGAATATAAACAAATAATGAAATACTGTTTAAACAAAGTAGAACAACTATTCATTTACTTTAATACAATCTTATAAACAGAGAATAGAAGGGACTGAAAGTACACTGGTCTTATGGTGGGACACACCATAAAACTTTTTAAATTGTTTTGCAACAGTCTTTCATATTTTATACTATTAACTGATGAATTTCGAAACTATGCATAGATAAGAAACTATAATAAGAGATGTAAGCACATCTTACTTTAACACCTTAATTAATGCATAAAACTGGAGAATGTACATGTTAAACGACAAGTTAAGATGTGAAATAATTGTTCTACTATTACATATTAACAATGCTTTATAGGATACAGGTTCATCTTTATTTTACTGTTAATGGCATCATACCTGATTGTAGTAGAGCAGAATGTTTTTTTTTTTGTTGTTGTTGTTTTTTGTCAGAGCAATGAACAGATGTGTTTGTCTGAATGGTTAGACTATTCAAGCAAGGAGTGCAAGACTCCATGGGGGGGGTAAGAGGGATTTTAAAAGCAAATGTTTAATGATAATTATATGTTTAGCTTTTTTCAAGTGTCCACAATAGTAACTATTTTATGTCTAATCAAACCTTCTAATGTTAAAGAATCTGTAATAACAGATATCAAATAAAATCCTAGATTGTATTAAAAAAATATATGATTAATATTACACTTGCAATTTTCTCTTCTTTGAGTGTATAACCTACATTTTTGTAACCTTTCTTTTTGCTATTATATTTTGTACTTAATCTCTAACATTTTGTAACCTTTTGTATTTGTAACCTATTGTTTTGTATTGCACATGGAGCTTTTCTCCCCGGGCCTCCACCGAAAATGGGCACATCTTGGCCCAGTGGATTTCCCCGGTAATCAAACTGAAAATAAATAAATAAATAATGTTAACATGATGATTACTAAGCAGTTCTTTACTAACACAGTGTCATTACCTATGAGAAGTATATGCATACTTTTGATCAGAAGGGCAAATGGCATTTATTAACAGTATTTCCACAAGTGTCAATTGATTAAATAATGGATGCAAGAGGGATAGCTTAAAAAGACATTTGAAGTTGTTAATTCTCAAGTTATTTTTTTACAGCACACACACTTAATAACAAAAGACAGGCTAACTACTAAAAACTACACTATATTATCCAGTTCACAAATAAATCAAAAAATGGAGGTTGCTATATTATGTAGAAATTCACTGCCTATGCCTATGGTAATAGAAACATAGCAAGATGATAAAGGCATGCTTTGTACTGTAACTATAAAATATAATAACAGGATATTAACTCTTATTAACTTTCATTGGATTCCTGGAATAGGAATTAAAACAGCTGACCAACATATAGAACTTTTCTTCTTCTTTCGGCTGCTCCCGTTAGGGGTCACCACAGCGGATCATCTGTTTCCATTTCTTCCTGTCCTCTGCATCTTGCTCTGTCACACCAACCACCTGCATGTCCTCTCTCACAACATCCATAAACCTTAGCTTAGGCCCTCCTCTTTTCCTGTTACCTGGCAGCATCATCCTTAGCATCCTTTTCCCAATATACTCTGCATCCCTCCACAGCACATGTCCAAACCAACGTAACCTTGCCTCTCTGGCTTTGTCTCCAAACCTTCCAACCTGGGCTGACCCTCTAATATACTTATTTCTAATCCTGTTCACCCACACCCAGTGCAAATCTAACATCTTTAACTCTGCCACGTCCAGCTTTGACTCCTGCCTTTTAGTCAATGCCACTGTCTCCAACCCATATAACATAGCTGGTCTCACTACCCTCTTGTAGATCTTCCCTTTCACTCTTACTGGTACTTGTCTGTCACAAATCACTCCAGAGACACTTTTCCACCCACTCCATCCTGCTTGTACTCTCTTCTTCACCTCTCTTTCACACTCACCATTACTCTGAACTGTTGATCCCAAGTATTTAAACTCATCCACCTTTGCCACCTCTACTCCCTGCATCCTCACCATTCCTCTATCCTCCCTCTCATTCACACACATATATTCTGTGTTAGTCCTGCTGACCTTCATTCCTCTTCTCTCTAGAGCATATCTCCATCTCTCCAGGGTCTCCTCCACATGTTCCCTACTCTCACTACAGATCACAATGTCATCTGCAAACATCATAGTCCATGGGGACTCCTGTCTGATCTCATCTGTCAACCCTGTCCATCACCATTGCAAATAAGAAAGGGCTCAGAGCTAATCCTTGATGTAATCCCCCTTTAAATGCATCCATCACTCCCACTGCAGACCTCACCGCTGTCACACTACCCTCGTACATATCCTGTACCACTCTTACATACTTCTCTGACACTCCCGACTTCCTCATACAATACCACAACTCCTCTCTAGGCATCCTGTCATATGCTTTCTCTACGTCCACAAAGACACAATGCAACTCCTTCTGACCTTCTATGTACTTCTCCATCAACACTCTCAGAGCAAACATCACATCTGTAGTGCTCTTTCCTGGCATGAAATCATACTGCTGATCACTAATCATCACCTCCCTTCTTAACCTAGCTTCCACTACTATTTCCCATAACTTCATGTTGTGACTGATCAGTTTAATCCCTCTGTAGTTACTACAGCTCTGCACATCACCCTTATTCTTAAAAATCAGTACCAAAACACTTTTTCTCCATTCCTCAGGCATCCTCTCACTTTCCAAGATTTCATTAAACAATCTAGTTAAAAACTCCACTGACTAACATATAGAACAAATAATTCAAAACTTGAAAGGTTGTATTATTCTAGCAGGAGACTTCAATTGCACATTGTCACCAAGTGATACTAACAAAATAGGTAAAAGAATACAGGCATATGCAAAAGCATTGTTAAAATTTACTGAATTGTTTCATCTTAGACACATAAATGAATTTTCAGAACCAAAGTCATTACTTTTTATCCATTATTCACATAGACACGAATGCAATACACTATTGACAGAGTTTATGTCTCTAATGACCTCACTGATACACTAGGCAAAGTCAAAACAGTAACCTGTCCACTTTCAGATCACAATGCAATTACCTTTGAGCTGTTTTTGAAATCTAATAATAATGTTAAAATCAGAAGATTACCAACATATATAACTTGTTTAAAAAAATGTAAGGACTTTTTTATTAAAGAAATTATTTCCTTTATAGAAATTAATAATACAGAAGATGCTTCAGAAATTTATTTATGGGATGCACTAAAAGCATATATTTTTGGCAGAGTCACTAATTGGTTGTCAAATAAAAAATGGGACAAAGAATTATATGAAATACAAGAAAAACTTGATAAGTTAAAATTAGAAAATCAGATAAATAAAAAAAATAATAATAATAATAATAATACAGAAGAGATTAATAAGGTAAACAACAAATACTTGGAAATCTTAAACCATAAAACTAAAATCAACCTTGAGAAGTTTAAGATGGTTGAATTCTCTATTAACCCAAAATCTATGAGCAATTTAGCCACAAAAACCAAATTTCTCAGCAAGTCCAATCACATAAAAGTCTACTCCCATAGGAAGAAAAGAAAAGTAACAGAAATAGAATATATTCTAAAGGAATTCAGAAATTATTATAATAAAATCAATCAAAATAATATATTAATAGATCTAGAAGAAATAATTAAAATATTTATTCAAAAATATAAAAACTAAACTATCTGATAACCAAATGAAACTCATTGACAAACCGATCTCTATATCTGAACTTCAAACTCAAATTTATAAACTGAAACCTAATAAAGCACCAGGTAATGATGGGATAATATACCAAAATCTTCTCATATTATTCTCCAAATACTCATAAAAGGGTGAAAACCTAGTAACAAAAAATATTTTTTCTTTATTATTAGGACCGTATTAGGTCTGTATTGATTTACCCTCCTTCTACATGTCCTCAATGTCGTATCCCCCAAGACACATGATTTTGCCCTCCTAATCTGTTCCTTACTGTACCCTCTAGCTCTCAATCTAACTTCTACCATATTTAACTCCATTATTTTCAAATTCTCATCACTAGTGTCATCAAAAATCCTCTTCAACTCACCATACGATAAAGAATCCAGAAAATGCCCAGGATGCATGCTCAAAGCATGCAAAAAAATTATTAACAGCTCTTTGCTTTCTATATGGCTTGTATTTAATTGATGTTCCTTCTACAAATAAGGTAACATCCAAAAAGGTAGTGCTTACATCATTCACCTCATACGAAAAAAGGAGACCACAACAATTACAATTCAGAGCCTCAAAAACTCTTTCACATCACCTTTACATATCAAAATCAGGCCATCTATGTAGCTTTTATAAAATACTACACTACTCATATAGAAAACCGTTTGATATATAAACTCACCCACATACAGTATTGAATAAGTTGGGGCAAATGCAGCCCACTAATACTAAAGAAAAATATTTTTTGTTACTAGGTTTTCACCTTTTTCTGAGTGTTTGGAGAATGATGGATTATACCTAACTTTATAAGCTGTTACCCAAAGAAGCCCTAGACATACTACACAAGTTTTTTTTTCCTATAGTCAAGGACCTAGCTAAAGTTCCTCCTTCCTGGAAATATACCTTTATCTCTCTCCAATTTTAAAAATTAACAAAGATCCTACTGAATGCTCTTCATACAGACCAATTTCACTTTTAAATGTAGATTACAAACTGTTCATGGAAATTCAGGCTAATAGATTAAAATATATTTTACCCTTTATGACTGATGAAAATTGGCTTTATCTTAAATAGAAATACTTATGATAATATTAAAGGAATAATCACAATAATTGACTATGCAAATAAAACAAAAGAGAACTTAACAGTAATGAGTCTTGATATTAATAGTAGAAAAAACAAACAAAGCAGCACCGGGTAAAGAGTCTCTTCACATTAGCAAAAGTCAGTATCCAAGAAACAAAAGAGGCTCACCACGACCACTTAAAAATACTGTTCTTTATTCCACTGCAGTAAAAGTAATTGAAGTAATATTGAAGTCTGAAGAAGCGTTCTGGCAACGTGAAAGCGCTTACTTTTACTGCAGTGGAATAAAGAACAGTATTTTTAAGTGGTCGTGGTGAGCCTCTTTTGTTTCTTGGATACTGACTTGATATTAATAGTGCTTTTGACTCAGTAAACTGGAAATACCTCTTGCTGGTTTTAGAAGACTGTAATTTCTCAAGTAACTTCACACATCTTATTAATCTCTATAATGATTGTTTTGCATATGTTAAAATAGGTATTTTTACTTCTGATTCTATACAAATTTTGAAAGGAGCCAAAGATCAACTATAGATATCAAAGGCATAAATGAGAATTTAAACTCTAAAATTCAACTGTTTGCTGATAATATCCTACTGACATTAAATGAAAATGATAACTCTCTATCTGCAGTTTTCTTAGCAAATGATGTATTTCAAAGAAAATCTGGTTTAACATTTAATGATGACAAAACAAATATCCTTCCTATAAATACAAATAAGAACAGAATCAAAAATAAATTCATTAAATATACTGTCAAAGAGAAGAAAATAAATTATTCAGGAATAATTACAACAAATAACATTAAAGATATAATAAATTATTATATTTAATAAACATAATAAATTATTATTATTAATAAATTATAATGATACTAATAGCATAAACAATACAAATAATCTAACAGAAAAATGGAATATAATTTTCTTCACGATGGAAGAGAGGTAATCTATAATCAAAATTATTACTTTACCAAAAATATTGTATATTATACAATCACTAACATCCCCCCCCCCACAAAAAGTTGTATTAAAGAATTTAACACTTTAATTTTGATATTCCTCTGGTATCTCAAGAAACCAAGAATTGCTTTAAACCATCATATGAGAGACTGGGCAGCGGGAGGGATAGGGTTACTAAATCTAGAATTATATTAATCATCATTGATTATAAAAAACAATATATCTTTGGATTAATAACACTTACACAGCTATATGGCAACAGTTTTTAGGAAATGTTTTTATAAACTCTAAGCACAACAGACATTCTAATAATTACCTCATACTAAATAACAGTTTACATTGTTTATTAAAGGAATACCTTATAGGAAAAAGTCACCAAACAAGTGACTCCTATTTTATTTCTACTATATTAAACACTTTAAAAATGTTTATATATAGAAACCTGGCATGTAAAGCATGTATCTTCCTTACATTTCCAATGGCATATACCCAAAATAACATCTCCATCTCAAAGTTAGAAACAATTACCACATTTAAAGAGAAAAATATGTTATATTGGTTTCGATTAATGAAGGATGACAAGCTTCATTCTGTTGATTATATTAAGAACAAATATAATTTAGATAAAGACATGTGGCTAGATGTACAATCCTGCAGACATCATATAAAGGGAAAATTAAGTTACTGTAACCAAAAATAAGAGACCATATCCCAAAATTAATTGAATATATAATATTCTTAATGCAACAAAACATACTGGGACAGGGCCTCTTATCCAAATTATTTAGAGCTGTGAGGAGAGAAACAATTAGTGATGACGATTACTGGAACTATTTTACCCAAATTAATAACAGACCTCTGAGTGAAGAAGAATAAAAAATGAATTATAATATCTTCTAAACATACAACTTCATCTTTTAGATGGAATCTCTTTACTTGGAAATTTTTGTATAGATCTTTCTTCACACCACATAAAATTGAATTAATGTTCAAGCAGAAGCAGATTTGTTGGAGATGCAAACAAGAACTTAAGGTGGACTGGCAACACATGTTTTTGACTGTACTGTCTTAACACCTTATTGAATAACAATCTTTTTTACAGTTTTTTTAGATACATTTGTTTTATCTAAATCACTAATCCTTTTAACAGTCCTATTCCTGGATGTGTTAAAAAATGAAGTATCGCATTTTGTGGTCTCGATTATCTATAGCGAAAAAGGTTATAACTCAGAATTGGAAGAACAAATCTACACCCTCCTTCAAAGAATTTATAAATATTGCAACTGAAGTCTGTCACCTAGAAATCATTACAATTAAGTCAAGAATAACCAGGATTATCTCTTGCTACAATACGTGGACAAAACCTGGAGATCTGCTTGACAAGCAAAAATAACTGCATTTTAGATTTAATGTAATGTATAATAACTTGATACTTAACAGACACTCCTATAAATAGTTGTATTTTTTTCTTTTGTGTGTGCGTGGTTTAGTTGAATGTTTTCATTTATTATCTTCACAACTCTCTAACTGTAAATATTGTTATGATTATTTTACAAACTGAAAATCCAATAAAAACTTTAGAAAAATACCTCTCCGACTCTCTACTCATAATCCAAATATACACTTTTCACTAACAGCAAAGTTCCTGATAACTCTTCCCCCCTTCACCATCTACTCAGCCAATAAAACAAAAATTCAATCTGTCCAGCACACCACACTCCTTGGAGTCACAATTGACAATAACCTAAAATTTGACAAACACCTCACTCTATCAAAATAGTACACATTAAGCTAGGCTCGCTACACAGAGTCAAGCCAAATGTAACAGAGGCCACTAGACATTCCACAGCTAGGACTCATCTACTCTCTACCCTTCTGTATGCCTCACCAATATTTACTAAGCAAAGAAAATCAGATTTAAACAAACTGGAGTCCTGCTATAACAAAATCGCAAGATTTGTACTAACCTCCCTTACAGATCACATCACTGGAGAGCACTTCATGAACTAAATTGGATTGAACTACCCAATCTCCTATCCCTCAACCAACTAACTTTCATTCATTCCATCTTCCACCATCAAGACAACTGTCCAGCACTCAAGAGCTTAGTGCAGCCCTACTCAAATGGCAGGCCACTAAGATCCTCCAACAAACTACTACTCAAAGTAACTAAATCTAATAATTGTTATGGTAGCTCTCTATTCTCCCACAAAATATCTAAGTCCTGGAATTCCATGCCTTACACAATACTAAATTCTAGCAACACATCCAGATTTAAACTGCTGGTTAAGGACCACCTAACAAAAACTGGCTTTGCTCCTGCACCAATCCAGGCTGATCATTCTGTCCTTTCTTGTTCTTACAACCAAATATCTCTTCGCTTACTAAATTCTAACATCCAAACTATCCCTTCTCTCACGGAATTCCAGTTTCTCTCTACCTATCTCAAGCTCAATACCGTTCCTATCTTTATCTACCCATCTCAAGCTTCCTACAGTTTCACCATATTCCCTCCTCCTTGTACTTCATCTCAATATTGCCTTAGTTATCACTGTTTAGAACAAATAACACTAGCATAGCAACAATCAGCCATACTCTTGTTCATATACCATACATTTACCACCAAAACCATGATGCTGACCTACTGATCAGTCATTTCTCTATAATGGCACAAGCTATTTCGTACTAGTCTGTTAGCTTTCTTTTTTTTTTCCACTTTTATTACTCTCTCAGTTTTTAGTGCTTTTGTATAAACTATTTACTACCTATATTTACCAAAGTTATGTATTCTTGATTGTTATCGATTCCTTATATTGTCTGCAAGATGTTTTTGTAATGGAGCTATTCTTCCCAAGCCTCTGCTGAAAAAGGGCCACTGGCCCAGGCAGACATCCCTGGTAAACAAATGTAAAATAAATAAATACATAAACAAACAAACAAAAACTTATTCTTGGGCAATGACAATCTGCTTTCCCTCTGGCCTTCACTGTATCCCATAGGAATTCAGTCCCTTACTGTATATGTTACCCCATTTGTATATTTTACACTTACTTTTTGTTCCAAAAATGGATGAATTTCCATTTGAAAAAAATGTAAGTAAATAAGTCAGAATTTGTTCTCCATGCATATCCTTCTGAAAACTATAAATAACTAAAAAAAAAACTGAAATAATCTGGTAGCAAAATTCTGTTGCCCAACAGAACACAGAAACTAAGGTGGCCAACTTTAGGCTATGACCATAATTGGCACTGATGTAACATAACAAAGTGAATCCAGTTACACTGGAACTGTGCTGCCAAATGTTATAAAGACAAACACATTTCAGCCTGGCTCACTGTACTGCACTGCCATAAGACAACAATTCTGGGTTCTTGTTATATAAACAAGCTACAGAAACAGTTTCACCTCACCTGAACTATCGCAGGGCCAGTGCAAATGTTTTGTTGGATGCAAACCTCAGACCAAAATGGGTAATGATCAAAAAGGAAAGAAATGTACAAACAACTCAGTTGCTGTTTCAGTCATTTAAATACCTCAGCTGTTCTCAATAAAATAATTTTTTTATAGTTTGCATTAAGAAAACTACTGGCTCCATTATGAATTACACTAATGTAATCCGAGTTCTGTTATGTACAACTTGACCTCAAGTAGCACACCATCTGTGTCAGAAATTCATCTCTCTGACAAGTAACTAATAACAGATGCCGACTTGGAATCAACACCCTACAGCTAAAATGTTCTCAGAAATCCCACCTTTATTTTTTTCATAATCTAGTAGGAAAACAGTCTTAGTCATATACTGAGCAACATCAAGTGATGACTTTTTCAAACTAATTTAAAAGATAATGATTTCTACTTGTCTGTAATATCCTCTAAACAGGAAGACATCATCTGCTTTACAGACAAGAAGGATTTTCAGCAATACCAGATGCCATTTAAGAGGGATGGTGTTTAACAATCTGAATGTGCACCATACATGTGCCAGACTAAAAATATGAAACTGGAGTGGGTACAGCAAACTTCAAACCTATCTAAATAATCACTTTAAAATTTGCAAACCAAAAGGTTAGGCCACAGCAGCACTCATAAGTAATGTGACTTTTAACTTCCACCGCACAAAAATCTGAAATTCTGCTGTAAAGGTAGACAAGTGCATAAACAGAATTATGGAAAACTATACTGGGCACTGTGTTGGAATCCAATGTATGGCCCTTAACATGGACATAATAATTTATACTACTAGCAAAAGACAGTGACAGGGCATGCACTTGGCTAAAGGCTGGACAAAGTGGTAAAAATCAAGCAGTAAATTATACAAAATATGTAAAGCAATAAAGTAAAGCAGTAAATTCTTGGTTATATGGAACAAACTCCATAAGAATAAAAGAGTTGCATACAAAGACAGGTATACACTTAATAATGAAATTAAAAAAGGTCAATAAGACAAAACAAAGTAGCACAAATAGGAACATTGTAAAAAAATGATGGAATAAGCATTTATAATGACAGCAAAACAGTCAAGTCAGTCTCTATTTCAATTTAATATTCACACCTCAAACCAAAAGGGTCACTAGCAAGCCCAATGTCACAGTGGCAGGGTGTTCTTCTGTGTCACTAGCAACATGTATTTAGAAACAGATACATGCCAATGTTAGGGACTGACGGAAAAGTAGGACAAATTGGATGATGGCCAGCGCTTCCACCACGGAGGGATGTACAGAGTGATGCTAAACACTGTGAGACCTTTGCTGGAGACCAAGAGTCTTACATTTGATTCTACTAGGACTGGTGCATGATAATAACATCATGACATCCCTGCATTGGCCAGTCCCTCTGCTAAGGATTATGTCTCATCCACTGCATCTTTGAGGTTTTCCAGCTCCATGAATACAACTCCTCTTCATACTCCTCACTCCTTGGGGCAAACATATGGCAAGACATAAGCTCCTCTTCCCTCGGAGTCAGCAGCCCCTCGCATTGAAGGGATATATCTGAGATTCCTAGTAGGGATCAAGTAGGGGATCTGGAGAGGGGTAGAGACAGAAAGGGGTGCAAAGAGTAAGAACTAAATGTGAAAATTTCCATATATGACGCAAGTTAGTTAATCAAAATCTACCTTTGTTCTGGTAAATGTATTTATGGTAACATCAGTAAAAGGAGAAATGTCACACACCATCAGTATGGCAAATATGATTTAGCAACAGAACAGCAGAACAACAGACGAAAACTTCATAAAAAGCACAAGACAAACTACAAATACCGAAGGAGACCGTTTAATGAATTGAAACTAAGCACAAAAATAAAAACAAAGTGAGCACTTTCAGGTTCAAACAGAATGCTTCTTCAGACTTAATTCCAGTGAGCAAACCATGCATTTAAATATAACAAGGCTACTTCAATAAACAATTTAGTAGCCAATCAAGTATCAGATTCTATTAAGCAATTAATTACACACTCCATTTGCCTTTCAAATTATTTCAAATTAACTTTAAAAGAGGTATAAATGCTTATATAAGTTATGTAAAAACATATAAAAATATATGGAAAAATAAAAAATATAAAAACATTACAGGAAACCTTCAAACTCAATATTCTAGATACTGAATAAAAACATTATTAGTAAAAATTTATTAGTGTTTTTATAGTAATTGTATTTTTTATGGTTAGGATGGTTTTTATACATAAACATTTCAGCAGCTTTCTACTGGGAAGCATTTTAACAGCTAGAATCCTTGAAATCTAGTAGTCATAGGCATTTTCTATGACATTTTATTTGTATAGATTTCCAACTAGTGGTCACAGTAAACAGAACGCTTCTTCAGACTTAACTCCAGTGAACAAACGTGTAATATGTGTTTTTTACTAATACTGTTTTTATTCAGTATCTGGAATATTAGAGAGTTTGAAGGTTTCCTGTAATGTTTTTTTTATATTTATTTTATGTTTCCATATAGTTTTATATGTTTTTACATAGCTTATATAAGCGTTTATACCTCTTTTAAAGTTCCTTTTAAAGAATTTGATAGGCAAATGGAGTGTTTTACCATGTCATTAATTGTTTAATAGAATCTGATACTTGATTGGCTAGTAAATTGTTTAATGAAGTAGCCTTGCAATATTTAAATGCATGGTTTGTTCACTGGAGTTAAGTCTGAAGAAGTGTTCTGTTTGAACAGGAAAGCACTCACACTTTGTTTTTATTTTTGTGCTTAGTTTAGATTCATTAAACGGTTTCCTTCGCGATTTGTGTTGTTGCCTCTTGTGCTTTTTATGAAGTGTTTGTCTGTTGTTCTTAAGAGGCACTTTATCCTTTGACTGTTTATTTTTTTTATTTTTTTTCTTTAACAATTATAATAAAATCCCATATAGAATTACTCTTCCAAATGCAATTCCATTTCTAGATTAGTACATAATAGAGAAAAAATATTAGGCAATATGTTTATCTGCTTTATTGCTGCTTGTTTTGAAAAAAAATCTACACAGAGACAGTCTTCTGGGCCAATAAGAAAAACAGATGTTTATATCTAGATGAGTGCTTTCACCTTTGTGAGGGCTTCTTCAATTCTAAATTTCCTTCGAGTGCTACAGAATCTATACAAATTTCAATCCACAAAATCAGTTCTGTAATTAGCATCTGAAGAGTCCAGCTCCTATGAGAGAGCATATTTAGTGAAATCTTAAGGTAACCATACCCATGTCTCTGTCTCTGTCTCTCTCTCTCTCTCTCTCTCTCTCTCTCTCTCTACAACCCCACAAACATACACTCACACCCACACACCCACACCCCTACAAGCACTTATGGTTGGTGGAATTGTGGAATTACAAAATTAACTGGACATATAAAAGGAATGAGACATAGTACTAAACTTTCAAAAATTACACCAGCCACAAAAAACAGCTCTTTAACTAACAGAAACTATTTACTTATCAACATTTCCGGACCCAATTATGAATTCAGCTTGGTCTTGGAAGCAGGAAGTAATGAGAAATTCTTTACGTCATAAAACTGTGCAGAAAATTGTAAATGTAATGTATTGTCAATAAACGACGACATTTACCACCCAGCAAGCAAATAACATTATGGAGACAGCCAAGACAGAACTTAAACAAATTTATACACAGAACGTACTTTTGTAAGATAATGGAATCTTAATGTGACATCTTGTTTTTCCGGCATCCTTTGAAGAGGTAAAATGCATTCTGTAAAGAGCTGTTAGCATATGTTAATTATCATGGTCAAGACTGCAAAGGCATTCAGCATTATTCCCTATAATGGAATTACTGACAAAATAAATGCAAGAAATGTCAATCCATAAACTGTTCTAAAAGTAAAACAGTAAATAAGAAAAAAGACATAGTAAGTTACAGTGGGGGTGATTGCCTGTTTATCACAATGCAGGACTGCAAGTGGTATACTACAGAGGTATGCTGTGCAGGGACTACTTTTCTGGGATTGCTCTTGTCAGACATAGACATGGAAGCTGAATATCTGTTGCAGAGCCAGATATGCTTGATAACTGTAGAATGTGTGACAATTGCTTCAATAAAAGATGCCCAACTTCTCCAAAATATACAAAAAAACATATCTGGTATTGCAGTAACAGCAGTAATGACCTTGCCTTTATGGTCAATAAATATACCACCAACAGACTTAGGAAAAAGGGCACACATTAAGATTTAGGGTCACATCATAAAGAAATGGCACCATAATTAAAGACCTTGAGAAAATTGTGCAAGTTTTGACCACTGTCTATCTGTCAAAGTGAGGAAAGAATATGCTTTAGATAATCTAACTGTAAAATGCAAGATTAGTCAGTTCAGAAACATCGCTGTCTCACTTTATACCATACCATACCTCTCAACTGTGCTGAATTCCTCATTCTCTACCGGTTTTGAGGACAAAATCATGGGGTGCCACAAATTTCCGAGTGGCCCCTTCAATTCCCGATTTTTTTTTTATATTTATTTACAATTTATCCTAAGGATTGTCAGTTTTTCCCGATGCTTGCAGCAACATGTTGCCACTCATAAGGAGGGTTGTAATCTAGAGGGCATCATGATTCCTGTATGTGTGCATCAATGTGTCTGTGACCGAGAGTTTGTGTGTGCACGCAAAGTGTGTTTTGACTTATGTCCGATACCTACTACGATGGAATGAGATCTTCTATGCAGATAAATACTACTACACTGGAGAATACAGGACTGTGTATAACTTTTAGTTATGTACTCACCATAACTTCAGATGTTTGGGATCCATCTCGCCTACATTCTGACTGATGGGTTCGGAGCCGATCCTCGGCTCCGACTCGGCACGCTTATGCCAAAGAGCGAAGTCTCTTATTGGCTGAGCTTACTATATCCCAGGATGCACCACTACCAGTCCCCCAGATCTAGTTTGTCCGCATACATGCACACACGCATGCACTGCTTATATAACACTGACAGATGATACAAGATAAAAACAGTAGAACCCAAACCGTTCAATCTCTTCTGATCTCCAAGGCAGGGGGAAGGAGGGTGGGTATTAGGAATGTAGACGAGATGGATCCCAAACATCTGAAGTTATGGTGAGTACATAACTAAAAGATGTTATGTGATCCTATCTCGCCTACATTCTGACTGATGGGACAGCGTCCCTAGCACCTAAATCCTGGGTGGCTCACTGGAAAACACTCCTGAGTACCGTGGAACCAAATGATGCTCGTCCTTTAGATGCCACATCCAATTTATAGTGGGAAATAAAAGTGTGCGGGTTGGACCAAGTAGCCGCAGCACAAATTTCAGAAATAGCGAGCTTGGAATGAAATGCAATAAAGGTAGCCATAGCTCTAGTAGAGTGAGCTTTGACAGATGTTGTAAGTTGCTTATTTGAAGAGGAATAAGCTTGAGTTATGCAATCTCTGATCCATTTGGCAATAGTAGCTTTAGTGATGGTTTTACCCAGTTTATTATCTGAAAAGGACACAAACAATTGATCTGTTTTCCGAATTTGCTGAGTCCTATCTAGATAGAAGCGCAATTGCCTGTGAACATCCAATGTATGGAAGGTGTATTCCGCTTTGTTTGAAAATTTTGGAAAGAAAACTGGTAGCTCTAAAGATTGTTGGAGACAGAGATTAGAGCAAACTTTTGGGACAAAAGATGGATTAGGTCTAAGTGATACTCTATCCTTGTGAAAAATCAAGTACGGTGGTTTAATAGATAGGGCTTGAAGTTCTGAAACTCTTCTTGCAGAGGTAATTGCAATTAAGAAGGCAGTTTTCCAAGACAGATATTTCAACTCACATGTAGCAGCCGGTTCAAAGGGGAAAGATGTTAAGGCACGAAGTACCAAATCAAGATCCCACGGAGGCGCAGGATGAAAAACTGGGGGTCTTAAAAGCACCGCACCTTTCATGAAAGTTTTACATAATCTGCTGCTCATCAACGGTGGGTCTGTGGAATCGCGAAATTTGGAGATAGCTGCTAGTTGGACTTTAATAGTAGAGACTGAAGATCCTTGATTAAACAAGGATGTTAAAAATTTCAAGACCTCTGGTATCGGGGCAGTAATAGGGTCTAATCCTCTGAGTTGAGCCCAGATAGCAAACCTCTTCCACTTACTGTGATACAATTTCTTAGTGGTGGGTTTGTGGGCTGAAGATAAAATGTGAATAACTTCCGGGTCCAAGGTGTGTTTTCTGACTAAAGTCGGAAGTGGAGGAGCCAAGCTGTTAATTTCAAATTGTGAAGGAACTGGTGCTATTGTCCCGACTGATGAATCAGAAGGTCTGGAGTTAGATCCAAGAACCAAGGACCGTCCAGAGTATATTTCTGTAGGTAGGGGAACCATACCTGACGAGGCCAGTACGGAGCAATTAGAATCATTGTGGACTCCAATTGGGAAGCTTTCTGGATGACTTTGGGGAGGAGTGGTATCGGAGGGAAAGCATAAAGCAGTCCTGTTGGCCAAGGTTGGAATAGAGCATCCGTAGCTGCCTCCCCTTGACGCGGGGTCAAGGAAAAGAACCTTTTGCACTTCGTGTTTCGTGGTGTTGCAAACAGGTCGCAGCACAGAATCCCCCATCTTTTGAAAATCTGAGCTGCTACTGTTTCATTCAGGGACCACTCGTGAGGAGAGAGAATAGTCCTGCTCAGTCTGTCTGCCAATACATTGGATTTTCCTGGAATGTGGGTCGCTACCAGGAAGCGCTTGGTAGCCACTGCCCATTCCCACACCCTCATGGCCTCTCTGCAAAGGGGGTAAGATCTGGTCCCTCCTTGTTTGTTTAGATACCAGACCACCGACATGTTGTCTGTGTGGATGGCGATAATGCCTTGAGGGAGAAACTTGTGGAGGGCTTGTAGGGACAGAAGTACAGCCCTCATTTCCAACACATTGATATGGAGAAATGTTTCGTTTGGAAGCCAAGAACCCTGAACTGACCTGCCCAGACAATGCCCCCCACCCGTCTGGGAGGCATCCGTGTCAAGGTGGCCACCGGAGGGGGTATAACAAAAGGTCTTCCCTGATTCAGATTGGATGGCAGAAGCCACCAGCGGAGGTCCCGTTTGCACGTTTCTGTAATCAGTATGTGATGATTGAGGGGGAGATCCTGAACAGACCATTGTGTCGATAACAGCCACTGAAGAATCCTCATGTGCAATCTTGCCAGAGGAACTAGGAGAACCGTGGCAGACATTGAACCTAAAAGTTGCAGGACCATCCTGGCTGGGGCTTTGGATCTTAGAAGCAGGGCTCGGACTTGATCTTGTAATGTTTGTATCCTTTCGGTAGGAAGGAAGATTCGCATTAATTTTGAGTCTATCTCTGCTCCTATGAATCTTATGCGCTGAGAAGGCAGCAAGACAGACTTTGACCAGTTGAATGTAATTCCCAGGGAAGCACCCAGGAGATGGTGGCTTGTAGGTTCTCTAGTAGTAGATGCCTGGTGGTGGCAGTCAGGAGCCAGTCGTCCAGATAGGGAAACACTTGGAATCCGAGACTCCTCAGGTGAGCAGTCACTACTGCCAAACACTTAGTGAACACCCTGGGGGCTGTGGTGAGACCAAAGGGCAGAGCACAAAATTGGAAATGACTGTCTCCCAGGCTGAAGTGCAGATACCTCCTGGACGCCTGATGTATCGGTATGTGATAATAGGCGTCCTTGAGATCTATGGAGCACATCCAAACATCTTTCTCCAACAATGGGAGAATGGATTGTAAAGTGACCATTCGAATTTGGACTTCATGACGGACTGGTTTAGTTTGCTGAGATCCAAAATGGGTCTCAGGTCCCCTGTCTTTTTTGGCACTAAAAAGAACCTTGAGTAATTTCCGGATCCGATCTGGTCTGTGGGGACCGGTTGGATGACTCCTTTTTCTAGCAGCTTTGAAGCTTCTACGGCTGCAATTTCCCTTTGACTGGGTGGTGGGTCCGGGATTTTTTTGGACGGTGGGAGTGAGTGTGTGAAGGGAATGGTGTAACCTCCGGCAATAATCCAAAGCACCCATCTGTCCTGAGTAATAGACTCCCAGGCTTTTAGGTGCTTGGCAAAACGGCACCTGACTGGCTCCGGAGCAGCACAGCCGGGCAATCCCTCATGGAGTGTGGGAGGCTGAAGAGCCACGAAAGGACTCGCGGTCTCCAGTGTTGCGGGGGCCTCTGCCGCCTCTGGGACGGCATCTCCCAGAAAAATTTCCCCGTCCTCTGCCTCTGGAAGGGGAATCTTCCTGCTGTTGGGGAAAGAATTTCTGTGATTTGCGGAACCACATCTTCCCTCCTCTTTAGCCTTGGGATAAGGCCGAAAGGGAGTGGAATAACGTGCTCCTACGGCAGATAAAGTCTTTCCCTCCTGCTCACAGCGGTAAGAGTGTCTTTACCTTGGGTCCAAACAAAGAGGACCCATCAAAGGGAGCGTCGGCAAAGGAAGACTTGAAGGCCTCCTTGAAATGACACAACGGAGCCAGGCTTGTCTCCGTGAGAGCCACGCCTGTGCCTGCCGCTCTGCCCGCCTTTGGCCGCATATGAAATGAGCCTCATGGACGAGTTAGAAATCGAGGTAAGGATAGCCAACTGAGAGCTAACCGACTGGGCTAGCTGCTCAGGTAGGTTACCTGAGAGGGAGTCTGAGAGCTCCTTGACCAGATCCCTCTGTAGTCTGGTGAAATGTGCCAAATAATTCAGAGACCTCAGAGTAAAGGCCGCTGAAGTCAGGGTGCGCTTCCTGCACGTCCATGCTCCTAGACTCCTTATTAGGAGGATGGACGGACGTTGAAGCCTCTGCCACGTCCTGCTGTGTAGCAGATGCCACCACCATGGCATCTACAGCCACGCCTTTCGTTAAGACCTCCTTCTCGGGTGGGGCAGACAAAAAATTGTTAGGGCGAGAAGGCACTGGTTCCACAGTATCTGGATGTTCCCACGCCCTCCGACAAACCAAATCCAGGAGCTCGTCGAAGGGCGGAGACACCCAGGAGGCGGAGGGCTGAGCCCCGAAGGCCTTGAGGAACACAGACTCATCAGCGGAGGGGGGGTTTGGAATTCCAGCCGCCTCGTTGCTTGAGGATCTCTAGAATGTCTGCAAATGAGACATCATCCGAGGACGACTTTGGGGACCCCTCCGCATCATCAAGATCAGTGTCCGATGTAAGAGACTCATCGGGGGAGTCCACGTGCTTCCTCTTGCACGATCTCTTCCTCGGGGGCTCCTCCGAAGACAACTCCGAAAGACCCTCAGGAGGAGGGGAACCCCCAGTGGGGGTAACCTCAGGCCCCGGGGCTCCGCTGCCTAGAGACAGGGGAACTGCCAAAGACCCAGTCTCCATGCCCAGGGAAGGTGCCGGTAAAGCCGTAGAGATGGCCGAAGAAGACTTGGCCAAGGCACTCCTCATAGCTCTGAAGGCCGGACCCCCAGAATCCTGGGAGGGTCCAGTCTCCGGAGCCATGATAGCAGACGGAAGTCCCGCGGCCAAAGCACCGAGAGGGAGGCTTGGAACCGACAGCATTGGTCCCGAAACGTCACCCCCGGGTCCGGCCGAAGAAGTCCGTGTGCTAAACTCGGACCCGAAGGCCGGGGTTGGAGTAAGGGTCGGAGCCGACCCTAGGATCTCCACTGGCTCCATCAGCACCTGCTCCAACGGAGCCGAAGCGGTCGGAGGAGGAATGGCAATGGAATGGGCTATCGGTTCCGAAACCAATTGGGTCGGAGCCGAAACAAATTTCTGAAAGACTGGGGACTGGAAAAGTCTTTGGAGCACCCTGTCTATGTCCGAATCTGACATCCTTGATGACCTGGAAGAGACCGAATGGGTCCGAGTAGGCCTCTCCAACGGCTCCAAGGGACTAGGGGACTGGCTCTGAATCGACTCGACAATTATCGGCGCCGAAGGAATGTCCAAACCAATTTCCATCGGTGCCGAAGAGGGCTTCGGCGCCGAGGAGGAAGTGTCTGAGCGGACAACCTTCATCGGCTCCGAGATCAGTGGAGCCGATGAAGGTGACCCGCCTCTCGATGCCCCAGCCGTCGGCTCCGAACCCAGAGGAGTCGAGGCTGGAGGCATCGAGGCAGACCGTTCCGCCCTCGGCTCCGAAGTCCGTGGAGCCGAAGGAGAAGCCTGCCTATGTCTTTTGGTGGTCGGTTCCGACGGACTGGTCGGAGCCGACGCCCTTTTCTTTTTAGCAGGAGAAGGAGAGGAAGCTAAAGCCTCTTCAAATGAGGGTTTAATAAGGCCTTTTAAAATAAGTTTATTTTTCCTCTCTTGGAGGACCCTTGAGGAAAAAGCATGGCACACGCTACAGGACTCCTGCAAATGTTTGGCGCCCAAACAGTACACACAGAGAGAATGGTCATCTGTTATTGACATCTTGAAACTGCACTTAGTGCACTTTTTAAATCCTGAAGGCCTAGGAGCCTGTGACATTATGGCAACCAATTTAGTGTAACTAGCCAAAAAAAACAAACACACTAACAATGACAGAAAAATGTCTTTTCTTTCTTTTTAAAACAAGGCTGTCACAAATAGACAAAAATAACCAAAGGGGTCTAAGAGCCCCTAAATAAAATGGGACTTGAACAACAACGGACTGACAGGGGAAGGCCCTTAAATTCAAAGGGGACCTCTAGTCAGAAAAAAACGCATTCACTACACAAAAACTTTACAGAAAATGCTCACTCAAACACAAAAACACGAGATAGCTGTTAAAACAGCTTTTTGTTAAATATTTAGGAAATTCCTGACAGGAAAGTAAGTGAAAAAAGCACTACTTAGCTCAGCCAACTCGAGACCACGTCTTTGCTTGTTAGCGGCAAACGAGATCTGGGGGACTGGTAGTGGTGCATCCTGGGATATAGTAAGCTCAGCCAATAAGAGACTTCGCTCTTTGGCATAAGCGTGCCGAGTCGGAGCCGAGGATCGGCTCCGAACCCATCAGTCAGAATGTAGGCGAGATAGGATCACATAACATCTAGCCAGTGGGATCTAAAGAACCTCATATATTAAAACCAAAAGAAAACCAGAAGCTAGAAAAAAACTAAATTTTTCCAGGGTACTGCTGCAAGTCTTTTCTTATCCACTTACAGGTGACTATCCATCAGGGAAACTACGCTAATGAGAAATAAACGTTTGACTTAGAAAAACGGCTGAAAAGAATATTCAAACACCTTGCAAACTACATGGGACAGGACTGAAACTTGTTATTTGCATTTTGTTACAGCATTCGTGACGGGCAAAGGAAAATGCTGAGATAAAATCAGGACAAATGCAGATATATGGCATTTCTCAAAGTGGGGAAAAATCTGCAGCTTCTTCCACAGTCTAAAGATTACTGTTAAATCTAGGCTGAAAATTAGACTAATGTCTTACAGGGGCTGTGCACACCACCAGTGGTCAGCATCTGTCCCAGCTACATCCCATTCCCACAGAGAACAACAACCAGTTGTGCAAACACAGCAAAAGACAGCTATGAATGTGTGGATTTAAGGAACCAGGCATACACAACTACAGCTCCCCCACTCCAGTCATTTAGAAAATACAGAAAAAAAAACTGCTTCAGCCAGGTAATACTCTGTTTAGTTCATGACACTGGGAAAAATAAATTCATGCTAACAGCAGTGGCTATTTTGCCTCCATTCTGGAATCTAATGTCTGATCCATTTGTACAAGACCAGTGAGAAACATTTTATTCCAGTCCCTTTTCATTTTGCGTTTCTTAAACTTCACTTGGGAGGAGGTCATCAGATGATCTTATCAGAGGAGGTCATCAAGTGACCTTATCAGAGTAGAGTTGCCAGCTGTTTCTTTTTTCTCACTTTACAATGAGAAGAAAATGTTGGTACTATTTGTAATTCTTATAAAAAGAATACACACCCCTGTTAAAATGCAAGGTTTTTGTGATATAAAAAATGAGACCACAATAAATAATTTCAAAACGTTTCCCACCTTTAACGTGTCCTATAACCTGTACAATTCAAGTGAAAAACAAACAAATCTGTTAGGGGAAAAATATAAAAAAATTAAAAAACGTACAATACACTGGTTGCATAAGTGTGCACACCCTTAAACTAATACTTTGTTGTGTGTGTGCACACCCTTAAACTAATACTTTGTTGAAGCACCTTTTGATTTAATTACAGCAGTCTTCTTGGGTGCACACCTGCCATCAATTAAAGAGACTCTGATTAACCCCAAAGTAATAGTCTTAAACCTTTTCTTAAGGATAGGTATGATAAAATTTAGTGGATTTCCATCATAATGAAGTACTTATAACATGGTTTTAAGTTGGGGTATGACATGTAAATAGTATTAACTGATGTGCTTAAATGATTGGCTGTGCTGTATATATATATATATATATATATATATATATATATATATATATATATATATATATATATATATATATATATATATATATATATATATATATACACACATATATATATATATATATATATACATATATATATATATATATATATATATATATATATATATATATATATATATATATATATATACATACACATATATATATATATATATATATACACACATATATATATATATATATATATATATATACATACATACACACGTGTGTGTATATATATATATATATATATATATATATATATATACACATATATACATATGCATATACATATATATATATATATATATATATATATATATAAATATATATATATGTATATACACATATATATATATATATATCTTTTGTGGTAGCGCTGTAATTTTATATTGATTCACACTGAAGAAGAGCCTGACTCGAAAGCTTTGTGTTTTATTAAACCATATTTTAATCTGAATGGTGGACTTCTTGTTTTTTTGTTTGATTGTTGAAAGGTATCAGTCTTGAGAAGGGTACAAAAACATGTCCACAGCATTGGATATACCATGGAACACAGTGAAGACAGTCATCAAAAAGTGGAGAAAATATGGGACAACAGTGATGTTGCAAAGAACTGGATGTCCCTCCAAAAGTTATCAAAAGACAAGACAAAAACTGGTCAGGGAGGCTGCCAAGAGACCTACAGCAACATTAAAGGAGCTGCAGGAATTTCTGGCAAGTACTGGTTGTGTACTACATGTGACAACAATTTCCCGTATTCTCCATATGTCTGGAATATGGAACCCTTTTCTTACACAGAAAAACATCCAGGCCTGGCTAAAATTTGCAAAACAATACATCAAGTCTCCCAAAAAGATGTGGGAAAATGTGTTATGGTCTGATGAAACCAAGGATGAACTTTTTGGCCACAATTCCAAAAGGTACTTTTGGCACAAAAAACACTTCGCATCACCAAAAGAACACCATCCCCACGGTGAACCATGGTGGTGGCAGTATCATGCTTTGGGGTTGCTTTTCTTCAGCTGGAACTGGGACTTTAGGCAAGGTGGAGGGAATTATGAACAGTTGCAAATACCAGTAACTTTTGGTCCAAAAACCTTCAGGCATCTGCTAGAAAGCTGATGATGAAAAGGAACTTCAACTTTTAATATAACAATGACTACAAGCATACATCGAAAAGAAAATTAAAGTTTTGAAATGACCCAGACAGAGCTCAGACCTAAATCCAATAGAAAATCTGTGGGTTGACCTGAAGAAGGTTGTGCACAAGAGATGCCCTCGCAATCTGACAGATTTGGAGCACTACTGCAAGGAAGAGTGGGCAAATATTGCCAAGTTAAGATGTGCCATGCTGTAGACCCCCTACCCAGGAAAACTGAATGCTGCAATTAAATCAAAAGGTGCTTCAACAAAGTATTCATTTAAGGGTGGGCACACACAATAAAGTATTTAGTTTAAGGGTGTGCACACTTATGCAACCAGTGTTTTTTATTTTTTATATTTTTCCCCTAGCAGATTTGTTTGTTTTTGAATTGAATTGTACAGGTTATAGGTCACATTAAAGGTGGGAAAAGTTTGAAATGATTTATTGTGGTCTCATTTCTTTATATCACAAAAACCTGGCATTTTAGCAGGGGTGTGTAAACTTTTTATATCCACTGTACATGTATGACTTCAACGGAAAACACAAATCACATAGAAAATAAGACTGAATGTGCATCAGAAATGTTATGGTGTCTAATTTAGCTATATACATTTCGCAGATAGTTTCTATGTTTTCATCCTAAATGTAGACTACTTATGCAACCAAGAGTTCAACAGCACCATGATTATATATTTTTTTTACCCCAATTACTTATTTGCTTGTGAAATACTTGCAGAACGTCGCAGAGTGCACTGTTATTTGCATTAGGGCTTCTGAGTTCATCTTTATGATGCTCTTTGCTGTGTGCTTTCAATATTAGCTAATAAAATCATATATATGTGTATAGAGAGAGAGAGACAGATAGATAATGTCAGTATCACATTTTCTCACCAGACAGAGACAGAGGAGCTCTCTTTAAAAAGACAGGTACACAATTACAAAATTTTGATGCACACACTTAGGTTCATATGTTGGTACTACACTAATTGCTCTTGTGGGCCATTTTAAGTGTAGCCAATTATCTAATTTGGTAATCAAACCTTATACCGTGAGTGTGTGAGGTAGACACCTTAATCGTAACCCCCCCATTAATATGTTTGAATGTAATATAGCAACTTCAGGAAACAATTTTAAACTCTGTACACATTTTAAATATCATATTTCAAGTAACAGTAATATTCAAGCCAGTGCTCATTGTGCACATTGTATTTCGGTCAGTAAAGAAGAAGAAGAAAATGTAATCAAAACTGCGCTATAACAGCAATATTTAAGTTAAAAAAATCAGTCACTTATCTGCCCATGAACTTAATTTCTGGCAAACAAATCTCACAGCCACAGGTGACATTCATGCTGGAATATAACCTGTGGAAGAAGGAGTTAGATGAATAGTTAAAACTTACAGTCTTTTCTAATGTCTCTAGGTGGAGCAGCTTGGGTAACATTTGGGACAGTCCTGTCACGTTTCAAGGTGCTTTGTGCGGACTCATGATTTGTCTTTGATTTGGATTCAGAACTTCCACCTTTATCGCAGATAGTTTGTTATGGTAGTATATTTGATGTAATTACTATACTTTGGTTAGTTAAGGACCTTGTCATTGTTGGCTGGAGCACCTGAGTATGGTTCTCTGATAATGTGACCTTACTGTTGAGGTTTCTTAGAATGTTCTAATTATGTCTCTCGCTATGTTTCACAATGGCACCATGATATGTCTCTGGCTATGTTTCAAAATGGCACCATCATCCTTCTGTACCATGTAGGATTGTGGTTCATTTATTTTTTGCACTGTAACATCAGTTGTTTCCCATTTTTTTCCCTCCTCTAACTTTATGAGCATTGGTCAGTCTGGTTGAAGGACAGGTATATTTTAGGTGGCATATAGACTGTCAGAAGCATTTTAAGTATGTCTTGTTTTGTGATCAGTTTTTGGATAGATTCAAAAGGAATAGTCTTTGATCTTATTTCATATTCTGGCAGGGTATGGTACTTCTTGTCTAACAAGCAATCCCAAAATGACCTATTTCTGTCTTAGCCGGATAAATACTATAATTTCATATCCACAAAATGACACCCCAAACAGTGTCAAACTAACAAAGGTTTCAGCATCAGTCAAAACTTTCTAATATGCAGGTAAGTGCTCCTTTACTCCTCATACCACTTAACCTCTCAGAGCAAGAATTCTTGACAAAGCCAAAAAATATTAGTGGGACAAAGGGCCAAAAATAGAGACAGATTTTCAATACTGCTCCTGTAAACTCAGATAGTTGCTAGACTAACAGGTTTTGCATTATTATCTATTTTCTTAGGGATGTGAAGTCTGAAATTCAAATGTCGGCCTCTATTTATTAGTATTTAGTGACTTCAATTTTCATGTTGGTATCCGACAATTCCACTGGAGTGGGCGGGGTTACATGATTATGCAAATTTCATGTTAAGCAATGTCCTGATTTTTGCCAGTTGTACCTACTTTTCATGGGCCTTTGTCCAGATTTTTGATGTTTCCAGGTTGACAGGTATGTACCATACCGATTCAACTATTTAATAGAGTACTATATTCTACAACCTCTGAACAACTCACATGAAATAACATAAAGAAGTACAATGATTCCTCATTAAAAAAACACAGAAGTAGAAAAACTGTAATCTCTCAGAAAGGCTTCAGGATCTATCATTATATTTTCTTTCTTATAAGTAACACAAACACTTGTCTGATCTGGTTTTACTTGAAAGCCTTTGCTCGAATGTATAGCTTGAGAAGCCAATCTCAATAATAGAAAATAATGATATCCAAACTGGCTAGGATTTAGGAGCACTGCTTAGGCTGATATGTAATAGAAAAATAGTGCAAATGAAGCAGTGCAGTGTGGTGCAAATCTGTTTAACAATGTTAAGGGGATGAACAGCATGCCACAAGAGCAATTGCGAGACCTAAGGAGCAGAGTAGCACACACACAGTATGCTTACAAAAATGAATGCTCACACATGCAACTCTGAGCTGCTATAAGTACATCTGAAAGTCATAAAAAAGGGTTTCACAGCAAAGTCCCTACCAATTTATTGTTACAAATAGGAAGGAAATGCATATAAATGACAGTCAGAAAAGAGAAAGAGCAAGCAGAGAAACACAAATAAAGACAAGGAAAGGGAAGAGTGGAATGGGGATGGGGAACAGGGTTGTTTCTTTTTTTTTTTTTTTTTTTTGTGACAGATATCCATTATCTTTTTTTTTTCCAAGAAGGGTAGAGAAGGAAGGTAGTAAGGGGATGGTGTGGACAGGAATCAGGGTATACAGAGTTTTAACAGGAGCAGACAACAAACACAATGCACAAAGAAAAGGGACACAATGCAGAGACCCAGAGGGAAGACAGTTGGTGATGGGGAAAATAAGACTACAAACTGTGAAGGAAACTGAAACACAAAGACGAGGAACATTATGATGGAGGATGGGGTATGGAGAGAGTTGTCATTTACTCTGTCCACTGTCACACTCAGCTACAGATCTGTCACCTCCATGACTACCTTCCTGTTGGGCCGAGCTGCCAGTGATCCAATGGGTAGAGCCAAGCTATGGTGTGACACTGCCAGTTACACAAAGACATGCACCAGGCAGCCAATGCACGTATGAAGTCATGGTCCAACAATGTCATCAACACATTCCCATCTCTTGCTGGATTACATACCACAACCTACAGGAAAGTATCCCCAGATAGACCAGAAGAGGCCACCACAAAACCCACCATGTCACTTTCCATTTGCTGATCTACATCATCATGCAGAAGACACAGCTTGTGGTCAGCTGGAATGCCAGTAGGGGATTGGAAGGCAGGGCAATGATGAGGTTACCACAGCCACAGCTATGACCTGACACTACGTAAAACAGTAAAATAAAGAGGGACAAACAAGACAAAATAAAAAAAGTTAAAGGTATGACAGTGATAAAAAGAGAGAGAGAGAGAGTGAGAAAACAAAAACATTAGCAATACTATGTAGCACAGTTACGCATCAAGCTACCTGGAGGAGTAAAATGTTGATAGTTATGCAAAGCCAGAGCAGAAAGTGTACTTGCCAGATCAAAGGGTAATATTGCAGGCAGTGAGTTATAGTAGAAGGATGACAAGGGTTAAGCAGTCCCCCTATGTGTCCAGGAGGAGGAGTGCATTCGGTGCAATAAGTGACTGCAGAGGCCATGGAAGATGGATCAAAACATCTCTAACTCACTGCTGTATGGTTAAGGGACATGCAAGCAAATGGCAGACAAGGCCAACTATACAGAGGCCTGCAGGGTAACATAGGTTCATAGGTAGGTACTAGGCTATCAGCCCTAGGGCCTATACAAGCCTAGCCAAAAAGGTACCCTGGCTTTCGTCACCCAAGAAAATTATTTTCCTGTGTCCCTGTCGAGCAGAGCCACAGAGGTGATCCCCAGGGAAAAAGTACAGTTTTGTACCTACCATAAATGTAGATGTTCGAGGATTCCCTTGCTGCAGTCCTGACTATTGGGTATAGTCCGCGTCCCAGTCGGCCCGAATACCAGAGTATAAGGCTGACGTCGGTCATGGCGCCTTAGACTGGCGTCAGTACGTCAGGGTACTAATGCGCATGACCGACGTCATTTCCTCAGTCTTTTCTTGCCCCAGATGTCAGAAGACCCAAAAAGACAAGTCCCAAAAACAACCTGCACCAAAAAACATGTACAATATATACAGCAATATATACAAAAAATATAAGCATGTAAACTCACCTACACATCCACCCTGAAACACAGAGGGGAAGGAGGGAGGGTAAATTGGACTGCAGCAAGGGAATCCTCGAACATCTACATTTATGGTAGGTACAAAACTGTACTATGTTCTTCGTCTTCCCTTGCTGCAGTCCTGACTATTGGGTAGAATCCCAAAGCAGAGGTAAGGGAGGCTGGCAAATTATAAAGTAGCAGGAGCTGACAACATGCCTTGTAAAACAGCTGTGGCAAAACCAGCCCTAGACTTAGAGTATATAGGCAGGTGATAATGCCTAGAGAAAGTATGCACTGAACTCCAAGTAGCTGCTTCCAGAATATCCTTAGTTGCCACTCCCTTAGAAATGCTGTTGAAGTGGCAGTAGCCCTAGTGGAATGAGGCCTAATCCCAGCTGGAACCTCTTTGCCATGATGGGAATAACAAAATGCAATGCAAAAGCCAATCCACCTAGAAATAGTTTGTTTTGACACAGGCTTGCCCTGTGAACTCAAAGCAAAAGAAACAAGTAACTGCTGAGACTGCCTAAAATTTTAGTCCTGCTCAAATAATAACGCAATTGCCTGTGTACATCTAAAGTGTGCAAAATCTTTTCCCCTTTATTTTGAGGATCTGCAAAAACGTAGGCAAATGAATAGTTTGGTTTAAAGCCACACTAGAAACCACCTTAGGCATAAAGGAAGGATTAGTACGTAATGATACCCTGTCCTTATGGAAAATCAAAAAGGGCTCTACTGCCATAAGGGCCTGCAACTCAGACACCCTTCTTGCAGAAGTAATAGCCAACAGAAAAGCAGTCTTCCATGATAAATATTTCAATTCAGCAGTAGCTGCAGGCTCAAAAGGTTGTAGAGTAAGTTTTTCCAACACAAAATTGAGATCCCAAGCAGGAGTAGGAGCTCTACGTGGGGGTCTTATGTTCTTTGCCCCTCTAAGAAACTGCTTGAACAAAGGATGCGAAAACAAAGGTGGGTCACAGTCATAGTGAGCTGAAATTGCTGCAGCATGAATCTTTATGGAAGAGAAGGACAAACCTTTGTCCAATAATTCAGTAAGATATTGAAGAGCCACACTCAAATTAGGCTCTGAAATCTCCAAATTCTTTGCTGTACTCCAAAATAAAAATCTCTTCCATTTTTCTGCGTACACTCTCCTAGTACTAGGCCTTCTAGCTTCCATAATCACATTTAAAACTTGTTGCGGAAGCTGAGACCTGCTGTGCTTCAACACAGAATATGCCAAGCTGTGAGATGAAGAGATTGAAGCTTGACATTGAGCAGATGACCGTCCTTCTGAGATAACAGATGAGGAATCAGAGGTAAAGGCCATGGAGGCTCCTTTACAAGACTCCTTAGAAGTGGGTACCAGTGTTGCCGAGGCCAATCTGGAGCTATCAAAATCATCCTTGGCCTGTCTTGTCTGACCTTTAATAATACCTTTGGAAGAAGAGGCAGAGGTGGAAAGGCATAGACATGAAGGTTCTCCCAACTGAAAGACAGAGCATCCACTTTCCAAGCTGTGTGATGAAACCCCTTTGTGCAATACTTTGGCAGCTGGTGGTTTAGTGGAGAAGCGAACAGATCTATGTCTGGAGTTCCCCATGACACTGTCAATTTCTGAAATACATGAAGATCCAGTTTCCACTCGTGGGGATCCATGATTTGTCTGCTTAATACATCTGCTAGGGAGTTCTGTGCTCCTGGCAGAAACCTTGCCTGAAGAGTCAGTTGCAGGCTTAACGCAGTCTCCCATAAAATCATTGCTTGCCTGCATAGAGGATAAGAATGTGTTCCCCCTTGCTTGTTGATGTACCACATGACAGTTGTGTTGTCTGTTAGAATCAACACCTGCCCTGGAAGAAGTAACTCCTTGAACGCCATCAATGCAAACTGGACTGCTAACATCTCCTTCATGTTGATATGTAGATGCTGTAGTCTGGCAGGCCACTTGTCTTGTATCCACTTTCCATTTAGATGAGCTCCCCAAGCAGTGTCCGAGGCATCTGTCGTTAAAATCTGACTCGCCTCTGGCCGGGTCACAGAGAGTCCCTTGTTTAGGTGACATTCCTGAGCCCACCACAAGAATTCCTTTTGAAGGCAAGGTATTATGTGAATGACAGTGTCGAAATCTTGGCAGTGCTGTGTCCATACATTTTGAGATACCATTGCAGCTTCCTCATATGCAGTTTGGCATTGGGAAGCACCAGAATACAAGATGCCATGAACCCTAATGCTTGAAGGACTGTCCTTGCAGTCAGCACGGACTGATGAGATAGTTGATGGAAGTAAAGTGACAGACTCTTTTGTTTGTCCGGGGTTAAAAAGGCCATCTGGGCTGCTGTATTCAGTCTCACACCCAGAAAGCACATGTCTTGAGAGGGTACTAGACTGGACTTTATTTCGTTCACAGAATACCCTAGGCATCTTAGCACTGCTATGACATATTCCATATGCTGTAGAAGGTCTTCCTTTTCTTGAGCCAGAATCAGGCAGTCGTCCAAGTAAGGATAGATTTGAATGCCTTGAAGCCTGAAGTAAGCTATCACTGGAGCCAGAACCTTTGTGAATACTCTGGGCGCAGTAGATAAGCCAAAGGGCAATGCAGAGAACTGATAATGAAAATCTCCAGCTCGAAATCGCAGATACTTTCTGCAACTTAGCCTTATAGGCACATGAAGGTAGGCTTCCTTGAGATCTAAAGTTACCATCCAGTGATCCTTGCCCAGCAGAGGTAACAGTTGCTGTAACGTCAACATCTTGAACTTGGGAATGTCCAGATAAGTGTTGAGGATAGATAAATCCAAAATTGGTCTCCACGTGTTCCCCTTCTTTGGTACTAGGAACAGGCGAGAATAAAATCCGAAGCCCCTTTCTGATACAGGGACTGGCTGAATGGCCCCTATCTGGAGTAACTGAGAAACTTGCTTGTGAGCCTCTTTTCTTTGTGGAGGAGGAACATCTGGCATGCCTTTGAAAGGGGGCATTGTGTGGAAATAAAATCTGTAACCGTGATGAATGATATCCAGCACCCATCTGTCTTGAGTGACTAAATCCCAATTTTCTTTGAAAAGAGACAATCTTCCTCCCAAAGGAGCTGCCAGACGAGAGTCCACTGGCAGCTGAAAAGGCAGGTCATTGGTTCTGCTTACGAAAGGACTGACCCCTGCCCTCACCAGAAGTCTGAGCAGGTGAACTGTCTGATCTAGGCCTAAACGAACCTTGAGCCCTGCCCCTACCACGTCTAGACCTACCCCTAGACTGGGAACCATAAGCAGGATATGTCCACCCCTTAGCAGGCCAATTTCTACTAAACTTCGGAGGCTGCACCTGCAAAAAATCTTTAACAGTCTGCATAGACTTAGCTTTGTCCTCCATTTTCTTTAAAACTGCTTCCACAGGCGGTCCAAACAACACATCAGACTGTAAAGGAGCATCCAAAATACTGGACTTAACATGCTCAGCTAAATTCTGATCCTTCAACCAGGCATGTCTGCGAAGAACAGAACTAGTAGCAGCCACCCTCGAGGAGGCCTGAACAGCATCAAAACCACACTGCAAAGAATGCTTACCCACTTGTTCAGACACATGAACCAAATCCAGCAATTCTTTACACTCAATACCTTCCGCCAAAGCATCCACCTTAGATTTCAATTGTGAAAGGAGATAATTCTGATATTTCAGCATATGAAACTGACAATTCAACCCTCATGGCTAGAGTGGAAGAAGTATATACTTTCTTACCCCACCTATCCAAAGCCCTTGCCTCTTTATCAGAGGGTACAGGATTTTTAACCACAGAAGCTTTAACACCTTTAGGCCCCTGAGAAACAGTTTCTGGGTCCGCCCTGGGACTCTTAAACAAATACTTATGAGCTTGGGCACCCTATAATACCTATCAGGCTTAACAGGAGCAGGAGGCAAGGAGTCAGGGTTCAGGGAAGCCTCTGCAAAAACATCCTCCACCACATTCAACACAGGAGGAATAGCTAAAGGCCTATGCTGGGGTAAAAACAAGAATTCCCTAAGCCTTTTCCTGGAATCAGAGTAATCCTGGCCTTCCCATTTAAAATGCTCCCTCATGGAGTGAAGAGTCTCTGAAAATGAAAAATCCTCAGGAGGAGAAGCTGTAGGAGTGGAATCATCCACATCAGAATCAGAATAAGCAGGAAACTCTTGCAAGTCTTCCACAGAAGACTCTGAAGCCTGTGAACACTGTTCAAAACTATCAAACTCCTGTTCCACCCTAGGCCTCTTATCAGGCGGGGGCATAGAACCTCTAATCAGAGTAATCAAATCTTCTGCCATTTTAAGCATATGTTTCTTAGGCACAGAGCCCGAAATGCTAGGAGAAGCCCCCACAGAAGCTGAACTTGGCCTACCTCTAAAAGAAGCTTTGGCAACAGAAGGAGAGGCCCTAACTGCCTTGGGAAGAGAGGGAAGAACAGTTACCTGAGAAGCCCCCTCAGCCTGGCCTACCTCCTGAGAGGGCACATCCTGCAACAGTAAAGTATCTGCCTGAGACTCCATAGAGACTCCTGGCAAAACCTCAGGCTCCCCTGAGCCTTCTAAAGAACCGACGTCCGGGACTGCCGGTTCCTCACCCCTCGGCTTCACTGTTTTGTCCCTGCGCTTCTTAGATGAAGCGGGCGTCGGAGCATCCGACGGCATATTATAATTGCAACGCTTCCCAAACACTAACCTAGCACAATCAAGCCTCCTCTTAATAGTGCGCTTGTTAAATCTAGCACAAGAGCGGCAACCAACAACGTCGTGCTCAGGCCCTAAACAAGGTATACACAATGTATGATAATCCCTATGCGGTATCTGCTTCCCACAAGAAATACAGTTATTCACTTTTTCTGACATCCGGTTAAATACTGAGGCAAGAAAAAACCAAAATGTTCCCCAACGGGGTTACTTAGCCAACTCTGTTTCGGTCTGAAACTCCGGTTTCGGAAAATCTCAGAACGCCAACCTGCACTCGCAAAATTGCTTCTGCATCAGACCATGCGGCAAAAAAGACTGCAGAAATGACGTCGGTCATGCGCATTAGTACCCTGACGTACTGACGTCAGTCTAAGGCGCCATGACCGACGTCAGCCTTATACTCTGGTATTCGAGCCGACTGGGACGCGGACTATACCCAATAGTCAGGACTGCAGCAAGGGAAGACGAAGAACATTTTCCTATTTGCCATCCAATCATCAAGTTTTTTTTCTGAAGAGTGCTAATGAGGAGCTTTGTTTGATATAGACAGATAGTTTGTTCCAGAGTATGGGAAGTCTCTGGGACAGGAATCTATCCCTCCAGCATGTTCTGTTTATTATGGTGACGAGGTTTAGGTCTCTAGAGCATGTAGCTTGGAGGGATTGGGATTTCTTTAAGTGGAGCATGTCCAACAGCTCTGGGTTTGACATAGTTTTGCATGTTAGGCAGAGATCGCCTCTGAGTTGGCGATATGTGACGGAGTAAAGCTGGAGTTTTTTGAGACGGTCTGCGTATGGCATCTGTTTGAGGCCAGTAATCCACTTTGTGAGGTATTTCTGTGGCCTTTCCAGTTGTTGTAGATGTCTTGTGAGGTACATACCAAAAGGGGCGTTGTACTTTATAATGGGTCTAATGAGTGACAACTAGAGGGGAACAATGACCTCTTTTTTCCTGAATGAGAAACCTTTTGTGATGAAATGTGCCATGTAAAAGGATTTTCTGACTACTGTGACAATGTGATTATCAAAGGAGAGACTACTGCCCACCTGTATCCTAAGGTCTCTTATCACACTTTCGGTGTTAAGTAGACTACCACCTAGGTGGTAGCTCATGGGTACAGAGTTTTTGCCAAAGGGGATGACGATGCACTTTTTGGCATTGAGCTTGAGGCCATGGCTTTGACACCAGGCCTCGGTCTCAGTGAGACCCTTTTGTACGATGTCCACATCGTTAGGAGTTTCAATTATGGCTCCTAGTTTGCAGTCATCTGCGAACTTCATTAGCCAAAGACCTTCTGTATTAGCCTGTACTTCAGAAAAGTACATGCCAAACAGGAGAGAACCCAGGACTGAACCCTGTGGTACTCCACTTGCCACTGGTCAGAGGTCGGATTTGGAGTCTGCTACTTTCACAGTCGGGTTCTGTCCATGAGCCAGTTGGCAACCCATCTTGTGACAAATTTAGTGAGTTTATCTATAATTCTAGAGTGGGGAATGGTGTCAAAAGTCTTGTTGAGATCTAGATAGGCTGTGTGAACCACCTTACCCTCGTCTATGGCTTTGGTGACTGCTTCAAAGAAGTCAATCAGGTTTAGGAGACATGCTCTGCCTTTTACAAACCCGAACTGGGTGGGGTCCAGAGTTTGGAGATTACCAATGTCTTTGTTTATAAGTTCCATGATGATACGTTCCATGGCCTTGCAGACCAGGCTCGTTAGGCTAATGGGGCGGTAGTTCCCAGGGTCCGTGGTGCCTCCCCCTTTGTGGAGTGGGATAACCGTCGCTGTGCGCTATTCAGTGGGCACAAAGCCTGAGGTGAGGCTATGACTGAACATGGTGCTTAGGTGGGGTGCCAGTTCATTCTGTAGTTCATGTAGAATGCAGCCTTGGATGTTGTCAGGTCCCATGGATGCTGTGTTCTTGACTTTGGAGAGTGTGGTTTTTACCTGTGCAGCCATGATTACAGGAACTTTGCATTCTTCTGGTAAAGAGATGGGCCCTTTAGGGGGTGGAGGGGTACATTTAGCACTGAACCTGTCTGACAGGATGTTGGCAATATCAGTTGGTTCTGTATATTTAATGCCATTCTGCTGTAACTCAGAGCAGATCTGAGTGTTGCCATTGAGATTCTTGACATAGCTATAGAATGCTTTGTGGTTGTCTTTAGAATTAGTGGTGATTTTGTCTTCATAACTAGCTTTGGAGGATTTTATGAGGGATCTCAGCTTCTTCCTGAGGCTGACCAGGGAGTTCTTCCAATCATGGGATTTTAGTCTTTTTTGCAACAGTTTCTTTCTTCTGTTGTAGAGTTTATTTATGGCAGGGAATTACCAGATTGGCTTCCTTTTTTTTTAGAGAATAGCATCTTGGTTCTGTTAGGGATAGCACAATTCATGCACTCGTGTAAGTGCTTATAAAGTGCATTTGTGTAGGATTCAGCAGTCGTACCTCTATTGTCCATCTGCATGGGTGTTGTGAAGTTTGCCACTTCTGTCTTAAGAAGCATGAAGTTGCCTATGGAGAAATGTTTTATGGTGGTTTCCCTAATGGGGGGTGGGGGTAGGATGTGGATGTCTAGGCTGATTAGCTTTGTGGTCGGATCTGATCAATGAGGAATTGACCTCTGGTGTGGAACACCAGTCGCCCATGTTGGTAATAACCAGGTCTAGGATATTGTTCCCCCTGGTGGGGGTGTGGATACGTTGATCCAAGGCACTGGAAGCTATGAATTCCAGAAAACGTTGAGCAAAAGAGGTGGTACATGAGTAGTTTTCCCAGTTAATGGTGGGGTAGTTGAAATCGCCCATTATTAGGGTGTTGGGTTGTATCCTAATATTTTCCAGTGTATCAAGAAATGAGGAGTGGGAAACCTGGGGCATGGTGGGGGATCTGTAGCAAGTTACAATTTGGATTACAGTCTTGCCCAGAGTTAGTTGCACTTGGATAATCTCGGATGCATTATGCTGAGCAACTAGCCTGGAGGTGTGGATATCCTTAATGAATATGGACACGCCTCCACTTTTAGTGTTTTGGTTCAGGTTAGGTAGCCGAAAGGTGTGGTATGAATTATAGCCTGGTAATGCATGGGTGCTCTCTGGAGCCTTGAACCAGGTCTCTGTCACTACACAGATATCGATGTTCTCCATTTTAAGGAGTGCCTCGGGTGAATGCATTTTGAGGTTTAGACTTCTAGCACTGAGTAGCATTACCCCCAGATATTGCTTGCTTGTACCTGTTACGGTGGTGAATTTGTCATTTGAACCTTGCCTAAAAAAGGCACTATAAGGGTGGCAAGAGCCTTAGCCAGTATCCGGAATCCCAAAGGCGAAAGGTGCTGGCCATCTCTGGCAAAGCAGCGTGGTCTGTCGATCATGTCATCCCAGGCAGACAGATACTGGATCCCCTTAGAATGACACCAGAAGCTTAGCCAATTGTTGAAGTCAATCATTTTGTCCTTGTACTGTGGTATCATTCTGGGTGATGGCAGGATGCTACTCAGGGCTAGGGTCATACCTGCCTGGGCTACAAGATCAGAGAGCTCCTCCGTGTCTCTTTTCATGTAATCCAGGGAGGTACATCTCAGGTCATTCACACCAATGTGGACAATGACGGAGTCATATTTGTACTTGTTGTGGAGTGACCTGAGCGCGTGCGTTATGTGTTGGATCCTGGCACCTGACAGGCAGCTGACAGTAACTTTCTCCTTGTTTAGCCTGGTGAGTGGAACATCAGTGTGCCTGACTATAGAGTCACCTAGGACTAGAGTGTTGAGTATGTTGTTATGCCTTATGGGCTGTGGTTGAGTGGCACACTGAGTTTGTGGACCATGTTATTGGGACACAGACACAAATGGCAAAGCAGTGGCCCAAGAGAGGACAAATACATAGGCTGGCAGTGACACAGTATGTCATATGGCAGCCACAACTAAACAAAAGAGAATGTTTCTATGAATCATGCCCAAGATACGCCCGGTAGAAATGGCACTAGCAGGGGGCTTGGAAGAGACAGTCCTTGCATTATGCCATGCCAGTGGACCAGTGCTTCCTCTGTGGATGACATGGCTATACTGATGGGCACAGTAAAATATATAGGGTAAACTCATAGATGTGATGTACAGTATAACACAAGTTATGCTATACTGACAACCAGAGGCAGGACAGTGATCAGTACTCCTGACAACTTTTGCACTATATAGAGAGATAAGGTAGGTTGGACAGCAAGGTAGGTGATTGCCTTTTTTCTTTTTTGCTACCCCCCCCCAACCTTCCAGAATACCAGCAGCATAGCGACTACACTCCTCCCCAGCAAGCAATCCCATCCCTACATTGGCAGATGGTGAGCAAGTACAGTCCCTTCATTCCTCTCCCTCTCCTCATTGGCTGATTCAATGCAAGAGCTGCAGTTGAATCCCAGTCTCCTGTATGACAGACAGGCAGGGTTCCATCCCTCTATGACATGGGGGGTGACATATCAGCTTAAATGTACCGTTCATGTACATGTGCATCAGGATGCAAGCAAAAGTGATGGGAGGATTTTCCACACTGTAACAATATATAATGCTGCAGTTGTCAAAAATATGTGCAGCTATAATATCACCAGTATATACATAACTCTACATCTGAACAGCTATTTTGTAAACCTTCAGAAATGTCAGCATGTTATCCTCAATCTCACTAGCAGCTGAAAAATGTAAAAAATTTAACTGTTCAGAAATCAAAGGTGCTGCATTTGGCTTATCAGTTAAAAAGAAATTAAATTACAATGCAGTAGTCATGAGTACTTACTAAAGAACTCTGGGGCACATTTCCTGACCTCTTCTTCTTACTGGCCAAGAAGGTCAAGGCAGGAACCATTCAGGTCACTGTAGTAGCATCTACGTAGCTCACCAATGAGGGTGATGCCTGCAGCAGCACTTATCACCTTGGAAAGCCAGTGCTAGGCATCCAACTCATACTGAGGGACTCTCATACAACATCCCAAGCAAGTGAACCAGGTGCATTCAGGCACCATCTGTCAGCCTTGTCACGATCAGCACCCTCAGGAGACAAGGCCAGTTCACAGATCATATCCTTGAGGAAACTGGTAGCACATTCACGTTAATTAATGTACATCGAAACAGTCACATCATGTGCACTGAAAAGCAGTATGACAGTGTGCAATGCCACCATACAGTGGCACATACATGAATATCATACCATTGTGGTCTTTGAGATGTGAATGACAGCATTACCTGATTGCAACTTGCCAGTACAATCCAAATCACACTACATGATTGGTCGATAGCACCAAAAGGGGAAGCAACATGGCTTAACACACCAGAGCCCCCACAGTGATAAGTGAATGTACACTGTCAAGTACAATTCTATTTGCACAGCATTGGTCCAGTACACATTATGTAAGACATGCGGATCAGAGATGTTTACCCATGAACTGTTAATTAGCATAACTGTCAAGTTATGAGTCTGAAAACTGAAGGATAAATAAAAATCTGGTCACTGAGCAGCATTCTACCATAAACAAGAATGATACCACAATACAAGGAGAAAATGATAGACTTCAATAACTGGCTTAGCTACTGATGTCATTCCAAAGGGATTTAGTAGTTGCCTGGGACAACATGATCGACAGATCACACTGTTTGGCCAGAGATTGTCTGCATCTGTCACTGCTAGGCTTCTGAATACTGGCCAAGGCATTAGTCTCCCCATAGTGCCTTTTTTTAGGCAGTGGCAAACCAAGAGAGCTACCAATGCAACAAATTCTTCTAATGCCAAGTTGAAGGTACTACTGTTCAATGCTAGGAGTCTAAACAAGAAACTGCACACCCAGGAAGCTCTCCTCACCATGGACAATGCTGACGTCTGTGCAGTTACAGAGACATGGTTCAAGGCTGCAGAAGCACCCCAGCAGTGCAAGGCTACAATGCCTATTACACATTCAGACCACCGTCTGAAAAGGAAAAAATTAAAGGAGGAGATGTTTCCATTTACATAAAAAACAATCACTCCTCTAGACTGGTTAAGCAGCTTGACTCGCATGAGCTACTCCATGTCCAGCTAACCACAGGCAAAATGCCCCATCATATCATCGCCAGCTACAGGTCCCCAACCATGAACTCTGAAAACCACTCAGCATAGCTGAAGTTACTAGAATCACTTACCATTCAAACCAACACACTACTTGTGGGCAATTTTTACTACTTCTCCATAAACTGAGAAACATACGACCACTAACAAGCAGGCTCAAAGATTCCTGGACTTTGCTATGTTCTAGAACAGCTGATCTGCACTCCCACTAGGGGCTCAACTATCCTCGACTTGGTACTCACAAATGGGGGGGGGGCTTGCACCCCTCCCCCACAAGTGTAATGTCTTCATTGGTAAGATTGGATCATAAATTAGTCTCCTTTGAAATAAATGTAATGGTAGAATCCCTGTAAAACCTTAAAACCCTAAAGAATTTTTCCAAGGCAAATTACTTTCTATTAAGTCATAGCATAGGTAATTTTAAAGCTCCCCTTATCCCTGAAAACTCAAAGGCTTATGCAGAAGTGTACATGAATGTCCTGTGCAATCACTTAAACAACTGCACAGAAACAGCAGTACCTGACTGAACTAAGCCCAGGTCTAGACATAAAAAACAAGACATCCTGGTGTACCCCTGACACACAACAGAACAAAGGAATTCCTATCTAGAATTAAGTGGGACGGTGCACAACAGTGAAAAAAAATCTCTCAGTAGTCTCAACCGGCAAATCGGGAACTAGTCAGTCTTCAAAACCTAAATATGAGACTAAATTAGCCTCCCACACAAAGGATAACCACAAAGCATTTTTTTAGTTATGTCTGAAATCTTAAGGGAAACACTCAACTATGTGCTGAGTTGGCTGTAGATGGCACTGCCTATACTTAGCCAGAAGAAACAGAAAAGCCACTGACCGATAAATTCAGCTCAAATTTCACCCCATCACCTCCAGTCAGTTCCCATTAAATACCCCCTGTGATTCCTTTGTCTATTATCACAAAAGAACAAGTCATCACTGCGCTCTCTGAAGCAAGAAATATGACATCAAAAGGCCCTACAGAATCCCAGGATGCCTATTAAATAGTTTGAAACATGATCAAGCAGACCCACTCGGATCTCTGTTTAACCACAGTCTCCAGACAGGCTCTGTCCCAGTAGGGTGGAGGACAGCAACAATCATCCCTCTGCACAGCGGGGGACCGTCAATGGACCCGGGAAACTATCAACCCATAAGCCTGACTTTCCTTCACATGCAAGGTTATGGAAAGGATAACAGTGGACCTGATTAACAGTGAGATAGGGAATCTCCAGACTCTAGACCCAACCCAGTTTGGCTTCATCAAGGACAGGCTCTGCCTGCTCAAACTTGATGGACTTCTTTGAGAAGGTCACCAAAACCATGGATGAGGGTAAGACAGTGCATACCGCCTACCTTGACCTGGCCAAGCCATTTGGCACAATACGCCCTCAGGCATTATTGATAAACTCACAAAATTGGGAATAAAACTCTACGTCATCAGATGGATAAGCAAATGGGTCACAGATAGGACATCTGTTGTTAGAGTGGGGGAAACCACATGCAGCAAGAGGCCAGACATCAGTGGAATACCACAGGGCTCAGTGCTTGCTGGGCCTCTTCCTGTTTGGGATATACTTCTCAAATATCAAGGCAAATGAAGATGGCCTTTGGCTGACCAAGTTCACTGATGACTGCAAGTTGAGGGCGATCACTGACTGCCCAAACAATGTTGATATCCTACAGAAAGGCCTGGCACAGATTAATGACTGGTGTCAGAGCCATGGCCTCAAACTAAATGTGAAGAAGTGCACAATAATACCCTTTGGGAAATCAAATACCCCTGCAAATTACAACACTGATAGCACACTCCCTAACAGTGGACTCAGTCGTGAGAGATCTAGGCACTCAAATACCAATCTGAACTTTGACCACCATGTGACCATGGTGGTGAGGAAATCCTTCTATGTGGCTCAGCTTATAAGTAAGGGTATGGCATCCAGATCTAAGACGTCATAGTGCCACCATACATGGCCTCATCAGACCAATAATAGAATAAAATGCATCCTTTGACATGTACCTCTCCAGTCACCTGCAACAGTCAAGAGTTTTCTCTCCAAAAGAATGCAAGGTATAACCAACATGTCATATGTAGACCAATTAAAAGCCCTATGATTGTATTCAGTTTCCTAACAATTACTGATGTGTAATCCATGCCTGACCTACAAGGCAGTCTCTGACCTAGTCCTGATGGAAATGTTGCATATTCACAAAAATAACTGCATGAGGGTTACCCGCTCCAGAGATCAAACCTCACTTCTGACATGAATAGATCATGATGGAGAGACAGATAATGTTGCTCCTCCTCTGGAATAGGCTTCCTATTCCTGTGAAGCACTACCCTTCAGTACCATCTTCGAGTGCAATCTGAACCAATGATGAAGGATCAACAATAAAACATGAACAAATGTGAAAAAAACTTAACAAGGAATATTTTAGTAAAATTAAATTAATCCTGAAAACAGTGTTGACATCTACAAACAAAATTCAAGCTATAAACTAATTTGCTCTTCCTGTCCTAACTTAAGAGTTTTGGAGTGATAGACTGGCCCCAACAGATGTTGGACAGATTAGACAAGAAAAGAAGGATGCTTCATGCTTATCAAATGATTTACAAAAATCTACGCATACCAAGATTATATATTCCCCATTCCGAAAGAGGAATGGGCCTACTTGAAATTGATTACATGTATAGATCTGCAATCGTGGGACTGCATACATATCTGCTGACCTCACAGGATCCAAACATAGTGAAAGCTTTGAAACATGAGGAGAATAAATCTAAGATGACTTCCCTTCTTAGTCTAGCAGAAGCATAAAAACATCAAGCAGGAATAAAAATCAAACCAGAAGTAGATAAAACCAGGCAGCAAATGAATGTGCCAAAAAATAAAAGAAAGAATATAAGGTGAAGGATCAGATGAGAAGGCAAAAAATATGGAAAATGTATAAATAAAACTGTGAGTATAGAAACCTCCTGGAAGAACCTCATGTTAATCAGGATCAAACATAGGAATGGTTAAGGAGAGGCGAATTCAAACCAAAAGATGAAAGGTTAATATTGGCGGCCCAAGATAGTGGGCTACGTACATGTTGGTTTACAAATTCCACTGAACATGTGGGAGAAACAGACAAATGTAGGTTTTGTAAATAGATTTGGAAACAGTTGCACACCTTGTTGCTGGATGCGATACACTAATGGCAGAAGGACTGCACACTGAAAGGCAAGACTGTTGCACTGGGGATTGTGCAAACATTATGGTATTGAAGTAACTGAAAAACACTAGAAACATGAGCCACAAAAGCATCATAGAAAATGATGAAGTCTAAATCACATGGGATCACCCATTACCAACAGTTCAAAATATAGATGCGAGAAAACCAGATATAGTGGTCCATGAAAAGAAGACAAAAGTAGCATTGATCATTGAAATCACTACACCCAGTGACTACAGTGCCTTGCATACAGAGAGACACAACGTCATAAAATACCCGGATTTGCAGGCAGAAATGAGAGCAATGTAGAAGAAAGATACCTAGACAGTTCCAATAGTAGTAAGAGCAACGAGTCTTATGAAAAATAATCTACAATCGTATTTAGATACGTTACCAATACATATAACTCCATACGAACTGCAGAAGGAGTCATTACTGGGCACTCTGCGGGTGCTGCGAAGAGCACTTCTGGCTGACATCAAAGATTAAAACAATACTAATTTCATGAATTTTAATCATACTTTGACTTAGGAATGGGGTTCATTCCCATCATGGTATTAGTAACCAAAAGATTTGGAGAAACTAAATAGGGAGAAACTAATGTATGGGAAATCACACATTCAATTCTAGGATACCGTCCCTTTCCCTCATGAAGAGACGCATTCCATAAAAACAGTCACAACCCCACTTACTCACCCTTGTTATCTTCCCCTAGGGATACAAAATTGGGTAAAATCTAGGTAAAACTGGCTAGGCTACTGAAGGCTCTTGAACCATTACCCTAGTAATCTCCTATGAACCTGTAATGTTTACTGCCCTACAGAAATTCAATGCTGAAAAAAGAAAAGGAATTAGAGATTGCTGTGAGTATACTTCTGAAGAATGCAAAGATCTATAGCTGCTGTGGTGTCAAAGAGACAGTGACATGTGGGGAGAATATCAGAATGAAAACCATATTTATTGTCCAAGTATGCATGCATACAAGGAATTTGACTCTGGTTTCAGTGACTCTAAGTCGGAATTCCATAAATGACATACGTACAACTATTATGAACAAGACAAAAAACATACATGCAACTATTAAGAACAAGACAAAAAAAGTAAATATACATAAGTGCAACACAGTGCAAGAAATACTAAAATAAACTGAAAGAAACAAGTATTAATAATATGCAAACAATACTGCAGAATCATCGGAGGCTTGGGAAAAAGAATCCCCCAACCTAATAAGCTGAGTTAACCATTTATGAACTTGATAGCCTGGGGAAAAAAATGTTCTTATATCTGCTTGTTTTGGTGAGTATTAATCTGCACCGCCTGTCTGATGGTAATAGTTCAAAAAGATGGTGGCCTGGATGTGAAGGGTCGGTGATCTTCTCTGCCCTTGACATTACTGTGTGACATTACTGCTGTTTTATTTGCTATAGTGGGCTAAGCCAACATCTGACTGATGAAAATGAGTGGGAGCCACAGGAGGGTTTGTTATTCAGCACTTCAATTGATTTCCACAGTGCTTTATTGACAAGAGCTTGAAATATCTATAAGAGAGGCAGGGGAAACAGGCCACATGCAGGGTGTGTTGAACTGACTACCTAAATGTGTCTGCCTGTTCCAGGTGGGAGGAAGGTACTAAAGGCAATTATAAGAACCGAGGAGTACAGCATATGCAACATGCTGTAAAGGGCCATGGTTTGTCTTACTGGTATTATCATGTACCATGCTAACTAGTGGTCACCACATGGGTTGCACATGACATACTCGAGGATGGCTTACAGTAAGCCTCACTCTCTTGTTATACTGAATATTTACAAAGGCAAGGAAACACAACACTGGGCATTGGGCTTGCTGCTACCACACCTATGGTTTGCTTGAAGCATGTTTTTGTGGGGGGGGGGGGAAGGCAGAGACAGTTTCATGGGTAATATATGCTGTAGACCAAAACCAAGGGAACAGACCAGACTGTAGCCACTGTTATGTGTGGTGGAGACCAAATGTGACAGTGTGGGAGTATGCAAAACAGACCAAATGTACTGATACAGTGGAATCCACACACAATGCCACAGCAGGTTTCATTGGTATATATTTGAAGTATGGTTCAGTAGAGGTACACCTATTATGCATTACAAGTAGCTGGCTCAAGGCAGCAACCTATGAAGATGGCCTGTGTGTCTGTGTGGGTCAGGTGTTATAAATTCTTAGCTCCTTGTGGACTATGGTGTATGGGACTATATTGTGGTTATAACAGATATCAGTGACCCCTTTCCATATGTATATCTTCATATTTACAGAAAAAGATGGTCCCTAAGGAGTGTAAAAGAATAGAGAAGTTCTCCAAGGTAGCAAGACTGAGATATTGCTGCAGGCCCTCCATGAATAGGGCAACAAATCCTCCTAAGTGAAAACACAGACCAGGCTATTCACAACTGTGCAGAGCAGGAACTTGTTGAAGATATAAATAGTGGTAGCCATAATAAATCTGTACAAGAGCACCATGGGGTCACTTCCATAATCAATCATGTCCACAACAAGGCAACCATCCTTGTAAAAAAAGGTATTGGACTTAAATTATTTACATGCCATAGTGTTTTACAGTTGCTGTAGCTCTAGAATCTGGGATTGTCAGTGATACACTATGGTGGTTTTTTTCTGTCTTCACAGGCAATTCAATAAATGGGTCCTCCAACACGGATGTCAGCATGCTAGATGTCTGAGAAACACTTCAGCCTGACAATGCAAGCACAGTGTCGCAGTCAGGCACAGGTACCATGGTGAGCATGTTACCCTCTTCTTCCATTGACACAGCTCCACTACCTGTGCAATCCACCCCTCACTCCCAGTTGACCAGTGGAGGACAGGAAATGGCCAACACACAGCAACTCAGGGAACACCACTATTCCCTGCCCCCCCCCATGAGTGGACACTGGTGATTTCAATGCACATGGAGACAATAGTAGTGGGTGGCACTGTCGTCTTGTTTCCCTTCTCTTGCCCTAGTTGACTGTCTCCATGTTCTGTGCACAATTTTTGTGCAGAGCAGTCATATAATTACAGCCTGATGCCACTGTGGTCACTGCAGAACTGATTAGTGTTGTGTGCGGGCTGTGTGATGACTTTAAAGAGGGGTTTGCCTAATTAAGTAGCCATTTCTGAAAAGCACCAGTGGGAGTTTATATACTCTATGGCCCTGTACATTGCGATAGGACAATGCTGTTCATGTGAATGTCACGCTCTCACCTCCAGTTGGGAAACCCACCATGTGATGAAGAGGGAAAAGTACAGGTTTCATAAAGCAAACCCCTTGATTATTACTACCAGCGTCAAAGGTGCTGCAGCCCACAGTAGACATAAACACATGCAGGGTACACAAGCTTAAACTCTTGGCAATGCCTGCTGTTCCCACTCACAAGCACACTATCTTCTGGACCTGTTGTTAGATTAGGGATTTCCACTAGTGTTTACTTCAGAAAAGCCTCACACAACTTCAGCAGACCAGTATTAAATCAAAGCAGTGTTCCTTCAGAACATAAAAAACATTATCTCCACAGACTTTCATGTTTCCAGAGTGACATTACGAAGCAAGAAAAAGGTTAATAAGCTACAGACGACGGCTCACATTTCTTCCAACAACATAAAGTTATGTAAGACTTTATATGCACCTTTCAGATCAAAAAAGTTTTAATTAATTAGAATTATTTGCATGTAAACATGTCAAGTAATATTGCTACAGCTAAAATGAAAGTACATTTTTGGTTTAAGTTTAAAAATGTTCTCCAAGGTTATTAGTTCAAAAATGTTAAATATGTCTAAATGCAAAAGGTTTATGACTCAAAAGTCAGTATGGTCTCCAGTTTAAATGTACCTGCTTCAGGACATGCAATTCAACATAATAATTTCAGTTGTAGTATAGTTTCACGTACAAATGTTCAGAATATAATACATACAATTCAGAATACAGAAGCATGTTGCAATATTACAAATGTCAACACAGTCTACATACATAACATGCAAACAATGTCTCAAGTTCACATTGCACTAAAGAGAGATAAGGGGAATCAAAGTGCAGATTTTTGTAACTGGAAAACAGACTTCAGTACTAATTAAAATAATACATTCCATAGCTACCTGTAAAGATCAGAGCATTAATCTGTGATTGTTTAAGGTTATTTCATTGTTTACACACAAATCAATTTCAGTTGCACATAGAAAAAATACAAGTGTGGTCTTGTCAGAATTTAAAAGTTCAAAGATTATGACAGCTAACAGTTCCAAGTGTAACAGCTCTGTATATACTGGTTTAGACTTCAATAAAGAGATATGTGCAAATGTACAAATTTTAAAGAATTGGTTATGACAGAAACATGCAGATTTATGGGTTAAAGATAAAATAAATTCCAGTTCCGCTGACAGAGCTGAAGTGCTTAGAAAGACATATTGGGTGTGGTCAGTTAAGAAAAAAGGGTAACCGTATGCCTCTATGTCTTATAAGGTTTATCAGAACTAACAGTCAAATTAATTAGCAGAATAAAGAGTTTGCAGTTGGGCAAATACATTTTTTGCATTATTGTTTTGTTTAGCAGTCATTAGTTGAGTACATAAACAATATTGTAATATAAACACAAAAATACTGTTTGTTAGTTTACAGAATAAGTCAATGCTACATTGTAAAAGTGACAGCACAGTTAAAATTTCAGATCCTATTATTAAAAGAGTACATTATGTAATCAGTTTAAGACTGTATATGTTTCATATGGAGATGGCAGTTTGCCAAGTACCTCGGTTCAGATTACAGTCAGCCTAGCAATCTAAATTATGTCACAGGGCTATATGGTATCCATTTTAATGCATTTACAGTTTTACTATTTATCCAAAAAAATTGTAATAACACATTCTTGCAGCATTTAGTACTAATGGAAAGTTAAAGGACGTCAGCTAAAGAAACAGTTATGGTGAGATAGTGGGTGGAGTTTCACTCACTAAACAGTATGTTAAAATCTAAGGATCACAAGACAAAATGTAAAGTTCAACAGTTAAAACTGATTGTATATAGATGCAAAATGCACAGTGTTACATTATTACTTTGATTTTCATTTAAAATAAGTTCAGAAACTTAATACAGCTACAGCCAAGACCTTAGAAAAAGCTGTCCATTTAGTGGTAAGACAGAAATAGATTTTGCAACCATCAGATACCAGTAATGAAATTGCAGCAGTAAAACAGACTCCACCAATCCCAGCAGTTAAATGTTTTTTTTTTTTTTGTTTGTAGTGTCCTAAATACTGAACATGAAAACACAAGTGTGTAAAAGTTGGTATTAATGACTTAGTTCCAGTAATTTCCAATAAAGCTAAACAGGTTACTGATTTAAATATTGTTTGCTTTTCAAATACAAGGCAGCCCACTATGGTTAATGACTGGGCAAATGACGTAAGTGATGTACAAAGTTCGAGCCCAAAGAATAATCAAAAGTATGCTGCCATTGACATACCAGATTTTCAAAATATATATAAAGGTTATGATAGTTCAGCACCAAATCAGTTGGCGTATTTGAAAAAGGATGGCAGGCCATACATTTCTTTACTCATGACAGTTTCACACTATCGGGGTTTAAAAGTTCAAAGGTAATTGCAGTCAGTAGCAGGCCTTTGGAATTTGGATTTTTAAACAAAGCCAATTAGCCTGGGAAGAAAATAACAGAAGAATTCTTGTTACATTCCCAGTGTGAGACTACAATTTTGGGAAATTACACTCGGTCAAAATTAAGTGTTGTGTTAAAATTTAATGTAAAAAATCAGTTTGTCAACAGACTTTCAAGAGCTTATTGTATACCCATAATGCACCAATCCTAAATTACCTCAGATCATGTTTGCTGATTTTTACCATAAAGAAAATATTTATCATGCATAAACAAGGAGATATAAAATTGCATGTACTGAATACAGAAAGAGACTATGCCTGGAGCTCAATATAAAGGACAGTGATGTCCCTTTAAAAACTCTTTCTTCCAGAAGTTTGCAAATAGAAAGGATGAGGGTAGGTGGGCAGGAAGTTGAGGAAGAATGAAAATGAACAACAGAGATGGGACGTTATGTTAAGTGCATAACTTATTTATCTGATGTTGTCAATTTTCATTCTAACCTCAACTGAGGGGACAGAGTACCCAGCTATCTAAAATCCTGGGTGGACTCTAAGGAAGGATATTACTGAGCACAGTTGAACCAAATGATGCTCTGCCTCTGCAGACCAGATCCAATTTGTAATAAGTAACAAACGTATGGGCAGTAGCCCAAGTTGCTGCTGCACATATGTAGTCCATGGACATTCTGGAAAAGAAAACTGATGACGTTGCCATGGATCTAGTTGAATGAGCTTGTACCAGTTGCGGTAAGGTAGTACTCAATTTTTATAAATAAACGAGATAGAATCAGTTAGCCATCTGGCTAAAGTTACTTTGGAAACTGGTTTACCCAATTTCAAGTCTGCAAAGGAAACAAACAACTGATCTATTTTTCTTATGTCTTTTGTTCTACGCATGTAAAATGTAATTGTCTGTGAGCACCCAATAAATGTAACATGTATTCACCTTTGTTAAAATTGGGGAAGAATACTGGTACATTAATGGCTTGACTATCTTAGTCAACTTTAGTTAACTTTCTGACACCACCTTGGGAAGGAAGGAGGCATTTGTTCGTAACGCCCTCTATCCTTGTGAAAAAGCAAGTATGGAGGTTTTGAAGACAATGCTTGAATTTCTGAAATTCGTCTAGCAGATGTAATAGCTACTGGAAAAAAAAACATTTTCCAAGTAAGATATTTAAGGTCACATTTAGCTGCTGGTTCAAAGGGGGAATTTATAAGTGCCTACAGTACCAGAGTGATATCCCATGGGGGAGTAGGGTCCTTAAAAGGAGGTCTTAAAAGTAGAGTGCATCTCATGAAAGCTTTGCATAACTTATGAGAGGCTATTGACGAACTTTCAAATCCAATGTGAAAGTTTGATATCGCTGCTAATTGAACTTTGATGGTTAAGGAACTAGCTCCTTCTTTAAAATGTATGGCTAAAAACTCAAATATGTTATATATCGCAGCTGAAAAGGGTTCAACATGATTTTGATTTGCCCAGTAAACAAATCTTTTCATTTTACTAGAATAGCGTTTACTTGTTGAAGGTTTATGGGAAGCTAAAAGTATATGTCAGACAGGGGAAGACAGCGTAGTTAGTCTGGCTATTAAAGGAATTGGAGAAACCAGGCCATCAGCCTGAGATTTGATATGTTGGGATGGATCATGCCTGTTGGGTGAAACTGGAGGTCTGGAGTCAGATCCAGGATCCAAGGCTGATGAAGTAAGGAAGGGGAACCAATCTGTCAAGGCCAGTAAGGTGCAATGAGGATGACCTTGCTCTTCAACATGGCAGCTTACTGGAGGAATTTCGAAAATTGAAAAATCATTTCTGCCACATTCTTGTTGAGAGACCACTCTGGAGGGAGAAGAATGCACCTGCTCAGTTTCTCTGCTGCTATCACACTGGAATTCCCCGGAATGTGCATTGCTATGAGAAAGCAGTTGGATGAGATCACCCACTGCCACTCTCTCAGTGATTCTTGATGCAAGGGATAAGATCTGGTCCCTCTGTTTGTTGATGTACCAAACTACTAACATATTGTCTACTTGAACTGCAACTGTCCCCAAAGGGAGAGCATCTTAAAAGGTCTGCAACACTAAACTAAAATCACTGATCTCATCTCAAGGACATTTATATGCAAGTTGGTCTCTTCGGGCAACCAAGTGCCTTGGACTGTTTTCCCCAGGAAATGCTCCCCTCACCCCAACTGGGAAGTGTCTGTGGTCAGTATGGCTTTGGCCTGAGGGGGAATGAATGGATGGCTTTGGGCAGCCTGATCTGAGTGAATCCACCACTTGAGATTTCTCTTGCATATCTGAGTGATTCATATCAGAGTTGACATGGGTTGGTAAAGAATCGACCATTGTGTTGCTAGCATCCACTGGAGAATCCTCATGTAAAATCTGGATAAAGGTACTAGTGTTACTGCCACTGACATTGATCCTACAGCTTGAAGGACCAAGTGAGCTGAAATCTTGGTACTGCAGATTATTTTTCTGACCTGCGATCTTATAGTGTGAACCCTCGCAGGGGACAGTGAAGCTGTCATTGACTTAGTATTGAAAACTGCTCCTATGATTTCCAAAATTTGAGTTGGTTCCAGTTGAGACTTATCAGACTTTATGGTTATCCTTAGATGAGAACATGTCTGGAGAGCCTGATCTCTAGCCCTTATTAACTGATGCCTGGTCAGGGAGGTAATGAGCCAATCATCCAACTATGGAAACACCCAGAATCCTTGGAGTCTCAAATGAGCTGCTACCACTGCCATACATTTGGTGAACACTCTAGGGGCTGTGGTGAGACCAAAGGGCAGAATTCTGAATTGGTAATGATTGGCTCTCAGCCAGAAGTGTAAGTACTTTCTGGATTGTCTGTTCATCTTTATGTGATAGCACACATTCTGAAGGTCTGTCGAGCACATCCAATCATCCTTGTCCAGAAAAAGGAGAATGGATTGAACCATGACGAACATCTGAAACTTGGTACATCTAACTGACCTGTTCAAATTGCTGAGATCCAAAATTGGTCTCCAGTTCCCTGTTTTCTTTGGCACTAAAAAGAACGCAGAGTAAGTTCCAGATTCTATCTGGTCTGGCAGGACCTCTTTGATGATTCTTTTTTCATAGGTAGGTAATAGGCTATCTGCCCGAGGGCATTTATAAGCCTAGCCAGAGTGTGTCGGCTTTCGCTGCCCCATTGATTAACTGATCCTCTGTCAAGCAGAGCCAATGAAGTGATCCCAGGAGTGTATTTTCTGTTACCCATCCACTCATCAAGGCTTCTCTTGAAGAGGGTTAGTGAGGGGCTCTGCCTAATGTAGTTTGGAATTTTTTTCCAGAAGCTTTTGTATTTGAATTGCTGCTTCTTCACTCTGACTGGGTGGAACACTGGGGATTTTTCTTGAGATTGGAGGTGGAAAGGAATAGCGTATTGTATAACCTCTGGAAATAATCCTCTGCACCCAAGTATCTTTTGTTATGTCTAGCCAAGCTCTCTGGTGCAGGGATAATCGACCCCTGATTGCCTCAAGCGGTGGGCAATCAGGCTTACTCTCAAGAGTGCTAGTAGGGTCTGTCAAAAAAAGACTCTCTGGACCCCTGGTTTTGCAGGCCACCTCTGTCACTGGGGTGGCGTTGACCGTTTGAGTTCCACCCTCTGCTTCTGGGGGAAGTTCCTCCATTTGTGTCCAGGAAAGGACCATGTGATTTATTGAACCACATCCTCTGGCCACCTTGTTGACTCCTACAGAATGATCATGGAGGGGCTGAAAAATGTACGCCCATGGCAGACAGGGTCTTTCCATCCTTCTCACATCTGGATAATGTGTTCTTCATTTTGGAGCCAAATAAAGTTGTACCGTCACAAGAAACATTGATGAACGAAGACTTGAAGGGCTCCGCAATATCACATAAGAGCATCCAAGCATGTCTCATGATGGAAATGCCTGAACCCACTGCCCTTGAGATTCCTTTGGCTATATGTGAAATAAGCCTCATGGATGAGTTCAAAATAGACTGCAGGGTAGCCGACTGAGAAGTCATGGATGATTGGACCTCTGCAGAAACAGATCCTGAGAGGGTATTTGAGAGTTCCTTAATCAAATCCCTCTGTAACCTTGTAAAATGTGCCAAATAATTTAGCAACCTTAAGGCAAAGGTTGCTGAGGCATAGACACACTTCTCAAACCTGTCCATCACCCCAAACCCCTGGTTAGGGGGATGAACACTGGAACTCTCTTTGGCAAGTTCCTTTATAGTGGCCAGCACAACCACAACCATAGCATTAATTGGCACACCCCTTTTCCCCAAAACTGCTTATCTGAAGGTGGTGCCATAATCTTGTCAGGTCTCTTGGGCACGGGTTCAAATGTGTCGTGTTCCTTCCACATCCGCCAAGAGACCAATTCAGTAAGCTCATTGGCGGACACAGTAACCCAGGAGGTAGATGGGCCAATACCGAAAGCTTCCAGGAATATGACTCCTCGGATGAAGGGTTGCCGAGTGTCCAACAACCTCTCTGCTTTAGAATTTCAAGGATGCCTCCAAATCAGACATCTTCAGGAGGTGACTGTGGGGACCCTTCACCTTCATCAAAGTCCGTATCCCCCGTGACTGACTTTTCTGGAGAGTCCAAGAGGTGGGATGCTCTGAGGAGGTATGGGAAGAAATAGAAATACCCTGCTGGGAAGACTGGGGGGGGGGTCTCAGATTGGATGTCCCTGTGGTAAAGAGTGATGAGGCTTCGAGTCTTTAGACATCAAGATAGAAGGCTGAAGATCCAAGGAGGCTGGATCCATCCATTCTGCCAGGGCAGAAAACACCCTCTTCACAACTTCGAAGGCTGATCACCCAGGAGAGAGAGAAGACCTCAGCTCTAAAAAGACAAGCTTGTGAACCACAGTCCTCCCCAGCCCAAACAGCAATCTCCCTGAGGAAGAAGCCAGAGCCAAACTATCCAGTGCCGAAGCTCCAAGGCACAGAGACGGCTCTGACAACTTTGGAGTTGATTCCAACACCTTGGAGCAGACAGGGAAGTTATGGCTTCAAGAGCCCTCTGGATCCGATTGAACCAGAGAACTCTGAGTAAATTTCGGGTCCAAAGATATTCTTGTCTTCAGATCCGAAACATATGGCGCCAGATGGCAATGATCCAGGGACTCTGAGACAATCAAAGGAATCAGAGGAGGAACTGGAAGTGGGGGTGTAATCGAAGGATGGACATCCTGACCCGAATGGGTAGGAGCCGATAAGACACCTGTCTGACTTTGCACTGAGAGAATCTTGTTAACCACTCTCTCCACATCCTCCTCCATCAAACCTCTGGAAGAACGAGTCGAAACTTGGGAAGGGGACCTGAATCAGTGATGGTCCAAAACTGGCAAAGGCACACTTGAAGGCTCCAGATCAGTGGACATTTAATATATTGTCCTGGGTACAGAAATAGGGCTGGAGGTAGTTGGATCCAGTAATTTTTCGTCGGATCTGAGGAAGTCGGGTCCATCACTTTATTTCTTTTTCTTTCAGATCTGAGGATGAGGTCAGATCCGGCATGGATCTTTTCTTGGACTGTTCCGAGACCTCAGTGGATGATGTGGATGGTCTCAGAGAAGAAGGCTTCAAATCCTTAGTTTTGGGGGATTGAGCCCCATTTATTGCCTCTCCAAAAGTAGACAGGAGCAAACCTTTCAATATGAATTTGTTCTTCCTCACAACTAAGGCCCTTGGATTAAAGCCATGACATACTGAGCAATTTTCCTGTAAATGTAAAGGTCCAAAGGTCCAAGGCAGTAACCGCACAAAGTGCGGGCATTGTATATCAGAAGCTTGTGCCCAATCTTAACACACCTTTTAAAACCAGTGAGGCCTTTTTCTGACATTATACTACCAATATATAAAGATACACTGTTAAGTAAGAACACACAGGATAACTCGCTTCCAAAAAAACAGATTCCAGGCAGGTAAGGTTATTAGCGCTTTCGTTCCCTTTATTCACACTCCAAAACAGAACTTCACTGATGAAGTTCCGTTTTGGAGTGTGAATAAAGGGAATGAAAGCACTAATAACCTTACCTCCCTGGAGTCTGTTTTTTTGGAAGAGAGTTACCCTGTGTGTTCTTTGTGGACATTTGGTTTGGACTTTCTTGTTTTTATTGTTAAGTAAGAACAGTTTTTTATTTACATATATAATGAAAGAAAGAAACTACCAACAATGGTAATAAAAAAACTACAACAAAGTCTAGAAAGGAAAAATTACTAACAATAGTAAGAGAGGAAGTGCAAAAAACTGTATAACAGATAAAGAATGGGAAAAAATACCAACTACGGTAAAAATAAGTTATGTTCTTACCATAACGTTCCATGTGGAGTGTTCATCTCGCCTTTGTTCTTACACATGGGTTCGGGGCCGATCCTTGGCTCCGAGTCGGCCGCATAGCAAAGCTCTGCATCTTAGAGAAGCTCGAGACCAGGCTATATCCCACAATCCTCCCTGCCATTACTCAGATCTAGTTTGCAAGCAAGCCAGACCAACCATAAACCTCAGGTGCTAAGGCTACACACAGCCACAAAAATCAGAGACACTATCTCACTGAACAAATTAACTAAGAGTAGCGAAATATACCCTATGAGGTAAGAAACAATATACCCGGAAGGGGTTAAGGCATGTCGACCAGACTCTAGTCCTACTCATTCTTCCAAACACGTGAGGGAGGGAAGGGAGGGAATGTAAGAACAAAGGTGAGATGAACACTCCACATGGAACGTTATGGTAAGAACATAACTTCTTTATGTGAGAGTGTTCAATCTCGCCGTTTGTTCTTACACACGGGTAGCGTCCCTAGCTCCGTCACCCCGAAGTGACTCATGGAAGAACGTTCCTAAGCACAGTGGAACCAAAAGATGTCCTGTCTTTGGAGGCTTTGTCAACCCTATAATGAGTGATGAAAGTATGTGGTTTAGACCACGTGGCTGCTGCACAAATCGTGTCCAAAGGCAGACGAGCTGCATGAGCCAAGGAAGTGGAAACGGATCTGGTAGAATGGCCCTTAGGTTTGGTAGGCAAGACCTGATTCGACTTAGAATATACAAAGGCTATACAATCAGTAAGCCATTTAGAAAGTGTACGTTTTGTGACTGCCATGCCCTTTTTATTGTGTGCAAACGCAACAAAAAGCTGATCTGTTTTCCTGTAATCTTTAGTCCTGTCCAAATAAAATCTTAGTTGTCTGTGGACATCTAACTTGTGCAGCATATACTCCAACTTGCTGGTATGGTTTTTGAAAAAGGTAGGGAGTTCTATGGACTGGTTAATATTCGTGACAGAACATACCTTAGGAAGGAAAGACGGATTTGTTCACAAAGAGACTCTATCTGGGTGGAAAATTAAATAAGGCGGTTTGACTGATAGTGCTTGCAGCTCTGAAACTCTTCGAGCTGAAGTAACAGCTACAAGAAAAAGTGTCTTCCACGACAAGAACTTCAGGAGGCAAGAAGAGGCTGGTTCAAAGGGTGGCAACATTAGTTGCGACAATAACAAATTTAAATTCCATGGGAATAAAGGGTCTCTGACGGGCGGTCGAAGATGGAAGGATCCTTTCATAAAGGCCTTACAAAGCCTGTGGGACATAATAGGAGAACCGTCCTCACCAATATGGTAGTTGGATATGGCCGCCAACTGTACTCTTAGTGTGGAAGTAGAGGCTCCTTTGTGAAAAAGGATGGATAGAAATTCTAGAACTTTATGTAAAGGAGCTACTAGGGGGTCCAAGTGTTGCCTAGATGCCCAGTATACAAAGCGTTTCCATTTACTCCTGTAGAGTTTTGTAGTGGAAGCCTTATGAGAGGCAACCAGAATGCGTTGAACTGCCGGAGAAAGTAGATCAGACCTGGCTAGGCAGGGAAGTGGAGCAGCCAAGCTGCTAGTTTGAGGGATAGAAGAGACGGGTGAGGAACTCCCGACGAATGGGTCAGTAGATCTGGTACTGGGTCCAGGATCCACGGTTCCTCTGTTTGATGGGCTCGAAGAAAGGGGAACCATATCTGTCGAGGCCAAAATGGGGCTATGAGTATAATTGTCCTTTCCAGGTTCCTGGCTTTCTGAATAAATTTGGGAATCAAGGGGGTAGGTGGAAATGCATATAGGAGACCCGGGGGCCAATCGTGTATCAATGCATCCCTGGGGACATCCCCCGGAGGGGGTAGAAGGGCAAAATAGCTTCTGCATTTGGTATTCATCGGGGAAGCAAATAGATCGCAGCAAGGCTGGCCCCATCTGTGGAAAATTCTTTCCGCCACCTGTAGCTTGAGGGACCACTCGTGAGGTAACAGGATAGCTCTGCTCAACCTGTCCGCAATGATGTTGGATGACCCCGGGATGTGCGTTGCTATCAGAAAGCAACCCGTGGACTCTGCCCATTGCCAAATTCTCATGGCCTCTCTGCATAATGGGTAAGATCTGGTTCCCCCCTGTTTGTTTATGTACCAGACTACAGACATGTTGTCTATCTGAACTGCTACTGTTCCTAGAGGTAGGAGGGTTTGAAAGTGTTGCAACGCCAGGAACACCGCCCTCATTTCCAGAACATTTATGTGCAGGTTGTACTCTATGTTGGACCATTCCCCTTGGCCTGTTCTTCCCTGAAATAGTCCCCCCCACCCTATCAGAGAAGCGTCCGTGGTTATCGTGGCTGTCAGATTGGGTAGAACAAATGGGCAACCCATAGTGAGATCTTGACTGTACACCCACCATGAGAGGTCTCGTTTGCAAGAGTCTGTTATCAGAATAAGGAAACACAAAGTGGAAAGTGGTGCAGCAAAGAACTGGTAAACGGGTAATCACCACACGCCAAGAAGGATAGCCTCACTCCGTTGAAACACTCCATTTATTGCAATCAGAAACAGCACAAACCACATTAACGCTGACACACTGTAGTAAAACGTTTTTGTCGTGAACTTCATCAGAAGAAACAAACAAGTGTGACACAAAACACCCTTGTATATATATATATATACACATAAATTAATTAATTATCCAATAAAAAACTTAATTGATTGAACACATTCATCTTCATTTTTAAAAACATATAAATTAAAATGCAATAGTAATAATAAAACTGATGAACATGATCCTATGAATAAAAATTGATATGTCAGACAAATGTATGTGTTAAATATTAAAATAGATAATAAAATACATAGTAAAAATACAAGACCTAAAGAAAACATTGTAAATATATGACATATATATTGAATTCAGTGGCTAATGTTGTACTTTATCACCATCTTGTGGCCGAAAGTGTAAATATAAAATCAAAGCCAAAAGGACCCTGACTAAATCTAAGGTGCAATTATGTGCTTTGACTACTTACTTACATTAAATGGTTTTAATTAAAACAAACTTGTTGTCAACAAGGAGATAAAAGAAATGAGGGTATAAGTCAAAAAAATTCAGTCAATCCATGAAATTATTGATGTAGGGAAATATTATCACTAGACTATTTAAATATATTTGTTGAGTGGATGGAGTAATAAATAAATGAAAAAAATGTTGAAAATGTTAAATATAAAAGTTGAGAAGTTAACTTGAAACATAATTGATTGTTACTAAATTACAACTTGGCAGATCTCAATTTCAGTACCGGTGCTAAGGAGATCATGTCATTGAGGCCTGGTGCTCTATTGGCTTCCAGTGTAAGTTGCCAATACAATTCTCTGTATTCAACCAACGTCTCCCACATACCACCCCTTGGATCTGATGGGACAACCTCAAGGACAAAAAATTGAAAACCACCAGTTTTACAAGTCGTACTGTGTTTGTATAGTGCATTTTTTTCATTTTTGTTTTTTATCTCATATAGGTGCTCATAAATCCTTTGTTTTAGTTGTCTCTCACTTTTACCAACATAAAACGATAAACATTCCTTACATGTAGCTAAATAGATTATTCCTTTAGTGTTACAGTTTACATATGTATTTAACAATATGTTCTTGTTTCTAGCTTCTATGTAATATGTGCTTCAACGGAGTGAGGCTATCCTTCTTGGCGTGTGGTGATTACCCGTTTATCTGTTATCAGAATCTCGTGCGCTAGGGGTAACTGCTGGAACGACCACTGACTGAACAGCAGCCATTGGAGGAGCCTCATGTGCAATCTCCTCATAGGGACTGCAATCAGGGACGCTGCCATGAGTCCCAAAACCTTCAAGACTAGTTTGGCCGGGGCTTTCCTGCTTTGCAGTAGAAGAAGAACCTGTTCCTTGAGGGATGAAGCCCTTATTGGAGGGAGCTCTACCAGTGTTAAACGTGTATCTAGGTCTGCTCCGATGAACGAAATATGCTGTGAGGGCAGTAAGGCAGATTTTTCGAAGTTTATGGAAATCCCTAGGTGGGAACAAAGGTTGACTGTGTAGTCTCTGGCTTGTATGAGGCGACGCTCGGTGGTGGCGGTGAGGAGCCAGTCATCCAGATAGGGAAACACGCAGAATCCTAGACATCTCAAGTGAGACGCTACCACTGCCATGCATTTGGTGAATACCCTGGGGGCTGAGGTGAGCCCAAAGGGCAGGGCTCGAAACTGAAAGTGACTGGCTCCCAGCCGGAAGTGCAGGTGATCTCTGGACGGTCTGGCCATTTTTATGTGGTAGTACGCGTCCTTGAGATCTATCGAGCACATCCAGTCGTCCTTCTGTAAAAATGGAAGGATCGATTGAAGCATGACCATCTAGAACTTTTCCTTTTTCACAAAGGTATTGAGATTGCTGAGATCCAAAATCGGTCTCCAGTCCCCTGTCTTTTTTGGAACTAAAAAGAACCTTGAGTAAGTTCCGGATCCTTTTTGGTCTGCCGGGACTGGCTGGATGACTCTTTTTTCGAGCAGCTTTGAAATTTCTATTGCTGCTGGGCCTCGCAGATGGGGTGGCACATCTGGAAACCTTCTTTGTTGGGGTGGAGTTGACATGAAGGGGATTTTGTATCCTCTGGTTACAATGCTTTTTACCCAATAGTCCGAGGTGAGAGTTAGCCAGGCCTGTGGGTATAAAGCCAAGCGACCCCCGACTGCCTCCAGAGCAGGACAGTTGGGCCCTCGTTCAGGAGTGCTGGAAAGACTTACCAGGGACAGGATCCCTGTCGCCTTGGTTCTGCGGACCCCCTCTGCCGCCATGGCGACGTCTTCCATTTCTGCCCCCCCCCTCTGCCTCTGGGGGGGGTCACTCTGTGTGGCCTGGAAAGATCCCCGAGTTTTACGGAACCACATTTTTCCGCCTCGTTGCCCTTTGGGGTACGGTCTAGTTGGAGCGGAAAAACGGACTCCGACAGCAGACAGAGTCTTTCCTTCTTGCTCACACCGAGTTAGTGTCTCCTTCACTTTGGGTCCAAAGAGAGTGGCACCATCAAAGGGGGCGTTGGCGAAGGAAGACTTGAAGGCTTCCGCAAATGAGCACAGCCGCATCCAGGATTGTCTTCATAGAGCAATCGTTGAAGCTGCAGCTCTACTCGATCCTTCAGCTGCATACGAGATGAGCCTCATGGATGAGTTCACTATGGAGGTAAGGGTGTTAAGCTGTGCTGTTACCTTATCTGAAACAGCAGCATCTGTGTTACCCTGAAGGGTATCTCCCAGCTCCTTGATGAGATCCCTCTACAGATGTGTAAAATGTGTCAAATAGTTTAGCGAACGCATGGAAAAAGTTGCTGAACTAAAAACGCGCTTTCCATATCTGTCCATAGTCCTAGAATCCTTATTAGGAGGATGAACAGAAGAGGAAGACTCAGACATCTCCTTTTTAGTGGCTGCAGCCACCACCATAGCGTCAACCGGGACTCCCTTGGTGAGATAAACCTTGTCCTGGGGGGCGGTGATAAATTTGCTTGGTTTTCGAGGGACCGGTTCCACTGTGTCCGGTGTCTCCCACGCCCTTCGAGCAATTAAATCCATTAATTCATCGAAGGGCGGAGTAACCATGGAGGTAGAAGGTTGAGCACTAAAAGCCTTCAGCAACACCGACTCGTCCTCAGTGGGGGCTAGGGACTGCCAATCACCCCTCTGTTTTAAGATCTCCAAGATGTCCGCAAATGAGACATCCTCAGAGGGGGATTTTGGGGACCCCTCTGCCTCATCCAAGTCAGTGTCAGATGTTAGAGATTCCTGCGGGGAATCTAAGTGCCTCCTCTTGCACAGTCTTTTCCTCGGAACCTTATCGGAGGGGGCTTCCGGTGAGGCCTCCGAGGAACAGGGGGCACCCTCTGGGGGTGGCTGAGGCAACGGTGCTCTACGCTTTGGATGGTCATGGGGCAGAAACAGAGAGTGGCCTCTTAGGGGAAGGAGAAGACGCCTCCGATGAAGTGGTTGTCTGTGCAGACAAAACCTTCCTCATAAGGTGAAAAACCCCTGAACCCCGGGCCGAGGACTCCCCCGGTTCCGAAGAACATGGAAGGATCCCAGACACGGGGGCCGAGAGGGAGAGTCGGCACCGTCAGGTCGGTACGACTCTCGGTCCCAGAACCGAGGAGAGATTGTCAACTCCGCAACTCACCTACAGGTTCCGAAGGAGTCAAAGTCAATGGTGTCGATCGTGCAATGGACGGTTTCAGCACCGAGGGCTCCACTATCATCGGCTCATCCTCTCCCGGCTCCGAAGACTGGATGGGTCTCGAAGGAGGACCTGTTGGAGATAAAGGGAGGCCTTCTAGTTTCGACACCAATTGGGAGGAAACTGCAATCAACTTGGAAAGGGCTGTGTTCTCCATAAGTTTCTGCACGACATGATCCACATCTGTATCGGATAACGGTCTGGAAGATCGGGTCGAAGGAGCCGAAGATGGTACCGACCGAAGAATGGAAGGTGGCGGTAGGTCCGACACCGGTTCCAAGACCTGGGGCTCAGAGAAAGACAAACGTTCGACGCTCGGCCCCGAAGTCTGTGGAACCGGCGAACGAACTTTCGAAGATGAACTCGGAGCCGATGACATGGGCTCTGACATCTTTGACCCCTTCGAGGACTTAGAAGCCTGGTCCGACTTGTCCAAAGCCTCCTGAAAGGCAGGCTTAAGTAGTCCCCTATCTATAAGTTTCCTGCGTCTATCTGTCATGACCTTCCCGCTGAAGGAACGGCATATAGAGCAATCCTCTTGCAGGTGGAGAGGGCCAAGACAGTAGACGCAGGAAGTGTGGTTGTCAGTGATGGACATTTTCTGCCCACACTGACATCTTTTAAAACTGGATCGGTAGTAAGACACTCTACTATGAAAAAAATTTTAAAACACTAGCTAATAGGTAAAAACTACAAGAAAATATTTATATATGTATATATAGTAAGAAGAGTTAGGCCACAAAGGGGGACCTATGAAAACTGTCAGGATTAAATACAATAACACACAGACACACACACACACACACTAGTACTAATCAAAAACAACTTCTCAAGAACTATAAGAACTTTTTTTTTAAACTAGAAAGATAAGTATCTTATCTGAATATAACAAAAATCTCTGGTCCGAGCTCTCTGTCGATGTGATCCTTTGCAGCGGCAAACTAGATCTGGGTAATGCCAGGGAGGATTGTGTGATATAGCCTGGTCTCGAGCTTCTCTAAGATGCAGAGCTTTGCTATGCGGCTGACTCGGAGCCGAGGATCGGCTCCGAACCCATGTGTAAGAACAAACGGCGAGATTGAACACTCTCACATTAGAAGATTTACTTTTTTACTAAAAGAGTAATGGGAAAATACATGGAATTGTAAATATCTGGAAATATTAGAGGAAATAACAGTAATAATAATGATTACTTATCTAAACCCTGAGAGTGAGGTCAACCACGTCATTCGTACAAAATGGCAAACGGAATCTGAGGTAATTTAGGGTTGGGGCAATGTGAGTAAGGGAGACACTAGAGAGTTCTGGTTACCTTGAGCTTTAGCAATGGCCGAGCTGGAGCCAATCAGTTAATGATAGAATGAAAACTGACATCATTATATTCTATATTAGTAAAAATGCAATCATATCAGGAAAAATAGTTGATTCTGTTAAAATTATGGCAGAAAAGTATTAAAATTTGGAGACAGAAGAGTGTGTGTGGAAGATGATTATTCACTGCACACCAGGCAGAAGAGAAGCAAATTTATCTTAGCAATCAGGAAATTCTGATAGGCACATGTGAGATTCAAGCTGCTGTATCCAGCTGTCTTCAGAGTACTTTTTCCTGAAGGATCAAAGACACTGTTTGATGTAGAGCAGGCTAAGGAGGAACTAAACATGTTTCTAACAAAAAGTGAGCCAGCAAGCAGAGGGGGTCTAGAGTCTGGTCTTGGGAGATGGAGATTTATTTTAATTTATTTTATTTATTTACCATTTGTTTACCAGGAAAGTCAGACTGGGGAAAAGCCCATTTACAGCGGAGGCTCATGGAGAAATGCTCCAGATGCATGTCTTTGGAATGTGGAAGGAAACTGAAGCACCAAGAAGAAACCCACATTAATGCAGGGGGGATATGCAGACTTGGCACAGAAGGCACCCTAGCTGAGAATCGAACCGGAGAACATCTGGCTGTGAGGTGACAATGCTAACAGTTGCACCACTTCACTGCCCATGAAAAAGAAGACCACCAACACTGAAATTAGTGAACAAATGAAGAATATAAAGCATCAATCCCATCTATGAAATATGGCCTTGCAAGAAAAACCTTCGTATAAAGACTAGACATTTGTTGATATTGTTAAAATTGTGGGTGGACTGTAAAGCATATACTCCACTTTATGTCATTAAGGTTTGGAAGGACAATAAAAGGGGAAAAACAGTAACTGCATGTAAAATAATTTTGTTCTTATTTTTTATAAAACATGTTGTGACATAAACCAAATGCTATATATAGCAAAGCATTTATGTGCAGTCAGAGGTATTTTACATGTGGGAGGGGTGTTTTCATTGACTGCTGTACAATTTAAAGGTATTAATGTAAACATACTTTTTTTAGTTGTAAGAAATAAAAACTTTACAGTATAACAGAAGAAGAAAGGCTGGACTAGAGCAAGTTGAATGTTAATATGCTGTGATCTTGGGCTGCTGGCATAGGGGAGGGGTGAAACAGAACAATGATTATATTATATGTATAATTAAGATATTTCCCTTATTTTTACAAATGTGAATGGCTAGATTAATGTGTTTAGCTTAAGCTATAAACAAGTAGACTTTAAAAAATAAGAAAATGATGAAAGCCATGAAAATGCTAAGTTTCTTACATCTGAAAAGATATTAGCTTGTTTTTTTTTTCATTAGCAAATGTTCAATGGGAGTCAAGAAGTCTGTAGCTGAAGGCAGCTGTACATTCTGTTCTGAGAGAAAATGACAAAGACTCATTGCCAAGTATGTTTCCATGGAGATGAGCTGTCTGCAGGTGCAAGCAATTAATCTTTGCTGAGGAAAATGCAAAATTTAGAGGAACAATGGCAAGCAGTTCAGTGAAAAATAAAGTCTAAAATTATGGAAATCGATAAGAGATAGCAGCTTCACAAGCAGCCTTAATACTTTAATGTACTTAATAGAACAGAGTGCAATTTAAAGACAGACACAGTGCACGTTTTCTTAGGACTAAAAGTTAAAATGTTTTCTGAAAGCATACATGCTATTTTTCACATCTGGGAGAAGAATAGAAATAGCAATCAGTATAAGTGGGAATACAGGCTGTAGTATGCACTTTAGCATGGGTAACCTTATTTTTAGGCTAGGTAATGCCTGTAGGTGCAGCTATCAACTTAGGTCAGTTTTTTCTTATCTGGGTGGTGGGTTGAACTTAATTTTTTGAAGATGCACATAGTTTTGTGTGTTTGTTCTAAGATACAAGGAGATGGGGGTGTTTTGAACATGCATTTATTTTTATTTTTTATGAGGGTTTTCATATAAACAAAATGACTTGAAAAATGTGACATATTCAAATGGAGATGAGAAAAGAAACAAGTATATAAAAGATCAGCTTTAGTGTATGCAAGTAAACACAAACGTTGAATACACACAGCCAAAATAACCAATAGGTGGGAACAATATTTTTTCTCATGATGACCACGTTATCTATAATATCTTAGAATATAAGTAGCCTTAAAGGAAAAGACAAAAAGGAAAGACTACTGAATTATATTAAGAAGTGCAGAGTGCAAATAGCAATGCTGCAAGATACATGTTTGGAAAGAAATGAGCACATGAATTTGACAAAGAAATGATTTCAGGATGCATATTCAACAGAATATCAGGGACAAAGGGGAAGGGGAGTAATTATACTAACTGCTAGAGAGCCTCCAATAGTCACATAAGTGGGAAAAAGACAATAATGGTAGACTTGTGACAGTAAGTGGCTAATCATAAGGGAGGCGGATTACACTGGTGTGTAATTGTATTCATAGGTTCATAAGTAGGTACTAGGCTATTGGCCCTAGTGCCTATATAAGCCTAGCCAAACAGCACCCTGGCTTTTGCCACGCAAGAAAATTATTTTCCTGTGCCCCTGTCAAGCAGAGTCACAGAAGTGATCCTCGGGGTGAATTTCCTATCTCCCATCCAATCATCAAGATTTTTCTTGAAGAGTGTTAATGAGGAGCTTTGTTTGATATAGATAGGTAGTTTGTTCCAGAATATGGGAAGTCTCTGGGACAGGAATCTATCCCTCCAGCATTTTCTGTTTATTGTGGTGACAAGGTTTAGGTCCCTAGAGCGTGTAGCTCAGAGGGATTGGGATTTCTTTATGTGAAGCATGTCCAACAGCTCTGGGTTTGACATACCTTTGTATGTTAGGCAGAGATCACCTCTGAGTAGGCGATATGCGATGGAGTAAAGCTGGAGTTTTTTTAGATGGTCTGCATAGGACATCTGTTTGAGGCCGGTAATCCTCTTTGTGAGGTATTTCTGTGACCTTTCCAGTTTTTGTAGATGTCTTGTGAGGTACATACCAAAAGGGGAGTTGTACTCTATAATGGGTCTAATGAGTGATGAGTAGAGGGGAACAATGACCTCTTTTTTCCTGGATGAGAAACCTTTTGTGATGAAGTGTGCCATGTAGAAGGATTTCCTGACTACTGTGGCGATGTGGTTATCAAAGGTAAGACTACTGTCTACCTGTGTCCTAAGGTCTCTTATCACACTTTCGGTGTTAAGTAGACTACTGCCTATGTGGCAGTTCATAGGTACAGAGTTTTTACCAAAAGGGATGACAATGCACTTTTTGGCATTGAGCTTGAGGCCATGGCTTTGACACCAGGCATCTGTATCAGTGAGGCCCTTTTGTAGGATGTCCACATTGTTAGGAGTTTTGATTATGGCTCCTAGTTTGCAGTCATCTGCAAACTTTGTTAGCCAAAGATCTTCTGTGTTAGCCTGTACTTCAGAGAAGTAGATACCAAACAAGAGAGGACCTAGGACTGAACCCTGTGGTACTCCAGTTGCCACTGGTCTGAAGTTGGATTTAGAGGAATTCCATTCCACCAAAAGCTGCTATTATGGAGCGTAAGACATTTTTGAGAGAAATAATCAGCTTGCAGCAGGAAATACTACTTGTAGGTGGGAATGGACCTTGATTTGCAATAGGGAAGATGTATCAGGGGTACCTGGAAGGAACATATAACAAAACAGGGTAGATTTCTGAAGACATGTGTGAACATATTTGGTATGGAAAATGTGAATTTAGTAGTAGGAACTCAGAATGCACATATTAATTCCCAAGGTACAATACCTGGGATAGAATAACAGAATTATATTTCACAGGAACATTTGCATTTAATTGAAAGTTTCAACACACATCCAATACCTATCTGAGAGCATGCACCAGTAAAAACTATGACAAACATAGAGGGTAATGAAGTAAAAATGAAACACTGGCACTTTCCCACCTACATGTTAAAAAGGAAGGAATTTAAGGAATGGGTAATAGAAATCACTAAGTGTCATTAAGGAAGCTAGAAATATCTTCTGAAGTTATAACAAGTGGGAGGGATAAAATGAAAAGAGAGTTTAACAACATAGTAGAAATGAAAAATAAATGCATATGGTTAAGAAGTAATAGAAATTACTTGCAGAGGTTGAAAAAGGTTAAAGTACTGCAGAATAAGGGGAATCTCAAAGAAGAAGAAGAAAAGACGCAAATGCAAAGTGCTAAAGAGAAAATAAGGGAGTATATAGATAAGCTTGAGTTTAGAAAGAATGTTAAGCAACTATTTTTTGATAACTCCAGTGGACCAAACCTTTTAGCATGACAACTATGCAACAGAAAATAGAAAGGGGTGTTGCCAAACTTAGGGAACATACAAAAAGAAACATAACCATAGAACCTGCATAGGTTTAATAGATATTTCAGAAAGTTTATGAAAATGTGTACAGAGCAGAGAAATGTGGAAATCAAGAATGAGCACAAATAAAAACACTGTAATAGAAAACTTAATTACCCCAATGTTACAGAAAGATGAGGCTCAACAACTAGGAGTTAAGGTAGGAGGAAATGAGATAAAATGGTGATGAATAATCAATATTCAGGAAAGTCTCCAGGAATATATGGCATTCCTGTGGAAGTCTGGAAGCTAAGAGGAAAGAAAGTAATAAATGTCTGGAAGATTTTGCTAAAAGTATTTTAAAAAGAGGGGAAGCACCAACATCTTGGAACAAAGCTGTGGTGGCTGTATTATCTAGGGATGTTAAATACCCATCAAACCCAGCTTCATACAGTCCCATTTCAATTTTAAACAATGATTATAAAGTATTTACTTCTTTACTAGCTAAAAGAATGGCAAAGGTGTTGCCAAAATAGATAAGCATGGATCTATATGGTTTTGCGGAGGGGAGGCAAACATTTGACAAAATTAATTGAACAATGATGATCCAGAGGGAAGCAAAATATAAGAAAATACCACGGCTACTTGTGGGCATTCAACACAGTAAGATGGGATTTTATGAAATGAACAATTTAAGCAGATGTATTCCCTAATACAATAATAGGTTAACTGAGAGGATATATGAAGGATCGGAGGCAAGAATTAAAGTGGGAGGGTTCCTCTCTGATAAGCTGTTTTTGAACCGAGGAATGAGGCAGGGACGTCCTCTTTCTCCTTTGTTATTTACTTTATATTTAGAGCCACTGGCAAAGAAAATAAGGGACTCAGAAACTCAAGGATGTACTTGGTATGGTAATCAAGAAAGGCTGGCTTTATTTGGCAATGATATTATTCTGTACCTGATAAATACAGAAAAGGACATCTCACTATAGAGGAACATTTTGAGAGAGTTTAATTTTTTGGGGATATAAAATTAACGAAAATAAAACAAAGGTTATAATTGTAAATTATGTACTCACACATGAACTGATTCAGCAATACCCATATTTATGGGGACACAATAAGATGAAGTATAGTTTATTATGGCAGTTAACGACAGGTAGAAAGAGACTAAACAAAAGATAATACAAAAACTAAGAAACTGGAATCTCCTGTTTATGGATATGGATAGTAGGATACAAGCAGTGAAAATGTTTTTGTCCCTTTAATTTTACATATGGGTCAGGCATATTTTATCAACCACAGAAGAAGTTGTGAACAATAATTAATAAAGAGTTAAAGTAATTTATATGGGGTGGGAGGAGGGATAAGTGGGATATGTTTATCATTCCAAGGTTCAGGATTACCTGATTTGAAGGGATATTTTAGAGCTACACAGTTAAGGCTCATATACGTAACACAAGCAGAAAGCTTTAATTCAAAGTGGAAAAAGATGATGATGATAAAGTGGGGAGAGTGTAAGAATTAAAGAAACTGTGAGATTTTGGAGGCAGATCCTTAAGGAGAATAAAAAATACAGAATATTATATTCATAAACTATTCGAAGAATGGCGAAAGGAGATTTTGCCAATAGGTATGACTGCAAGCAGGGGTACAGAAAATAGGTAAGAGTGTGCTGGAATTTACTGGTGAAACTTGACAAATGAAGCAAGGTATTGGTAGCAAATAACTAGACAGGGCAAAGGTAAAACAGTGGGATGAGGCCAAGAAGAAATTTGGACTGCAGGCTAGAGACTGCCTTCCCTACCAGGGATTCATATCAGAGTGTTGGGAGGGTGGCCTAACAGTTAAGGTGTTTGCCTTACAAACACAAAGTACAGGGTTTGAGTCTCACAAGGGATAACTGGCTAGGCTTAAAATGGCTCACAAGGGCAGTTAGCTTAGTACTACTCTATGAACCTATGAGTACAAGCAAAGAGAAAGGCATATAAGAATCTGATGTGAAAGACTTACTCTGGTAGGGGTTTTAGTCAAATTGAGGACAGAAGATGTTGTTAAAAAAAGGATAATTAGTAGGACATATAAAATATTGCATGATAACTATAAGAATCAGTCAAATGAGGTTAGAAAAGCTTAGGAAGAGCAAATGGAAAAGCAATTTACAAGACAATAGTGGAAGAATATATGTACGGCTCCCAAGTATGCAACAAAGTCCAGAAGGTTTAGGATCTTTGCTTGGAAGTGTTTGCATACATATGTTTATACCCCAAGCTGACTTCAAAGAAGTTTTCCTCAGACAGATAGAAAATGCTGGAAGTGTGATGGGGAAGAAAGAGGCAAATTCCCTAAAGAGTACTCTGTAATAAATATTGGGTGAGCAAATGGCTGCAACCAAGGATATCATTTTTGTATGAAATGGGACACAGGATCTGGACAGACATAGTAAGGTTAGGCTTAGGTCTTTTGGCTGCCAAAACAGCAATTATAAGAAAATGAAATTAAAAGTCTTAATCGTATTTGAAGTACTGAATATTGTTTGTGTCTTTCGGCTTTTCCCGGTTAGGGGTCGCCACAGTGGAACTCCGGTCCGCTAATGATTGGCAGTTGATTTTACGTACCGGCTTGCCAGGCCTGACGCACAACCTTCAACGAAGGCACGCCCATTCACGCATGTCTCCACGCAGAAGATGCTGTAGCTAAGAATCGAACCGGACAGCGTCTTACTGTGAGGCGACAACGCTACCACAGCACCACCACCACGGGTTTGAAGTACTGAATATTATAAAAGAGATAAAAGAAATGAAAGAGGGATATTTAGAAAGGGAAGGATCAAATGACATAGAAATAAATGCAAACAGTGGAAACAATACATGCAGAATAATGTTCAGGAGGAGGAACAGTAAGATTTAAGGGAAGGCAGGAATTCAGCAATTTAAGTAATGCTGGACTGATGATAATCACAAAGAAAGAAAAGGTATGCAATGTAGAATGTACGTACATGTCAAAAAATAGGGTTTGTTTTCTTTTCTGTTAATATATGTTTGCCTATGTCTTAAGGGATATTTTAATAAAGATGTTTAAAAATAAGAATGTGCGTGTTGTATGTGTGTGTATGTAAATATATCTATATATTGGTACTGTTTATTTCTTCTAAATCACAAAATTCTGAAAATGCATTTCAACACATTTGGGTGAATTAAAATTCATAGAAAACTGTATAAGGCTATAAACAATCACAGCTGGTGCACTTTAGGATATTATGCTTGTAGGAGTTACTAGGCAAATTAGCCTTGTAAATGCCCACCCTTATTTTGCACCCCATCTGTACAAGTTTGAGTTTGTACACCTGCAGTGATTCACTGCCTCGGGTGTTTCTGCTTTTCCCTGTGGATATGCAGCTGTGGAGATGGTATACTGAAGTATGGGGGTGTGGGGAGCAAAGCCCCCCCCCCCCACATGCAGAAGCTGTTTATGAAATGTGATTCAATTAAATGTGTGTTTTGATGTAATGTACTTTCAATTAATTTTTTTCACTGATCTGTGATTACACGAAAAGACAATTAGATGAACTGTCATACGCACATACCATCACACACACAGACATACATATGATATATAGATATATAATAGATATAGAAATAAAATATATCTATATCTATCTTAATCTCATATATACACACAGATATATATATATATATATATAAATGGGGAAACAGAACATGGGTTTGTGGTAATCAAGCTTCTTGAAGACCAGTGTATTGTAAGCTTGACAATCAAATCTATGAAATATCATACAAGGTTTTCGCCAGTATATTTTACTCAATGCATTAATCCCTGAATTATTAAAAACATTGTTATTTTGTGATAATCTTTGTAATAGATACTATCAAAAGCCAGTGATTCCATTTCCCATTAATGAAGAGAATTTAAAAAGTTTGGTATTGAAATCCCTGATCCCAAATGTATATTTCATCTCTGCTAATTCCTTCAGTGGTCACCATAATACAACTAGCTCCACTCGCATACAGGGGATAAAGCCTTAACCATGACCCAAGCAACCAGAGTTTGGGTAGCTGCTCAGGCACCTAATGGAGCTGGTATTGGTGGGGGGAGGGGCAAAACAATGATAAGGTTTTGCATACTTACTTCTCTTCAAGGGAAGGGATGGAACTGACAAGCCAGTTTGGCTAGCTGTTGTCATTTGTCTTTTTGGAGACTGGGAGATCAGGGGATTAGTGAAAAGCTGGTCTAGGCAAACGGGTGAGACTGTGGAAAATAAGAAGTTATGTACTTACCATAACGTCCCATGTGAGTTACTCTCGCCTTCATTATTACTGATGGGTTCGGAGACGAACATCGGCTCCAATTCGGCCAAATAGCAAAGCTTGAGGTCTCTAACAGCTTGAGTCCAAGCCATATCCCACAATGCACCACTACATTCCCCAGATCTTGTTTGCTGCCAACTAGAGTAGAAATCTATCCCAGATTTCTAGGAAATCATACATTCAGGGTAAAAGGGAACGTCTTCAAGAAAAACAAAACCAACCAAGTGGTACCTCTCGTGCTTCTAGACATAAGAAGGGGGTAGGAGGGAGGGTCGTAATAATGAAGGCGAGAGTAACAACTCACATGGAATGTTATGGTAAGTACATAACTTCTTAATGTGAAGTTGTTCAATCTCACATTCATTCTTACTGATGGGTAGCGTCCTCAGCACCACAATCTTGGGTGGCTCACGGGAGTACCTGTATCAGGACAGCAGATCCAAATGAAGCTCTGCCCCTAGAGGCCTTGTCCACTTTGTAATGAGATATAAAAGTATGTGGATTTGACCACGTGGCAGCTGCACAAATAGAATCTATAGGCAACCTGGTCAAGAAGGCTGCAGAAGCAGAAACCACCCTTGTAGAACGAGCCTTGACCTTGTTCTGTAATGCAATACCCGCTTTACTGTAGACAAATGAGATACAGTCAGATAGCCATTTCGATAAGGTAGGTTTGGACACAGGTGTACCTTTTCTTGAATCTGAGGAGACAAACAGCTGATCAGCCCTTCTGAGATCTTTTGTTCTGTCCAAATAAAATCGAAGTTGTCTATGCACATCAAGTTTGTGAAGCATATATACCAACTGGTTTGAATGATTAGGACAGATGACGGGTAACTCAATCATTTGATTCAGTGTAAATTCAGAACATACCTTGGGTAGAAACGATGAATTCATACTGAGGGAAACCCTATCTTTATGAAATATTAGGTAGGGCGGTTTGATGAAAATGGCTTGCAATTCTGAAATTCTACATACCAATGTAATAGCCACCAAGAATATAGTCTTCCATGAAAGAAACTTCAGCTCACAAGAAGAAGCAGGTTCAAAGGGAGGAAGAATAATTCTGGACAAGAATAGATTTAGGTTCCAGAGAGTAGTGGGAAATCTGATCAGTGGTTTTAAGTGCATAGTACCTTTCAAAAAAGCCTTAGCCAGTTTATGAGACATGAAAACATTTTTGGTTGCCCCTAAATGAAAATTAGAAATAGCAGCGAGTTGGACTCGGATGGTTGCTGCTGCAGCTCCTTCGTTGAATAGTTTAGTTAGGAATTCCAGTATATCTCCTTCAGATGCCTGGAAAGAGTCACTATTACTCTGTTGTGCCCAAATGGAAAACCTTTTCCACTTACTGAGGTAAAGTTTCCTAGTAGATGATTTATGTGACGACAAAAGGATATGTCGCACTTCTTCTGATAGATTCTGGAACCTGGCTATTCTGGGAACTGGAGTAGCCAAGCTGTCAGTTTGATGGACTGAAGAGAGGGATGAAGAGCTCCTGACGAATGGGTCAACAGATCCGGCACTGGGTCCAGGATCCAAGGTTCCTCTAGTAGATGAGGCTTCAGAAAGGGGAACCAAATTTGAAGAGGCCAATAGGGGGCAATTAAGATGAGTATCCCGCCCAGGAAACTGGCTTTCTGCAATAATTTGGGGATCAGCAGAAAGGAAGGAAAAGCATAAAGGAGTCCCGGAGGCCAATCGTGGACCAGAGCGTCCCTCGGTGGCTGACCCTGTTCAGGGATCAGGGCAAAGTAGTTGCTGCACTTGTTGTTTGTGGAGGTGGCAAAAGCGCTGCAAGGCTGGCCCCATCTGCAGAAAATCATTTCCGCTACTTCATTCTTGAGAGACCACTCGTGAGGTAGCAGAACAGCTCTGCTGAGTCTGTCCGCTATTACACTGGAATTCCCTGGGATGTGCATTGCAATCAGAAAACGCTAGGTGGACTCGGCCCAATTCCATAATCTCAGAGCCACGCAACACAGGGGGTAGGATTTGGTTCCTCCTTGTTTACTGATGTACCAGATGACAGACATGTTGTCCGACTGGTTTGCAATCATGCGTAGGGGAAGAGAGTCTTGAAAGGCCTGCAATGCTAGAAGAACCGCTCTCATCTCCAGGATGTTTATGTGTAAATGAGCCTCGTGAGCCTGCCAAGTACCTTGGGCTGTCCGTCCCTGATAATGCCCACTCACCCCATCAGGGAGGCGTCTGTGGTCACCGTTGCGACTGGAGAGGGAAGAACAAGTGGGCGGCCCATAGTCACTGTTTCCGAAGTTAGCCACCAGTGAAGTTCTTTCTTGCAAGAGTCAATAATCAAGACTAGATGATTTAAGGGTAATTCTTGAAAGGTCCACTGCGTGAAAAGCAGCCATTAAAGAATGCGCATATGGGATCTCGCAAGGAGTATTGCAATAATTGCTGCTGCCATTGTGCCGAGCAGTTTGAGAATCTGTGATGCTGGTACTTTTCGCTCTGACAGGAGATTCACAATCTGATGTTGGAGGACAATAACTCTTTCAGGAGGGAGCTTCAGGGACATGCTGACTGTGTCTAAGTCTGCTCCTATAAAGACTGTATACTGCGATGGTAATAAGGCAGACTTTTCTAAATTTATCGTAATGCCCAGCTGTGAAAATAGATCCCTGGTAGTGTCCCTTGCCCGAATAAGCAAATGCCTGGTGGGGGCGTTAAGGAGCCAGTCATCCAAGTAAGGAAACACCTGGATTCCTGAATGCCTCAAGTGAGCCATGACCACTGCCATGCATTTGGTGAACACTCTGGGGGGTGTAGTGAGACCAAAGGGCAGTGCCCAAAACTGGAAATGACTGGCTCCCAGCCAGAAGCGCGGATGATCCCTGGATGCCCTGGCCATTTTGATATGGTAGTACGCATCCTGTAGATCGATAGAGCACATCCAATCGTGCTTCCCTAAAAACGGGAGAATGGACTGAAGTCTAACCATCCGGAACTTCGTCTTCACCACATGCCTGCTGAGGTCCAGAATAGGTCTCCAGTCCCCCCGTTTCCTTTGGTACCAAAAAGAACGTTGAGTACGGTCCAGATCCTTGCTGGTCTGCTGGGACTGGCTGGATGACTCTTTTTTGCAGTAGCTTCTGGACCTCTACGGATGCTACATCCCGTAGACTGGGTGGAACATCTGGGATTCCTTTTGTTGGTCTGGGATAAGAGTGAAAAGGAATGGAATATCCTCTGGATATAACGTTTTGTACCCATCTGTCTTCTGAGATATTTAGCCAGGTGCCTAGGTACAAAGACAAACGTCCCCCGACTGCCTCCAGAGCAGGACAGTCGGGCCTCCTTTCAGGAGCGCTGATAGGGGTTTCCCAAGGAACTGATCCCTGCCACCCCTGGTTCTGCGGACCCCCTCTGCCACGTGGGCGTTGTCTTCCACCATTGCCTTCCCCTCTGCCCCTGGAGGAGGCTTCACCTTGTGAGTTCAGAAAGGCTCCTTGGGTCTTACGGAACAACATCTTCTCACCCCATTGACCTTTGGGATAAGGTCTCATAGGGGCAGAAAAACAGACTCCAACGGCAGATAGAGTCTTATTGTCTTGCTCACATCTGGTGAGGGTCTCTTTTACTTTTGGTCCAAATAAGGAGGAACCATCGAAAGGGGCATTCACAAACGACAACTTAAAGGGTTCCGCAAAAGAACATAAGCGCATCCAGGAATGTCTCCGCAGAGCAATTCCTGTACCCGCAGCCCTACTCATTCCATCAGCTGCGTTAGACACGAGGCGCATGATCGAGTTTACAATGGAATTGAGGGTAGCAAGCTGAGACGTCACCTTGTCCATCACCGAGTCGGCTACTGCACCCTGGAGAGTATCTCCAAGCTCCTCGAGGAGATCTCTTTGTAGACGTGTGAAGTGGGTCAGGTAGTTCAATGACCGAAGTGCAAAGGTTGTAGAACTGAACATGCACTTCCCGAATCTGTCCATTATCCTAGACTCTCTATTAGGAGGATGAACAGACGTAGAAGTCTCTGACATCTCCTTTTTAGTGGCTGCCGCCACCACCATGGCATCAACAGGTATAGGTCTAGATAAAAAGGCCTTGTCATGGGGTGCTGATATGTACTTGTTTGGCCTTCTAGGAACAGGCTCCATAGAATCTGGTGACTCCCACGCCCTTTGAGATAAAAGATCCATTAACTCATCAAAGGGCGGAAACACCCAAGAGGTGGAGGGTCAGGACCCGAAAGCTTTCAGGAGCACCAATTCATCCTCGGTAGGGTTTTGGGGCTGCCGGTCCCCCTCTGCTTAAGGATCTCAAGGATATCCCTGAAGGAAATATCCTTGGAGGGGGACCTTGGGTCCCTTCCGATTCCTCCAAATCGGTGTCCGATATGATGGATTCCTGAGAGGAATCTAGATGTCTCCTCTTACATAGCCTCTTCCGAGAGAGCTCCTCAGTGGGAATCTCTGGGGAAGTCTTGGAAGACCAGGGTTCCCCCAAAGGGGTGTCCTGAGGCTCTGGGTCCCTACGCTTATTGTGAACCTGTGGTAGCGGAAAAGAAGCAGGCGCCTTTCGGGAGGAGGTGGCCTGGGGGACAAAGCACTCCTCATGGCATCAAAGGCCCCATGGCTCCGATGTGAGGAAGCACCCGGGTCTGAAGACACCGAGGACTAATCCTGCACCAGAACTGCTGGCTCCTAGCCCAAGGTAGGAGCCGAACTCATACATGCCAACGCCCCAAGAGGAGGAGTCATAACCGACAGGAGAGTGTCGGCCAGATTCCATCACCGGAGCAGAGGATATCAGGGTGGTCAGTACAGACAGCTCAGAGGTGAGTGTCGGCACTGATGGTTCCACCAAAGACTGACTAGCCTCCTCCGGCTCCAAAGTCTCAGTGTGAGTCGGAAGAGGAGCAACAACAATAGGAGAGGACTTTGTCGGTTCTGAAGCTGCGAGAGTCAAAACCGACAGAATTTTTGCAAGCGCCGGGTCCTGTAGAAGTCTCCACACCACTCGGTCCACATACAAATTGGATAGTCTAGAAGCCTGAGAGAATAACACTGATGGAGCCGGTGACCCCAGAATTGGGGACATCAAGGTAGGAGACACCGGTTCCAGAACTGGGGACCGGCTCCTATCAGCAACCTGAAAAAGAAGTTATGTACCTACCATAACGTTTCATGTTAGTTGTCTTCATCTCGCCTTCCTTCTTGCTGTTTGGGTTCAGAGCCGATTCTCGGCTCTGACTCAGCCATCTTCTATAGCTCGAGAGTTGTTTACTGGCTCGAGGCTACCCCTTATCCCAGTATGCCCAGCGTCAGCTACCCAGATCTCGTTTGTGATAGCGCACACTAGACATAAGTAGAGTAACCAGTTCCTAAAAACTGGTTGTCTAATACACCTAAACAAGGAAAGAGTTATAAATTACCTGGCATATGAAGTAATAAAAGATGCTCAGCCAGTGAAAACAAAAGGAAGTTCCTCACAATCCTCTAGGAAGGGAGAAGGAGGGAGGGATGCAAGAAGGAAGGTGAGATGAAGACAACTAACATGGAACGTTATGGTAGGTACATAACTTCTTTATGTTAAGTTGTCCATCTTGCCTTTGTTCTTGCTGTTTGGGACACCGTCCCTAGCACCTAAAATCCCGGGTGGCTCATTGGAACAGACTCTTCAGAACAGTAGAACCAAAGGAAGCTCTGCTGCAGGAGACCATATCTACCTTGTATAAAGTTGTGAGGGTTTGTCAAGTGGCAGCTGCACAGATTGAGTCTATGGGCAACCTAGACTGAAAAGCTACAGAGGTGGCTAATGCTCTAGTGGAATGACCTTTTGGTTTAGCTGGTAGCTCTTTATTTCATAACTGATAAATAAAGGCAATAGTATCAGATAACCATCTGGATAAGATCACTTTATAAACTGGAAGGCGTTGTTTGTTGAAAGCATAAGAAAGAAATAACTGGTCTGACTTTCTTAGTTCCTTAGTTCTATGGAGGTAAAAAGCAATTGTCTGTGTACATCCAATTGGTGGAGCTTGTATTCTGCCTTGTTGCTGTGATTAGGAAAGAAAACTAGGAGATCTATGGATTGATTTAAATTGTTCTCTGAGCAGACTTTAGGAATAAAGGATGGATTGGTCCTCAGAGAAACTCTGTCCTTGTGAAACACCAGGTAAGGAGGACGAACACATAGTGCTTGAAGTTTTGAGACACGTCTAGCTGAAGTCATAGCAACCAGAAAAAGTGTCTTCCAAGAAAGAAATTTTAAAGAACATGATGCTGCCGGTTCAAAGGGAGGCAAAATTAAGGAAGCTAAAACTAAATTGAGATCCCAAGGAGGAGGAGGATCTCTAACTGGGGGTCTAAGAAGAGATGTTCCTTTAATAAAGGCCTTGCAGAGCTTATGAGATATTATGCTAGAATTAAACATACCGATATGAAAATTAGAAATGGCAGCTAGTTGCACTCTAATGGTAGCGGAAGCCGCACCAGACTGAGAAAGCTGTGTTAGAAATTCAAGAATTTCATGGACTGGGGCTGAGAAAGGATCCAAATTTCTAGATTCTGCCCAGTAAGAAAACCATTTCCATACGTGTTCCTCGTAGTAGACTTATGTGAGGAAACAATAATATCACTGACTGCTGGGGAGATATTGGAAAGTCTGGCTAAGGTTGGAAGTAGAGTAACCAAGCTGTAAGCTGGAGAGTTTGAAGGGATTGGTGCAACCCACCTGATTGGTGAATCAGAAGATCTGGAACTGGGTCCAGAATCCACAGTTGATCCAGAAGGTGGAGGTGTAGGAACGGGAACCATATCTATCGAGGCCAATATGGGGCAATGAGGATCATTTTGCAACCCAACAAATTTGCTTTCTGTATGAGTCTTGGAATTAGGGGAAAAGTGTAAAGGAGTCCCTGAGGCCAATCGTGGACTAGAGCATCTCTGGGTATATGACCTGGAAGAGGAAGTAGGGAGAAGTAGCTGCTGCATTTGTTGTTGAGAGGAGAGGCAAATAGGTCGCAGCAAGGCTGTCCCCATTTGTGGAAGATAAGCTCTGCAACTTCCTGATTCAGAGACCACTCATGAGGCATGAGGATAGCTCTGCTGAGCCTGTCCACTATGACGTTGGATTTCCCAGGGATGTGCGTTGCTGTCAGAAAATGTTGGGAGGAAATCGCCTATTGCCACAGTCTGAGTGCTTTTCGACACAAGGGGCCCTGTTTGTTGATGTATCACACCACTGACATGTTGTCCATTTGGATTGCAATGGTCCCAGAAGGAAGAGAGTCTTGAAGGGCTTGCAACGCTAGGAGAACTGCTCTCCTTTCTAGGACATTGATATGCAGATGGTACTCGTGAGGTTGCCAAGTGCCTTGGACTGTCCTGCCTAGATAATGCCCCCCCACCTTATCAGGGAGGCGTCCGTGGTCACTGTGGCTACCGGAGGGGGTTGTATGAAAGGTATGCCCTAAATTACTAGTGGTGAGACCATCCACCAGGAAAGGTGCCTTTTGCATGTTTCTGTGATCAGGATCATGTGAGACATGGGTAGTTCCTGGAAAGACCACTGCGTGAAAAGAAGCCACTGAAGGATTCTCATGTGGAAACGCACTAATGGGACAAGAAGAATGGCAGCTGCCATGAAGCCTAGAGCTTGGAGGACATGTCTGACTTGACCCCTTTTGCTCTGCATTAGAATTAACACTTGTTGACGAATAGTGGAAACTCTTTCCTGTGGTAATCTTGCAAACATTTCTTTTGTGTTTAATTCTGCTCCTATGTACGTGATAGACTGACAGGGCAACAAGGCAGATTTTTCGAAATTTACTGTAATGCCTCATTGAGTGCATGATGTGACTGTATAATCCCGTGCCTCTAAGAGTTGACGCCTGGTGGTAGCATTCAGGAGCCAGTCGTCTAGATAGGGAAACACCTGGAATCCTTGATGCCTCAGGTGAGCTGTGACTACTGCCATACACTTGGTGAACACCCTGGGGGCTGAGGTGAGACCAAAGGGCAGAGCTCTGAACTGGTAATGACTGGCCCCTACCCAGAAGCGAAGAAATCTCCTGGAGCATCTGTCCATCTTGATATGGTAGTACGTGTCCTGAAGATCTATCGAGCACATCCAATTGTCCTGACCCAGAAAAGGGAAAATGGACTGCAGTGTCACCATCCGGAACTTTTCTTTTTGTAAAGATTTGTTCAATCTGCTGAGATCCAGCATTGGTCTCCAGTCCCCTGTCTTTTTTGGTACTAAAAAGAATCTTGAGTAAGTTCCGGATCCTAGTTGGTCTGCGGGGACTTCTTGAATGGCTCTTTTTTCTAGCAGTCTTGAAATTTCTGTGACTGCTTGATCCCTTAGATTGGGTGGGATATCTGGGATGGGCTTTTTTGATTCTATGGGGGATTGATGGAAGGGAATTTTGTAACCTCCGGATATGATGGATAGTACCCATTTGTCTCTTGTTTTATTTTGCCTGGCTTTTGGGTACAGAGAAAGTCTTCCCCCGACTGCCTCCAGAGGGGAGCAGTCGGGTAACCCTTCCAGGGATGCTGGAAGGGTTTGGCAGAGAAGGTTTCTTTGTCACCCTGGTTTTGCAGTTCCCCTCTGCCACAAGGGCGGTGTCTGCTGTTGTTTCCCCCTCTGCCCCTGGGGGAAAAATCACCATGTGTGCCAGGCAAGGGTACCTGGGATTTTCAGAACCACATCTTTCCACTCTTCTGACCCTTGGGATAAGGTCTGGAAGGAGTGGAAATGCGGACTCCCATGGCAGAGAGATTCTTGCCTTCCTGCTCACACCTGGTCAACGTGTCTTTCACCTGAGGCCCAAAGAGAAAGGAGCCATCAAAGGGAGTATTGGTGAAGGACGCTCGAAAGCGTTCCGCAAACTGACACAGCTGCATCCAAGCTTGTCCCCTGAGAGCCACACCTGTCCCTGCGGCTCTGCTCACTCCATAGGCTGCAGAGGAAATCAGCCTCATGGAGGAATTGACTATGGAATTAAGAGTCGCAAGCTGAGAAGCTACTTTGACTGGTGCTCCCTCAGCTGTAGGATCTTGAAGGGTATCTCCAAGCTCTTTCAGGAGATCCCTTTGAAGACATGTAAAATGGCATAGATAGTTCAGGGACCTCATTGAAAAGGTCGCTGAAGCAAACATTCATTTTCCATATCTATCCATCGTCCAAGACTCTTTGTTCGGAGGATGAACAGATGAAGAGATTTCTGCTAACTCTTTCTTGGTGGCTGCTGCTACCACCATGGCATCAACGGGCACACCTTTGGAGAGGAATTGCTTGTCCTGGGGGGCTGTAATAAATTTGTTTGGTCTCCTTGGAGTAGGTTCCACAGAATCTGGAGCTGACCAAGCCTTTCGAGCCACTACAGACATGAGTGGATCAAAAGGAGGAGATACCCAGGAGATGGAAGGTCGGGAACTGAATGCATCCAGGTATACAGACTCGTCCTCAGTAGGGGCTGGGGAAGTCCAGTCCCTCCTCTGTCTAAGCATTTCAAGGATGTCCAAAAAGGAAACATCTTCAGAGAGGGACCTTGTGGACCCTTCCGATTCATCCATGTTTGTATCTGAAGTGACAGACTCAGGGGAGTCTATGTGCTTCCTCTTGCACTTCCGGGAGGCTCCTTAGTGATCAGGGGAGGCTTTGGACGAAGAGGGATCACCCAATGGGGTGTCCTGGGGCATAGGTTCCCTACGCTTGGGGTCTGGAGGAGTAGAGGTTGGAACAGACACCCACGGGGGGAGGAGCTGATGGAGCTGGCAGTAGAGCTGTTTTGGGGGACAGCACACTCCGCATGACCTCGAACGCGTCCTGACCTCTAGGCAGAGAAAGCTCCGGCTCCGAAGAAACAGGAGTCTTTCTCCGCATCGAGGGTGATGGCTCCGAGGCCGATGTTGGAGTCCAGCCCACCTGCGCCGAAGCTCCAATGGGGAGAACGGGGTCGGACAAGGGTCCGATGCCACTCCACCCCTCAGAGCCGACGAGAGAGGCTCGGCGCCCAGATCCCTTGATAGAAGGCATGATCGAGGTAATCAGAGCCGACGTCGGAACCGAAGGAGAGATTATGATCGGCGCCGACGGTTCTACTACTTGCGGATCCATTGTCTCCGGCTCCGAGCTAAATGTAGTCGGAGGAAGAACAGAAATAGAGGCAGTTGGAGCCGATACCTGTTGAGGTGGGCTGGACAGAATTTTTGCCAGTGCCTGTGACTTAAGCAACCTACTTACTACTCTCTCCACATCATGATCCGATAATCTAGAGGATCGAGAGGAGTGGGAAGAATGATGGCTATGTTCACTCTGTAACAAAGGTGACTGAGGTGCCAAGTGGATGGACTCCAAGGACAGAGACCTCAGTCTCTTATGGCTCTGAAATAGCAGATGGAGCCGATGGAGGAGTTGTCTTGTCGGTGCCAGCTGGCACCGACATACTTGGTTGGTCAAGTAAAGGAGTCGGCTCCGAAGGTGGAGCCGACGGCTTGACAGACTTCGGGGATTTCACTGGCTGAGTACTTTTAGCCGGAGAATTCTGAGGCTTCAGTAATCCCCGAAGGATTAATTTGTTAGAGACCTCGAGCTTTGCTATTTGGCAGAATCGGAGCCGATGTTCGGCTCCAAACCCATCAGTAAGACTGAAGGCGAGACTGAACAACTTCACAGCACTATGACTTTGGTTATGGGATGTGCAATTTCTAGGCAACATCTAATAGCAAGCAGTGACATGCAGGAAAATCGACACTTCCAGGAATATAAGAGATGTACTTATAAGCAACAGTTACCATGTCATCCACAGACTGACAACCATCACCAGCCACTCCAAATCCCAGTCACTAAGACATGAACAGACATCACAGGCCATAAAGGTATTTCCACATGGAGAAGGAGGAAGGACCAACTCCCAGAAAAAGATAACACCAGGATACATTTCAAAATAGCAAAGGGTCTTGAGGTGGAAAAAGAGCTGAAAACTGAGATCAGGACCAAAGTCAGTAATGTCTCAGCTGGTAATAATAAGTATCTCATGCCACAGCATATGCAAAAGAGCTTGGTGTATGTCTCTACTTAGCAGGGGATGGGGGGGGGGGGGTAGGTAAGCCACGGTTAAAAAATAAATAAAATAATAGTAATCATAACAAATAAAATATGATTGAGTAAATAAACATATCATAACAGGAGATGTCCTGCTAGACCATTGTTGCAGAGGCCTAAGCTACTTGGGTCTTACCCAGTGACAGTCCAGCTTTCAAAGCTTAAGGATACCTTCCACACATGCAGTCAGGAGCTCGAAGGGAGCCCCAGTATAAAGACAGTGTGTCAATTTAGTCAGAACTTTTTTGTCTAGAAAAAGTGAGGTGAGAGCTCTGAAATGATAATGCTAGCAAGCAAATCTGAATGTACATTATATACACCTGGGTCTATACATCTACACCTTGGCAATACAAAAGGAAAATACCCAAACTAAGGAAGATGGAAGAAGGCAAGACTCAGTATTTTTAAAAAGACATAACATTCCAACAAATTATCATTTCATGTCAACCTCATGCAAGTATGAATGTCATAAGTCATCTCCAAAGAAAGCTAATTCAGTGTTTAGCAAGGGATCAGCACTCCAATCCCTCCACCAAAAAACACTCCTGACTTGTTTGTACATCTTCTGTGAATCACAAACTCTATTTAAATATGTGGTGCTGTTTGAAACAATGTACTTTTTCATAAGTGTTCCAAAACATCCCTACTAACAGACACACTCAGCTAGTATTTATTTAGGAATCAGAGATGCCATTTTAACTGGGTAGTGATATCCGAAGCAAAATATTTAAGTATGTCACCCTACATATACTAATTAAACTCTGAAGGACTATTTAAAGATCTGTTCTAATACCACAGGTAAACATGGCATTTTAGTTGAGCTCTTCTAAGTCAATGGCTCTACTTTAATGCATCCAGAGCTTTATAAGGTAGTTTTTTTTTTAACTTAACTCAAGAAGACATATTCAACAATTTGGCAGACTCTCAGTAAAGAATTGTGATTTTTGCTCCTTCACTGACTGCAAAATAAATTAGCAGATACAAGTTTAGTACAGCAATGTGTTGCAAGTGTGCAAACTAGACATTTACAAAACAGTTGCTAACTCCACATACCGGTAAAGTAAACAATGTATTGCTAAAGTAGTAGTACACACTACTTAAAAGAAGTTCTTTCCTGAGGCAGCGTGCTATGTGCATGCACAGCCTGAGTGTTTCTAGTCAAAATACATGGGCTAGTGTGCTTCACACCCCCACCATCATCAGCCACCCTGTCTTCTACTACCTGTAAAAACCACAGGACCACATCCCTGAATATACAACATTACTGGCCATTTTAAGGCATGGAACACAATACTAACATGGTAAGAAAAGAAGTAAACAAAAATATCTGAATCACAGAAAAATAGTTATGTACTCACGATAAAGTTCCATCTGTGTTGTCCATTTTCATTCTTCCTCAACCTGTGAGTTCGGTTCCAATCCTCGGAAGCGACTCGGCAGCTACAATAGCTCGTAAGAACCAAAAATCTCTCCAACTCATCCCTTAGCCACAGTGCACCTATCTCAATTACCTCAGATTGAGTTTGCTGATAGAAAAAGGCAAAAAAAGGCTTTTCATGGAGACTATAACTGGAACTGAAAACTATACCAAAAAAGTAACAATCTGTCAAGCCTCCATTCTTCCAGAAACCAAGGGAAGGGGGTTGGAGAGTCAGGAGTTGAGGAAGAATGAAAATGGACAACACAGATAGAATATTATGGTGAGGACAAAACTTCTTTATCTGATGTTGTCAATTTTCATTCTATCCTCAACCAGTGGGGCAGAGTCCCCAGCTACCTTATATCCTGGGCGGACTCAAGGAAGAATGCTCCTAAGCCCCACTGAGCCGAATGATGCTCTATCCCTGGAAACTAGATCCAATTTGTAATAAGTAACAAAGGTACGAGGAGTAGCCCAAGTTGCTGCTGCACAGATATCATCCATAGAAACTCTAGAGTGGAATGCAGCTGAGGTTGCTATGGCCCTGGTTGAATGGGCTCGCAAGGGTTTCATCAAAGGAATGCATGACTTAGAATAAATAAATGAGATATAATCAGTGAGCCATCTGGCTAACGTTACTTTGTTCACAGGTTTTCCTACTTTTGTATGCAAAAAGGAAACAAATACCTGGTCCGATTTCATCTCAATTGCCTGTGAACATCTAGCAAACGCAAAGAATATTCACCTTTGTTAGAAAAGTTGGGGGAAAACACTGGCAGGTTAATAAATTGGTTGATACTGATCTCCAAACCCACCTTAGGAAGAAAAGAGGGGGTTGGTTTTGAGTGAAACTCTATCTTTGTAAAAACAAACATAAAAACAGGTATGGTAGTTTAGAGGATAAGGCTTGAATCCCTGAGATCCTTCTAGCCAAAGTTACTGTCACTAAGCAAATAGTTTTCCAAGACAGGAACTTGAGATCGCAATCATTAGTTGGTTCAAAGGGGGATTGAGTGATTGCTTGCAACACCAAATTCTGGTCCCAAGGAAGATTAGGGTCTTTGTAGGGAGGTTTTAGAAGAGTATCCCTCAAAAAAGCTTTACAAAGCTTGTGAGAAGGAACTGAGGAGTCTTGAAAACAAGCATGAAAGTTGGATATCACTGCTAATTGGACTCTCATTGCAGAAGCCCAAGCTCCTTCATTGAAAAGGAAAACTAAAAAGTGAAGAATATCATGAATTGGAGCTGAAAAGGGTTTGACATTATTCTGGAGCACCCAATGCACAAATCTCTTCCATTTACTGGTGTAAAGCTTTTGTGTAGATGGTTTATGAGACAATAGCAGAATGCATCGGACAGGGGAAAAGAGCATGGGTTGTCTGGCTACTAATGTAATTGGAGAAACCAAGCTGTCAGCTTGAGATTCAGAATGTCTGGATGAATCATGCCTGTTGGATGGAACAGGCGATCTGGACTTGGATCCAGTATCCAATGCTGTCGAATTAGGTGAGGCCAAAGGAAGGGAAAACAAATCTGTCAAGGACAGTAAGGCGCAATAAGGATAACTGTGCTCTTCAACCTGATTGCTTTCTGAAGGAACTTGGGAATTACTGGAATTGGAGGAAAGGCATAAAGAAGAACAGGGAGCCAATTGTGAAGAACATCCCTCAGTAACTCCCCCTGTGGAGGGATCAGGGCAAAATAGCTTCTGTACTTGTTGGTTATGGGACAGGCAAACAGGATGCAGCATGGCTGATTCCATTTCCATAACATCTTTTTTGAGACTCTCTGACTGAGGGACCACTTGTGAGGTAAAAGCATGCACCTGCTCAATTTGTATGCTATCACACTGGATTTCCCCAGAATGTCTGTTGCTATGAGAAAGTGGTTGGATGCAATCACCCACTGCCACACACTGAGAGTTTCTCAACAAAACGGGTATGACCTGGTTCTTCCTTATTTGTTGATGTACCAAACGACTGACAGGTTGTCTGTTTGAACTGCAATTGTTCACAAGAGGAGAGCATCTTGGAAGGCCTGCAATGCTAAAAGCAATGCTAACAGCATTGCTCTCATCTCTAGGAAGTTGCTATTCAAATTGGTCTCTACTGGGGACCAAATGCCTTGGACCATCCTTCCCAGACAATGTCCCCCTCCTCCTAGCTGGAAAGCATCCATGCTCACCATGGCCTTGGGCTGAGGGCGAATGAATGGGCAGCCCTGTAAAATTTCATCCGACTGAATCCACCAAGTAAGATCTCTTTTGCAGATACTGGTGATTACAATGGGTGTAGACATCAATTGGTCCATTGTGTTGCAAGCAACCATTGTAAAATTCTCATGTGAAATCTGGCCAAGGAAACCAGTGTTATAGGCACTGCCATAGATCCCAGCAACTGAAAAACTATTTGTGCTGGCACTTTGTTGCTGTTGATTATCTTTGTGACTTGAAAATGGATTGTCTCCAATATTGGTGGTGGAAGTGAGGCTATTGTAGTCTTTGTGTTTAAGGAAGCCCCTATGAAATATAAAATTTGTGTTGGTTCTAGATGAGATTTTTCATAATTTTATGGTTATGCCCAGGTAAGGGCATGTTTGGAGAACTTTTTCTCTTGCCTCTAACAGTCAACATCCTGGTTGTAATGGTGATGAGCCAGTCACCCGAATATGGAAACACCTGGAATCCTTGCAGTCTCAAGTGAGCTGTTACTACTGCCGTGCACTTGGTGAACACTCTGGGGGCTGTGGTGAGGCCACAGGGCATCACACTGAATTGATAATGACCATCTTACAGTTTGCATCCTGAAGGTCTTGAGCACATCCAGTCATCCTGTCTGAAAAAAGGGAGAATGGACTGAAATGGTACCATCCGGAATTTGTTTCCCTGATCTAACTTGTTTAAATTGCTGAGATTCAGAATTAATCTCCAGTCCCCTTTCTTTTTTGGCACTTAAAAGAACCTTGAGTAAAATCTGGATCCTCTCTGGTCTGGTAGGTCCTCGTGGATGACTCTTTTTCTAGCAGCTTCTGCATTTGCAGTGCTGCCTGTTCCATTTGACTGGCTGGAACATCTGGATCTTTTCTCAAATAGATGGAGGAAGTGAAGACGGCATAATGTAGCCTCTGGATATTATCATCTGCACCCATATATCTTGTGTTACCCTGTAGCCAGGCTCTCTGGTGCAAGGACCAACAACCCCCGACTGCCTCCTTTCATACCCTTGGGACTGCCTGAACCACATTTTTCCAGTACTGAATTGATTCCTAGAAAAGGGTCTTTGCAGAGTGGAAAAACAAACACCCACAGCAGAAAGGGTTTTCCCATCCCTCTCACACCTGGTCAATGTGTCTCTAACTTTAGGGCCAAACAAGGATGTACTGAACGAAGACTTGAAAGGCTCCACAAAATCACACAAGCGCATCCAAGCATGTCTCCTTATGACAACGCCTGAACCCGCTGCTCTAGTCATTCCCGTTGGCTGTATGTGAAATGAGCCTTATGGAAGAGTTAGAAATGGAGGTTAGGGTGGCCAACTGAGAGGTAATAGACTCTCAAACCTCTTCAGAAACAGCTCCTGAGAGGGTATCTGACAGTTCTTTAATCAAATACCTCTGTGGTCCGGTAAAGTGTGCAAGACAGATCAAGGACCATAAGGCAAACACAGATGATACATAACCTCGCTTCCCAAATCTATCCATCACCTGAGACTCCTTGTTGGGAGGATGGATAGAGGAACTTTCCTCTGCTAGTTCCTTTTTTTGTGGCTGCCGCCACGGCCATATCAGCCACAGGCAAATCTTTCATTCAGAATGGTTTATCTTCAGGTGCAGTGATAATTCTATCATGCGGAATCAGCTCAATAGTGTCAGGGGCCATCCATGCCCACCAAGAGACCAACTCAATGAATTCATCAGCAGGCGGAGTTACCCAGGAAAAAGATAGGTGGGTTCCTCAGATGTAGGATTAACGGGCTTCCAATCACATCTCTGCTTAAAGATTTCTAGAATGCCCTCAAAGGAGACATCAGCAGGAGGTGACTTTGGGGATCCTTTGCCTTTCTCAAAATCTGTATCCTCTGTGACAGATTCTTCTGGGGAATCCAAGTGCTTCCTCTTGCACTTTCTTCCTAGGGACCTCCTCACTGGGGTGGTCTGGGGAGGTATCAGAAGAAAAGCCAGCCTGCTGGAAAGCCCAAGGCTTTGGTACTTACTGTCCCAGTGGAGGAAGTGGTTGAGATTCTGGTCAAAGATGTGACAAGGTTGATCTGAGAGGGAAGAAATTGACTGACTGACTGAAGTAGACAAGGCTTTCTCCATAGCCTCAAAAGCCAATACACCCAGGGCAGGAAAAGACCCTGGATACACAGAACTGAACTCGGTACCATAGTTCCCCCCCCCCCAAGGCAGAAGCCAGAGCCAAACTGATCCATGCCGAAGCTCCGAGGTGTAGAGCAGACCATGAAAAAATATGAGTTGACTTGAGCCCTTTGGAACCAACAGGACAGGTATGGCTGGCTCTAAGAGGTCTCCGGTTCCGAGTGAGCTAAAGAACTCATAGCAACCATGGGAACAAAGATAAGGAAAATTTGGGACCCAATACAGTCAGCACAGGGCAGCTCAGAACTGATGTCTCTACAGCTTACAACAAAGTTACAGGAGAAAGAAGATGAGGGCGAGCTGCAGGCTGAAGTCCTTGATCTGAAGGGATAGGAAATGAGGTGGTCCCTGTCACACCTTGCACGCAGAGGATTTTTCTCTCCAGTCTCTTCATGTTATCCTCAGTAAGACTTCTCGAAGAATGGGTGGACATGACAGAAGGAAACTTAGGTATTTCCAGAAAATGGAGAAGGGAGCTTATCTGGAAAGGGGTCTATGGAAGGAGAATATTTAGTTCTCGGAATGGGAAGAAATTCCTGTGTCGGTACTGAAGGAAGAATTTTGTCATGTCCCTTCAGAGTCAAAGACAGGGCCAATTCCAATATCTTGGGTGAAATAGTCCATGGTTCCAACGCAGTCATCAGAACCCAATGTTTGTGCAATTTTGCTATTGGTTCCGAGAGAGCAGAAGGAACCAATACTTTTTGCCTTTTCAGGCTCACACCCGATGGGGAAGTAAAGAGCTTTTCTTCTTCACCTTTTCTGAAACCTTCGAAGAAGAAGCATCAGGACTAGAAATGCCCAATTTACTTAATGGTTTTCCTTTAGATGAGGAAGCCGTTCCAGATATGGGCTCTCCAAAAGAAGAGAGAAGTAGTCCTTTCAAAATCAATTTATTTTTTTCTCTCCACAAATGCCTGATGACTAAAGAAGTGACAAATTGAACAGTCCTCCTGAAGATGGAGGGAGCCCAAGCAATACACGCAAAGAGAATGTGTATAAGAATAAGGAATCTTATGACCACACTTCTCACAGTGTTTGAAGCCCACCGGGTCATTTTCTTTTTCTACCATTTTCATTTAAGAAGCACACAGGCACATGCACACACACTAAGTAAGCTCTCTCAGCCAAGAGCCTATTGGTAGGCAGGGAAGAGAGAAATAAGAAGTTGAGAGTTGTTTTTTTTTTTTTTAGAAAAGGGATATTAATAATATTATCTAGGCATACTTTTGTACTTGTAATGAAAACAGGTAAGGGATCTTTATTTAAGAAGAAAAATAAAGGAATTTAGAATTAAAGAAGAAAACAATTTGAAAAAACCCTTATCTGCTCGAGAGGATATGGCATCATGTCTAACTCACAAAGCAGCAAACGAGATCTGAGGTAACCGAGATAGGTGCATTGTGGGTAAGGGATGAGCTCGAAAGAATTTTGGTTCCCACGAACTATTGTAGCAGCGTAGTCGGTTCCGAAGATCAGAACCGAACTCACAGGTCGACGAAAGAATAAAAACTGACACCGATGGATTATAAATATAAAACTCAGAGTAAACTATGCACAATTAATGACTTGCCTTATCCTAATATTAAGTCTATGCATATATATTACATACAATTTAATAACTTCAAACCATAAAAGCCATGTTCAACAAACTACATAGCATCAGCTAAAGTATAAAGTAAAAGATAAAGGTCTTCATAATTTATGAAAAAAATCTACAATTCATAATTTATGAAAAAAATCTACAATTCCTTTCAGTTCTTTCCTTCAATGAACAGAAAGCATTATTTATCTAAACGTCTCACAATGCATCTTTGCCTAAATCTAAACAATCTGTATTTTACATCAGCCTTCTATTATATTACTTAATGTGAGAAAAATCACATGGAAAAACAACCCAAATGATGCAGACATGCAGTCATGATTACACAAATCCACCAAAAAAAAACACCATCAAAGGAGAAGTGATGTAAATCCAAAACATTTATTTCATGATGAGCTACAGCAACCAAGAAAGGCCAGCTTTGCTGAAAAAAATCAGCTTTATTGATTTGTTTAATCACTTAATACCACCAATGTGAATAAATATAAAAATATTTAATCGTGACATAAAAAAATAGGAAATATTTAAAAAATGGAAAATTTAACAAAGCAATATAATTTACTTTAATACAATTACATGTTCTATTTCTACAAGCTGAACCAATGAAATGGATGCCATCTGGAGGCTATAAAGGCAAATTGTAGCCATGTCAGAATATGTTATGTCAAATAATTTTGGAGTAAAATTATGTAACCTGACTTCATTACGTACCTATATACTGGATAAATCTAGAATAATCAAAACACACATTACCTAATAGCATCTGTCATACCAATAACAATTTATGAAACAAATTTGTGTGAAATATATTAAATGTATTAAAGTGCATTATTAAGGCCAGGTGGAAAAATAGTTCCAGTCTGGGCAATCCACACATATTCCTTATAGTTCAAATTATCATGTAGCAATGCAGTATCTGTCTGATAATGCATTTATTAATACATATAGCACATAAAACTGTTGCAGGATGTTGATTGGTATATTTAAAATAGCATTTTTTTAACATCTAATGCAATAACATTTTTTCTTATTTGGATTCTCAAGTGGAATGATGTCTAATGCCCTGCAAGGGCATGTTACTAGATAAATAAACTATTCAGTTCCATATGTCACCAACATTTGTATATCAAAACATTTGGAGGTGTTCTTAGTTATACAAATTTTTTTGTTTCTAAATATACATAGACTAACACTACTGGCCACAGGGATGCAACCCATTTCCTCAAGAACCTTTTTTGCATCATCACCTATTTATCAGTATTTATTTAACATTTGTGATAAGCCTCTATCATTACCAAATATAGAGGTATTCTGGAAAGACATAACTTAAATAACATTCATGTTGTAATTCATTTACTTATTTGACATTTGTTGACCGGAAATGTGTGACTGAGCTTGCTCCCTTTTTTAGCAGAGGGCCAGGGAGAAAAGCTCCACAAAGTATTACATACACCATAAAAATGTTTATAAACAGTACAGTATTCATGAGGTAATATAAACATGCATTATAATGCTGGAGTTCCCACTTGTTGCATGAGTTTAAAAGGTGTTATTTACAAAAAAGGCAATAAAACAATATGTTAACGTTATTCATATATCTCAAATATGCAAGGACTTCATCATTTAGAGGGGAAGTAATGACAATTAACTCAAAGTTTAAGATAAAGAGTACAGAAAGTACTGTATATCAAATGTACTGCTACAACTATACCACAGATTTAATCACTTTAATGCTTGTGCCACAAGTGGTAGTAAGCCTAAAGGTATAGTGAATACAAAATATTTCAGCTTTTTCATTGCATACTAGCAAACTGGCTGCAGTCATGTGGTCTTCTTCAGCTTTAGCTTGGCTCATATAGGCTGAATGGTAGCACCTGTGATGGGATTTGTGGTGTAGAACCCAACTAAATGTTTATAATCATAATCTGAATTGTAAATAGGTTGTATCCACACCACAAGAATTGAGATTTTGATATATTAAAACCACGTTTGCAGTGGTAACTAGATGCCATTAATAATATTCTTGAGCTTCTCCAGTGGCACAGAAGGATAAAGCCCTGACTATGGCTCAGGCAACACAGGTTTGATTAGTGGTTTGGATGGCTGATGGAGAGACAGAAGGATAGGTGTGCTTGTCCTGGGTGGGAGAGCGTTCATCGATGATGCACCCTAAGGGGAGGCATAGTCCAAACAGATGAGTTACCCACAACCATAATCGATGAGAGTGGGAGGGTTGGAAAAGGGAGTGCTATATAATATAAAAGAAAGACCCCCCCCCCCGAATGGAAACACAGATGGCTAAGCCCTTAGAATCCATGATAATCCCCAACAATACTAGAGTAGTCCAGGGTGATGAGTATGGCTGGTAGACACAGCATGGATGTGAGGCACAGGGGCTGGGCAGGCAGAATGAGGTCTGAGGAAACAAAAACAATCTTGAAAATGGTTTCTGATATACTGATGTCTTTATGGTGCCATCCAAAACACGTGATGTTGATGTCTAAAAAATCTATACTAAAATATTTTGCATGTAACATAAACTCTCTCTCTCTCTTTCGGCTTTTCCCGGTTAGGGGTCGCTACAGTGGATCACTTTGTCCACTCATGATTGGTAGTGGAGTTTTTATGGTGTCGAGTTGCCAGCCCGGCGCCCAGCCTTCCACAGAAGACACATACATGCATGCACCCATGCCTAGGGCCAATTTTAGAGTGTCCAATCCACTTGCAGCACGTCTTTGGGGATGTGGGAGGAGACAGGAGCACCCGGAGGAAACCCACATGACCACAGGCTGGGCATGCAGACTCCGCAAGAAGACACCCCAGCCGAAGATTGAAACAGAGAGCCTCTTGCTGTGAGGTGACAATGCTAATCGCTGCACCACCGCGGCCGTCCCAGCATGTAACATAAACTATAATCCAAATTTTTCACTGTTGATGTAAGGCAAAAACTCGTTCATTTTATCTCTGGATCCCCCAACAACACCACCATTATCCAGCAATCATCCAGATAATGGTGCCACATATTAATCATGCCTAGCTATTTATTCTTACTACCATCATATATAAATTTGTACTCAAAATCCCCAATACACAACATAAACAAGCCAGTGTACAAGCACGCAAAGAAGGCATCCGTTGTTGGGTCTCTAAGCTGCAAGATAATAGTCACCCTTTAAAAAAAGATATTTTTAGTAAGACGTAATTCAGCTGCTTGAATAATAAAATCACTAATCTCAAAAAGTGTAAATATCTGCCAACTCAAACTAAAATATGAGTGCCTGTAGCCATAGTTCATAGGGACTATTCACATCCAGTATGCAAAAAAGACTGTTAACTGGTACTTGCAGATCTGCAATCAGTGTTAAGAATTATGTGGTATATTTTACCCTTGCTTTCAGATTTTCTAATAAAGATTTTAAACACTTCTTAAAACATCCAATAAGTTGTTGTTCTTTCGGCTTTTCCCTGTTGGGGTCACCACAGCGGAACTCTGGTCCGCTAATGATTGGCAGTAGATTTTTACTGTGCCGAGGTGCCAGCCCGACGCCCAACCTTCAACAAAGGCACGCCCATTCACGCATGTCTTTCGAACGCCACAAGTATTATTTAATAAAATAAACACCTTACTTGAGATCATAAGACTGGGCGGGAGGGGGGGGGGGCTGAAGTGATTTGTGTATTTCTGATAGAATATAAAAATTCTGATATTTAGCATTTTCTACCTATAGCTCTTTGGACAACCTGGTGTGAATAATCCTTTAGTCAGTACAACAGTCAAAAATTCTTTAATGTGTGTTTGGAAAATGGGGATGGGATCACAGGTAATTTAAAACAGTTACTGCTCGTATGTTGGTAAGTACTAGGCTAGCTGCCCTTGCAGGCCATTTTAAGCCTTGCCAGTTTTTCCCTTTTTGTGCTTGAAATAACCTATCCCATTTGCATATAGATTGGCCTTACCCATCCCATGGTCAATAATTATATTGTTACCCCTAATGAGAATAAATTAGATCACACCATAGATAATTTGAGAGGACCCATGCATGGGATAAAGCATTTTGAAGCTGCCTATGCATATCAGAAGTAAAGGGGGGCAGTCCTGGGGTTACTTTTCTGTTTTCCATCCATACATCTAAGTTGTCCTTGAAAATGAACAGGGATGAACTTTGTTTTATATGGATGGGGAGTCTGTTCCACAGCAATGGTATCCTCTGTGAAATATACCTGTCCCTCCAAACCATTTTGTTGATGTTGCACAAGAGGTTTAGATCTCTAGACAGACTATTTCTGATTCCATCTAACTTGCTGATGTGCAGTAAATCCATCAGTAATGGGTCGGAGCATACCTTGTATACACACACAGGTCACCTCTTAGCAGTCTGAAGGATACCAGGAATAGTACCAGGGCTTTCAGTCAGTCCAGGTAGGACATGTTTTCATATGGGTGACCACTGTCTTCTGACAGCACTCATTTTTTCCTCCAACAGTGAAAGTTTATACAACTGAGTGATTCTATGAATTATTAAATAAAACCTATGTGAAAGAAAATGTACCTACCTCAAGGAAACATCTTAAACTTACTCATTTATTTAAAGGTGGAAAACAACTCAACGTAGACAATTACAAACCAGTAACCCTACAATACCAGGTCCTAGAAAGAGCAGTCCACAAACGGGCAACCACCAAAAACAACACAATCTACATAACATCTACTCAGCACTGTATATGAGGAAGACACAGCACCCAAACACTAAATGCAGGGTATATACATTCCAAACAGGTGCAATAAATGACAATGGAACCTCTGTTTCCAGATTTCTTGAAAACGTTTGATGTAGTCAACCATAACATTCCATTACAAAGACTACATGTTAAAGGCTATTGCAAACAACCAATATCCTCTTTCAAAAGCTATTTCTGCAAAAGAACATAAGTAGCTGTACAGCAAAATTCAATGTCTCATAGTCTAGCTAACACTGGTGTATTATATAGCACTCTACTTGGCCTTCAGCTTTCTACAATATTTACAAATCAGACATGTCATTACATTGACGTAGTTCAACTCACCTAATAGGCAGACAACTCTACTTTGATGCATGGTGCAGAAACCCCACAGTGTTTGATATTAGGCACAAACAAACCTCTCAACCACCTCACAACTTGGTTATAGCCTAGTAAACCTGCAACTAATGAAAAGAAAACCAAACGTTTCCTGTCAGGAAATGGTCTGTAAATTAATAACCAGTGCAGACCATTTATACTGAATGCACAAATTGTGCCCACAGAAAGTATCCCAGACTGGATATACTGGAGTAACAATGGATGGAAGCCTCACCATCAAAGAGCACATCCACACCACAGTAATGGATATCAACAAGAAAAATGGAATATTTAACATAAAAAGTGTCTCTGGATCAGCTCAAGGAAAGTACTAGCTATCTTCTTCCTTCCTCCTATGTTACATTATGAAATAATAGCCACAGAAAACTCCCAGAAAATACGTCAACGGCATGTATCAAAATTAATTGCCAGACTTGTTACTCAGTAACTATACTGAACACAAAACTGCAATGTAATAGGTACACTTAGCTGGGTGATAACAGAAAAAAAACCAGCAAAGTCACCTTAAATTTACTATAAATTACAGTTACAACAAAGTGGATTATGACTAGATCTCTAATCATAACCAAACTGTTATATGTCCAACAAATGAATGTCAAGAATCTTACCTCAACAACAGAGTGAAGGACAAGCTTGAGGGTGAATCTTTGCATCCATTCTGAGATCATATCACTACCTGGTTATAGTCAAAGGGACCAGATCATAATTCTCTGTAGTACATGGAGTTTAACCTGCCCCATGTGCTACCATTTACACAGTGAGAAAGTACGGGAGAACCACGTGTTTTACAGCTTTGAAAGTTGTCACACACACGCACACAGTGTTGCTGCACAATTCCTTGCAGTACACAGAGCTTTAGATATACTATGAGGCAGACAGAGAGAGAGAGAAAGAGAAGAAGAAAATAAACTCTAGGAATGAGAAGCATTTTACAGCTTAATGCTACCTCACAAACAGTGGTCAGAATTATAGCGTGTCAAATTCTGTGACAGCTTTAAAATCTGCAATGCACTTCATAATGCCACATGCAAAAACAGAAGTGCAGCAGCCCAAAGTGTTTATTATAGCTTTTAATGTCATTTGAGCTTTCTGCTGTTGTTATGTGGTGGCTACTGTTTATGGCCTTGGTCCAAAACAAAAAGCAACAAGGGACTCAACTGTCTCAAATGAGCTTTAATAAAAGCAGAAAAGGCAAACAATAGTAAAACTACAATGCTTTTGAGTTAAAAACAATTCTTCATCAGTGCTCAAACAATACAAATTCTGCATACAGCTCATTTACACTAATAGCCAGCGTCATGATAAAATAATTATCCAATTTAAACATAACACGGGAAAACAATGAAAAACAATTACATAATGCCTGGTAAAAAAATATAAGTTTAATATAAACGCATCCTCATGTCAGAAAGGAACTTAAAGTTGTATTCTCCCCAATTCAAAGCATAATCACAGCATTCCATATACTGTATACAATAAACTCTCAGTTAACTGAACTCAAGCAACCAGAAAAAAAAAATCGAAGAAATACAGTACAATTTTCATGTGTAGCACTTTCTGATTCCCCCCGCAAAAAACATGCCTTATGTTTTTAGAGTTTTACAGTTGTAAAACAGAAGGTTGTAACAAATTCCCTCTCTCCCCAACCTAAGAACAAGTCAAACCAAGCAAATAGTATAGGGTATGGCATTAGTCAGGCCTATTTTTAATAGTAACTCTCAAGCAACCAGAAACTACAGTTATCTGGCATCTACCAATCCCCATGGGTGCCAGTTACTGTACTAATTTGTGACCATCAATTAAACTCCATCACTCTCTTTGTTTAATCTCCAAAGGGAACTTAGATCATCAAATAAACACCAACTCCAAAAAAAAACTAAATATCTAGTAAAACTGGTTAACAGCGCATCTGGCATACGTCTCATATAGGAATGTAAAAACTCACAATTTAACAAGAGTAGCAACAGCACTATACACAAATTTTGACCTGCAGTACGTCTGAGTTCACCAGTGCCTTGCAACTCTTACAGCATCACTTAGATATATACCCTGCTAAGTAATCTGGTAGTAACCTACAGTCATTATGCCTTACATTTACCCACACTGCAGAAATACATGTCATATACATTTTTCAAGTACTATCTGCCTTCAGTCATGATTTCTATATACATTATGTTCACATCTTTTCAACAATATAATACATCATAGCCTGTGTAAAATTGTATGTGTATTGTTTCTAATAATGTATTGTTGCCACTAATGACATGCTATTTCTAATTATAGTTGTTGAAGTTCTTCATCTGCATGGTTATATGCATTCTGCAACTGTATTAACATGTTTCTGTGACTCTTGGGTCCTCTCTGAAAGCGGGTCCAGTTCAGCAAGGTTAACCTGACTGACAAAACATAATAAACTAATGCAATACATTACATTACATTTTATTTTAAACAGATCCAGAAATCAGATAACACTTCCTCTACAGCTGTCCTTCAGAGAGTAGGACAAGAACTGCTAGTCTCAAAAAATAAAAGTCATACAATCATTTTAACCCTGTAAGGACCAAAACAAAATATGACAGCAAAATGACTAAAATTCCATATAAAATATAAATAAAAAAACAATGCTTAAGCACCAGAAGACTTAATGGGATTTCACTTTAAGCACAGGCCAGTGTTACACAAATACTTACTAATCCACTACTAAATGATTTGTCAATAACAAAGCACACATTTTGTTAATTATGCATAAGCCTTCATTGTTCAATAGACACAAAGAAAAGTTCTCTTCAGAAAAGACTTTCTGACAGGCCCTCAACTATCATACTACCCTTTCAAGGTCAATTCAGAGAACTCAGAATTGTAAAACACTGATGTCAGACATTTAAGAGGCACAATACACAGTTGGCCAAATCATACAGGCACCTAAACCCCTTGTAACAGGGCTAAAAATCCAAATGATAAAGATTAAAGTGAATAAGGACCTACATGAAATTAAATAGCTACATCTTGAATTTATAGGATTCAGTACATTCTACAAATAAGGATGCATCACTTTTGGGAAGATACACACACTGCTTTTAGTTCTGATGTTCAGTCAATTCTGTACAGGGAAATTTTATACATATTAGGTCCTTCCAAAGATAGAGTTTACCCACAGTATTACAAGAAAAAAAAAACTTCTGTAACTGGAATCAGATGACACATTAATTTACTATAATACATTGTAGGGCAGATTCAATAAACCTTACACAGTTCTCTAGCACACTGTTTTCTATTCAGTAAGCAGCTCTACGTAGTGTGTAGAGCCGCACAAACAAGATAAATACTGTGGCATGCTAATTACAGCATAAGCAGCTGAACTGTATGCTAACCTACCAATCCAAGATGGAGAAACTACTCAACAAGCTATAAAGCAATCATGTAGACTCAATGCTATTTTTTCCTGTAAATTCCAAAACCTGCTGGAATACAGCCATGGAAAGGAGTCTACACAGAAACAATGTGACGGGCTGCTGTTTCTTTAATTCGTGCGTATGTGCAATAGGCTGAAGTCTATGCTGCTGCTGTTGCTGCTACTACTAGACCACAGCCAAGAAGGAGAAGAGTTTTCAGACCCCAGTTACTTTATCACAATCTGCATGGGGTGGAAATTGTACAGAGCTACAGGGTGGTTAGAAACATACTACAGGAACTCTGCAACCTCTGTCATCCTCAACTCAAACCCTGGGAGAACACAGGAAAGCCAATACCAGTGGAAAAAAAGGTATGTGTAGCACCTAGAATTTTAGCTACAGGAACCTTTCAGAGACCACCAGGGGACATGCTGGGGGTGTCTCAGGCATCAGCATCCAGGATCCTCCATCAATTCCTGAATGCTATGCTCCAACATGCCAGTGACCACATACATTTTCCCTGTACTCCTGAGGACAGGGCCATAAATATGCAGGAGTTCTACCCTGTAGCACACTACCTGAAGTACTGGGTGCCATAGGTTGTTCACATATAAAAGTCAAGGTACAACCCTGGGAACAGGGAAGGGGCTGCATAAATAGAAAGGGCTTCCATTCTTTTAACTGCCATGTTATGTATAATGCTAAGGGAATCATCCTGAATGTACGTAATATCCCACAGGGTCATTTACTGGGGGATGCAGGTTATGCACTGGAACCGTGGCTGATGACGCCTATCAGAAATGTACACACACCCAATGAAAAATGGCATAATGAGGCACATGCTCAAACCAGAAATATCATAGAGCATGTGTTTGGGGTGCTGAAACCGCGGTTCCAGTGCCTAGACATATCTGTGGGAACCCTGTAGTAGAATCTATGTACATGTACTGAAATCTTCACCATCTGTGCCATGCTTCACTTAATCATCCTGAGAAAACAGCTTCAGCAGAATTAACAAGGGGAAGGGGCACACTTACCACCACCAATAGCAAATGTCACCACAGCCACACACAGGTGAGGAGTCAGAGGCGGGTCCAGCAGCTGCTGTGGGTGTAGGTCTTGAACTGGCTAAGAGGCAATGCATAGCACACTCACTCACCACCTAAGGGGCTAAAACCTTCATCCTATATACATATAAATAGTAACACTAATGCCAGGCAACGCTCACAACCTTTACCTACCCAAGTAATGGCTGTGTACTCCTAACATTAGACAGACTCAACCCTGAACTAAAACTGTAGCAACTGCTGGATTTATAAGGTAAGTGCTGAACCTGGAGTATTAAAACTGTGTAACAATACAAATGAATGGCATAACCTTGCATGTTGTTACTTGGTAATGGAAGGAAGTAAGTAAGTAAAAGATGGGTGATTTGTACAGCAATGACTTCATCTTGTGAAAGCAGAGACTTGTATGAAAACATGTGTCCTCTATCAAGTAATAGGCCTCATGCATCAAAGATACACACATTCATACCTCTCAAAAGTACTGATGGTCACCGAATGTTCATTTTGGCCTAATTCATTTGTGCTGGAAAATCATTAAGACGAGAAGTTAGAAATTAATGAGACACGTCAGTTTCCGACTTCATAACCTTCAGAAGATTATTAAAAAAAATTATGCAAAAACTGTTTTGATTCTATCAACTGTCTTAACTTTTGTAAGAAAAATATGTAAAAAGTATAATTAGCAAAACATCACAAACAGAGGTGTACTAAGCACTAAGTCAGCTATGCACCCTGAGTATCAGAAACAAAGCTTATGTATCCCTGAATCTAAAAGATAGAAAACAAGGATATGGTGCAGTTATTATCATGTGCATAGGGTGTTGGAGAGGAGGGCCTAGGCTGACACAAAATGTGAGTGAATATGTGTGTGAGAAAAAAAGAGAAACAGGCAGACATTTAGATAAATTAACAAATGGCCATTGAGACAGAATGAGCTTTCAGCCCCAAGGCTGAACCATGTTGTGATGCCCCAACACTGGCCCAGTAATAAAGGAGCCTCAATCCTCACCACTACCACCAATGGGGGATGTACACTGGGAGGATGACAAGTACACACACAGTATTTCCAGATGCAGCTCTCTGCATCAAGTGCAATTTTCCTTCAGAGCACACACAGACCACAGTCAGTCTGGAGCTGGTTGCTCCCTTTTTCTCCAGATCCTCAGTAAGACTCTTAACTGGCACAGCTACAGAACTGAGATCGTAGCTAAGTCATCAAGCCGAAAAGTACAGCTGTGTACACTTACCATAAATGTAGATGTTCAAGTGTACTCACTGTTGCAATCATCACACTTGGGTTATCTGCCTGGAGGTAGCCCTCAGTCGGCCCAAATACCAGAGTCTTGGGATTTCTGCTTCGGATGCTGTCGCTTCTTCCATGGCATCAGGTCATCGGGGTATAAAACAGGCAGCCGATGCCATTACATCAGTTTTTTTTGCCCCAGATGTCAGGAGCCCCCCAAATAGGAAGCTAATATATGGTGTGGAACACCACCAGTAAAAAGTAAATACCCCTGCCATAAAAAATGGCCATTTTGAGGATAGGTAGAAAGGATAGAGAAAAACAGGGGGCTGGAGGGAGGGAAACCAGGACGGCAACACTGAATACACTCGAACATGTACATTTATGCTAAGTGTACACAACTGTACTATGTTCTTCATGTTTCACTGTTGCAGTCATCACACTTGGGTTGATTCCCAAAGCTGAGGTAGGGTGGAGGCATTCAAGAGGAGTTAGGGCTGGCTAGCAGGCCTTGTAAGACTGCTGTAGCAAATCCAGCTCTGGATTTAGAAAAAATAGATAAGTGGTAATGCTTGGTGAAGGTGTGTACAGAACTTCAGGTTACAGTTTCCAGAATGTCCCTAGTAGGGACTCCCCTGAGAAATGCTGTACAGGTGGACGTAGCCCTATTGGAATGTGTTCTGATCCCCTGTGGAGTAGGTTTTCCATGGTGCTTGTAGCAGAAATGGATGCACTGTGCTATCCATTTGGAAATGGTTTGCTTTGAAATGGCCTTGCCCTCTGCCCCTGTAGCAAAGCTGACTAGCAGTTTGTCAGATTTTCTGAAAGGTTTAGTCCTGTCAAGGTAGAACCTGAGCTGTCTGTGTACGTCCAAGGAGTGCAGGATCCTCTCCCCTTTATTTTGAGGATTAGGGAAGAAGGTTGGCAAATGAATGGCTTGGTTTAGAGCCACACTGGAGAGCACCTTAGGCATAAATGACGGGTTAGTCCTGAGGAAAACCCTGTCAGCAAGGAAAATAATGAAGGGTTCCACAGCCATTAGTGCCTATAACTCAGACACTCTTCTAGCCGAGGTTATGGCTAAAAGCAAGGCTGTTTTCCAAGAAAGGAATTTTAACTCTGCTGAAGCTGCAGGTTAAAAGGGGAGAAGCGTGAGCTTTTCCAGTATAAAGTTAAGTCCCAGGCAGGGGATGGGTGCTCTCCTAGGGGGCTCTTACGTTGTTAGACCCTCTCAGAAACTGTTTGATGAGAGGGTGAGAGAACAGAGGTGGCTCAGTATTATAATGAGCTGAGATGGCAGAGGCAAGAATCTTAATGGAGGAGAAGGATAGGTCTCTGTGGAGTAGCTCTGCTAGGTAATCAAGGATTTGAGGTAAGGAGGGCACAGCTGTGTCCTTTCCTTGAGACTGACTCCAAGAGCAATATTTTTTCCACTTTTCAGCATAGAATTTTCTAGTACTAGACCTTCTGGCCTCAAGCTCAAGAATGATGCCCAGAACCTGCTTGCTGAGGGTTGCTGGTGGAGTATTCAGGGAATATGCCAGGCTGCAAGGTTTAGGGTTTGCAGCTGTGGATGCAAAATCTGTCCCTCCTGCTGAGACAGCAGGGAAGGTGTCTGATGAAGGTGCCAAGGTGGCACTGTTGTCAGACTGCGTAAGAGTGGGTACCAGTGCTGACGTGGCCAATCTGGGGAAATAAGAATTGCCCTTGGGCTGTCCTGTCTGATCTTGAGTAGTACCTTTGAGAGGAGGGGCAGAGGGGAAAAGGCATAAATTGACAGGTTTTCCCATTTGAAGGATAAGGCATCCACATTCCAGGCCCTGCTGTGAGGGTTCCTGGTGCAAAATTTGCTCAACTGGTGGTTCTCGGGGGAGGCAAAGAGGTCCACCTCCTGTGTCCCCCACCTCTGGATTAGAAAGTTGAAGGTGTTGGGCTCCAATTTCCACTTGTGTGGGTCCAGGAGATTTCTGCTTAAGTCGTCTGCCAGTGAATTATGTTTGCCTGGCAGGAATTGAGCTTGCAGATGCACTTGGTTGCTCAAGGCTGTGTTCCACAGGGCCATGGCTAACCTGCAGAGTGGGTAAGAATTGGTTCCCCCCTGCTTATTTATGTACCACATAAATGTGGTGTTGTCTGTTTTTATCAGCTGCTGTCCTGGAAGGATTAGGCATTTGAAGGCTGTCCGAGCATACTGTACAGCTAACATCTCTTTTTGATTGATGTGCAAGAGAATTTGTCCTGGGCTCCACTTTCCCTGAATGCATTTGCCTGCCATGTGAGCCCTCCATGCATAGTCTGATGCATCTGTAGTCAGGATTTGGGCGGCGAGGGGTTGAGTAAAAGGCAGTCCCTTGTTGTGGTTGCATGCTTCTGCCCACCAAAGGAACTCTGCCCTTAAGACAAGGAATGATCGGAATGACTGTTTCCAGGTCCTGAGAATGTTGGCACCAAAGACTTTTTAAGTACCATTGAAGTTTCCTCATATGCGGTCTTACATTTGGAATTTGCAGAATGCATGAGGCCATGCTAGGGCTTGCAGTATTTTCCTTGCAGATAGCTGGGTTTTGATGGCCATGTGTTTGAAGTAGTTGTTCAAATAGATCTGTTTTTCTGGAGTGAGAAAGGCCATCTGGGAAGTTGTGTTCAAGCTTGCTCCCAGGAATACAATTTTTTGACTGGGCACCAGTTGTGATTTCTTTTCGTTGATGGTGTACCCCAATGAAGATAGAAGTCTTTTTACAAATGCCAGGTGTTGAAGTAGTAATTCCTGTCTCTCCGCCTGAATCAGGCAATTGCCCAAGTATGGGAAAATTTGGATATTTCTCTGCCTGCATTATGCAATGGCTGGAGCCAGGCACTTTGTGAATACTCTGGGTGCATTAGATAAGCCAAAGGGAAGTGCAGAGAACTGATAGTGCAAAGAGCCTACCCTGAAGCGGAGATATCTCCTGCAAGACTCCCTTATGAGGATGTGCAGATAGGCTTCTTTTAAGTCTAGGGTGACTAGCCAGGCATCCTTGGCTAGTATAGGGAGAAGCTGTTGCAGGGTTAGCATTTTGAATTTAGGGACCACCAGAAAGGTGTTGAGAAATGATAGATCCAGGATTGGGTGCCAAGAGCCCTCTTTTCTGAACACCATGCACAGTCTGGAGTAGAAACCCTGTCCCCTTTGTTCTACTGGAACAGGTTGGATGGCCCTGAAATTGAGCATGGAATGTACTTGCTTTTGAGCCTTTGCCCACTGGTTTGGAGGAAGGTCTGGAAACCCGCTTGGGGTTGGCAGGGAATGGGAGTGGAACCTGTACCCCTGGGATACAATGTTTAGAACCCATTGGTCCTGAGTAATGGACATCCAGTTTTTGGCATGAAGGGCAAGTTTTCCCCCTAGGGGTGCAAGTAGATGGGCAGGGCTGGGAAGGATAATTGACAAGTCATTGTGAATTTTTACCATAAGGGGGTGGCTTGCCACTCCCTGTTTTTGAGGTGGGAGCACTCCATTGTTTAGATCTCTGCATACCCTGAGACTGTAGTCTTGTTGGTCTGGTTCCCCTGGGTTTGGAGTGAGAAGGCCTGGAAGGGGCTGGAAAGGACCATTTTTTTGTAGGCCAATGCCTATTGAATCTAGGTGGCTGCACTTGTAAGATTTCTTTAACAGTTTGCATAGATTTAGCTTTTTCTTCCATCTTTTTAAGAACCTCTTCTGCTTTGGTGCCATACAAATGGCCCTGATTTAAAGGAGCTTCTAGTAATTTTGATTTGACATGGTCTGGCAAGGTTTGTTCCTTCAGCCAAGCATGCCTTCTCAGTACAGATCCGGTGACTGCAGCCCTGCAAGATGCTTCTAGGGCATCAAAGCCACACTGCAAAGTATGCTTACTAACTTGGTTTGCAGAATGCATTAACTCTTGTAAATCTTTATTTTCTGCACAATCTGGAAGTAACGCCATTTTTTTGTTTAATTTGTTCCATAATATGTTGCTGGTACTTCAACATATGAAACTGGCAATTCAATGCTCTGATAGCAAGAGTTGCAGAGGTATATACCTTCTTAACCCATCTGTCTATAGCTCTGGAATCCCTGCCTGAAGGAGTAGGGTTTTTGGCTGTAGTAGCCTTAATACCTTTAGGTCCCTGCGTAATGGTCTCTGGATCCGCAGTAGGATTCTTAAAGAGAAATTTATGAGAATCAGGTATTCTGTAGTACCTGTCAGGTTTTCTAGGGGCCTGTGGTAAAGTGTCTGGAGTAAGACTGGATTCCATAAAGATATCATCTACAACATCCAGGAAAGGGAGTATTGCTAGGAGCCTGTGCTGAGGCAACTCTAAAAATTCTCTGAGTCTCTTTTTGGACTGAGGATAATCCTGGCATTCCCAGCGGAAATGCTCTCTTAAAGTATGCAAGGTTTGACCAAAAGAAAAATCCTCTGGTGGGGAGGCAGAGGGAATGGATTCCTCTGCATCTGAATCCTCAAAGGTAGATAAGGGTATGTCCTGGTAATCAGAAGGGTCAGAGTCATTGGACTCCTGGTCTGTTGAATCAGAAAGAAACTCAATTCTTGGTCTCTTAGCAGGGAAAGGCTGGTTTCCCCTAATTAGGGTGATAAGGTCTTCAGCCATTCTAAGCATTTGTTTTTGAAGCATGCACTTTGGTAGTCAGTTTTCTAGGTGTAGTGTGTACTCTGGGCCTGAGAAACTCAGTAGTTTTAGCTAAAAATGAAGCTGTCAGTTTAATGCGAATATCGGTAGGTCAGAATACACCCTCAGAAGCCGGTGCCTGCACAGCGGCTCCAGACCCATCCAAGGTAGAGACATCAGCAGGTTCCACAGTCGAAGAAGCATCTCGCGGCATACCGGACTCCGAATGGGTCTCAGCAGAGACCTGCGAATCTGCAGAAGTGGGCATCAGGGGCTGCAAAGGTGCCTCTGTGAGTACCGGCAGACTGGCGACTAGCTTAACGGAAGCATCGTTGGCAGTTTTTGACCTATGCAGTCTGTCTCTGTCTTTATCTTTGCACTTTTTCGGAAGATTGGTAGCCAGTTGGCTTACTGAAGCCATTTCAGAATACGGAAAATGAGAATGAAAGAATTTAGTAACAAAAATAGCCTGACGATGAATGACTCGAGCATTAAAGAAGGCATAAAACTGACAGTGAGGGACGTTGTGGTCTGGGCCTAAACAGGCGATGCAGTAAGAATGAAAATCTCTGTGAGGTATTTGCTTTCCACAGGCAAGACAATTGTTAACTTTTTCTGACATTGGTTAGAGCAAGAAAAAAGAATCTCCAACGAGGTACTTAGCTTTAGAAGACTTCAGGTTTGAAACTTGAAAAATGAAAATTTCAGGTAGCGGCCTACCGGCACTTGCGAACTGCTTTTGCTTCAGGCTGCTTCTCGGCAAGAAAGACTGATGGAATGGTGTCAGCTGCCTGTTTTATACCCCTGATGACCTAACTTCGTGGAAGAAAAGACAGCATCCTACGCAGAAATCCCAAGACTCTGGCATTCGGGCCGACTGAGGGCTACCTGCAGGCCGATAACCCAAGTGTGATGACTGCAACAGTGAAACATGAAGAACATCCTCCAGACTGTCCAACCAGTGCTGTGTGTCCCTGCCTTAGAAGCTGACACACACACACTCTGAGATTTGATTTATATCCACATACACACACACACCTGGGAAAGGGTGCCACAGGTTTACTAGCTATGACCTCTTCTGCCCAGACTATAAGGCAGTTTTTACTGCCACCAGCCACTCGTTATCAGCTACTTTAGACCCTTCATAAAGAGTATCCAACCTTAGTGTGTAATGTTACTATTAATCCAAATGGTAGTTTGACCAAGAGCAAAGCTATTAGGAGTGGCCCACAGTGTCACCAAATAATATGCAAGTTTTCTCAGAACTTAAATACGTCTCACAAATATCAGCTACAATGAAAGGTTTAAATATATTTAATAATAAAAGAAGAAAATACACAGTAAATAATCACAGTTACATCAAGAGTTCAAAATCACAGGAAATATTTAAAAACATTGCAGGACAGTCTCAAATAAAGAAAACATCTTGTCTATGCTTCACTATATTCCTGATTGTATCTAACAGAAATTACTGTACCCTAGTTAACTTACTTACAGACCAAGGCAAGTGAGTGTGTGGTGAATGGGTCTTCTTGTCAGGTCAAAGACAAAATACAAAATGATCTGAATCTCTCTCTCTCTCTCTCATAGACTTCTTAAATTAATATTCCAAATATTACTGGTGGGATACTTGCAGTATGACATCATTTCTTGTCATCTGACTTCAGTTCCCAAGCTCACAACCACTGATTTTAGCATCTACCTGCGAACATGCATAGACCTTAGATCTTTTGGCAAATTGTGGAAGTCGTAAAATAATTTACATTCCTCCACATTTAAAGACAATACAAAAAACGTTTCTAGTACAGATATTCTGCCATCTGTTAACTGAAACTGAAAGATAACATCCTTTTATTATGTGGTTATAAAGTAATTTAAGTTTTCAGCTATTCTGCTGAAGTTAACTTCTTGTGTTTCAGTTCCAATTGTTAAAATATATACATCTAAACAGTTAATATAGTGTATATAGATTTCTGCTCAGTACTTTACAAAATATTTCTTCAGCACACATCTGTAACACAGGCATATGAATCATGTTGATATTCACAAATGACACACAACCACTTACAAAATTCCGGGTAGCTGGGATGGCAATATTTCCTTCTGTCACACTGCTACATAAATCATATTAATATTCACAAATCGCATATAATTATTTACAAAATTCCAGATAGCTGATCTGGCAGCATCTCCTTTAGTTACATCCCCCCACCCCCCCGACGACTCAAGCTATTTTGCCAAGTGACCCTGGAAAAACACTGCTTGAGAGCACTGAGCCTATCTGGGAATACACTACCCCAAACCCTGTCCTGAGATTCCAGCTGCATTGGCATTGCTGACCCAGTACAGTGCTGCAGTGTCTTATCATATGTCTGCAATCCTAGGCTCCACCATACTAACTTGGGACTTTGATGGCTGGCTCTCTGTAACCATAGATAACCCCGCAGATGCCTCCTGCCTTGCCTGCAAATACTTAGCACCAGGGCCTCCCTATCATGGTAAGGTTTCATCATGTTAACATGCTACAGTTTATGCCCCTGCCACCTGCTTAGCAGTTCTACCATGTAGTTAACATCACCAATCGTTCTTACCACTTTGAAGGGTCCCTCCCAAGCTGTCTGCAGCTTGTTGTGTCTGAAAGGAATGAGAACCATAACCTTCTGTCCTACAGCACATTCTCTGGCTCAAGCATTCTTGTCATACCAGACATTTTTTGCAGCTGGGCTTCTGTCAGGTTCTCCTGGGACAAGCCCACGAGTTGCTTGAGCCTTGTCCAGATGTTTAGGACATATACCACAATAGACTCCTTGTGGGAGTCACACTCACCTTTCACTCATCACAAATCAAATCTAGAGGTCCACTCACCCTATGGCCATACAGTAAATCAAAGGGTGAAAAACCTGTGGATTCCTGGGGCACCTCTCTGCAAGCAAACAACAAATGAGGCAAATATTTGTCCTACTCCCTCTTAAACTGGCCTGCAAATGGCCACAGCATGGTCTTTAGTGTAGTTTAACCTCACACCCAGACCATTAGTCTGGGGATGGAAGGGGTGGTCTTTAGGGCTTTACCTCACAGTACTTCCACAGACAAGCCAGCAGGTCTGACATGAAATTGGCACCTCTGTCAGTCAGTATTTCTTGTGGGAAATCTACCCTGCTGAAAATCTCTAACACAGCATTTGCCACCTTTTCTGTCCCAGTGGAGTACAAAGCCACTGCCTCAGGGTATCTGGTAGCATAATCTACTACCACTAGGATATAATTTTTCCCTGTGGAACTTGGGGTACTCAGAGGCCCCACAATATCTACAGCTACCCTCTGAAATGACCAAACACAGGCAAATGCATCAAAGGAGCTTTCACCTTGTCTCCTGCTTTGCCTACCTTCTGGCACTGCTCACAGGTCCTGCAGTACCCTGTTACATCTCTGGAAATCCCAGACCAATAAATGTTCTGCATAATATGTCTCTTGGTATGTTTTATGCCCATATGACCTGCAACGGGAATATCATGGGCTATTTCTAGATGTACCAGATAGTAGGCTCTGGGCACTACCAACTGCTGTATTCTCTCACCCTCTAGCCCACCCTCAGGGATCCACTCTCTATACCGTAACCCTCTGTCCCAGTATACAGAGTCCCTTTCCTTGAGAATCAGGTGCCTCATTAGCTACCTCCCTCAGGCCTTGAAATGCAGGGTCTGACAGCTGAGCCTGTCTCAACTCTCTCTTTGTAACCTTTCCCAGCTCCCTTTTCACAGAAAGTCTGGTACTCTTTGACAGTGGTGGCTCACTGTCGGCCTGGGTACTACTACTCACCTCTGCCACGGCAGTCACTCTGCCCAAGGGAACATCACACCCACAAGCAGCTATGGCTCACCTTCAGTCTCATTGCTACAGGGTAGCCCGCTCTCTGAAATAACCACCACACCAGTCCTGGCTTCAAGTCTGTGGTCTATCTGGGTCGCCCCCAAGCTACTAGACCCACATGCTTGTCTCCAAACCAGACTGTGTGTTACTGCATACACACAAGGTACTGCATTATCAAAATCATTCCCTATCAGGACATCTGTAGGGATATCCTCAAAACACACCTATGTTCTGGCTTCCTTTTTCACCCTCCCAGTCAAGGTGAACCCTAGCCAAAGATATTTGGAATGGGTCCCACCTAAAGGCTTCACAATGGTTAAGTCAGAGGCTATCTCTCTTAGCAGTGGCCTGTTTTCCATCTACTAAGATAGGATATAACCTCTTGTGGTAGTTTGGTACCCTTGTTGTCTCCAGACAACTTACTGCTGCCATTCTGTCATTCCCACTTACTGGCGCTCCCACCTTTTGCTCTCCACCTTGCCTCTATGGACATCTATATGCTACATGGCCCCACTGGTTGTAATTAAAACATTTAACCTTTAGTCCTGGCTGTGTACCTGAACTTGTGGCTTCCCCTGCTACTGGTGGACTCTGCTGGGTCAGTTTAGGCTGCCCACCATGGATTCCCTTAGACCCATGTGCAGTACTGGGTATCCCTTTCCTGTGCAGTGATCCCTGCTTGCTAGGCATAGGTCTCTCTTTTTCCCCCAACTCATCTACGGTATTGCATTCAGCTAACCAGATGCTCAGGTCCTCAGGCAAAGTGCTAAGGGCTTGTTCCGCCCACCAAAAGGTCTGCCAGCCCTTCAGAAGTGGCAACCTGAGACCCACTCACCCACCTATGAAAATAAGTGCTTAGTTCAGCAATATATTCACACACATTTTCATCTGCCTTGCATCTATGCTCACAAAACATTTTCCTATGAGCTTTAGGTGTTAGCTTAAAACACTCTAAACATTCTTAACAGTATTACAATTTAAGCAATCAGTATCAAGCAATTTAGAAATAGCAGTTACAGTTTTATCATGGAGTAAGGGAGTCAGGAATCGTACCCAAAGCCCTTGGTCAACATTATACTGTTTACATACCCTTTCAGACATATGAATGAAACTATCAAAATTATCCCACTCTGTAAACTGTGGAAGAAATTTACTGACCTTTGTTGCTTCTGGGGTTTGGCTACTCCCTTCCTCATTACCTCCATGATCCTGGTGAAGAGTCAGCATTTCCTTCTCATGATGCCTCTGTCTCTCATTCTACTCAGCTTCCAGATGTCGCAGTTTCTCATTTTCCTCAGCCTCCAGATGTCTCAGTCTCTCTGCTGCTTCTATTTCCAAATGTTTGGCCTCCACTTCAAGTCTCTAACTCCAGATGGATTTTTAAGTCCTCTGTGGAAAGGCTGAACTGTGCATTTTCTGACAGTTGTACCTCCCCAAAGCCAGTCTGATTGTCCTGCTGGTTGCTGGTCTGTGATGCAGCTGTGACTAAGGCTGCAACCATCTCTGCTTTAGTCAGGGTGGCATGCACCAGTCCTTTGTCTTGGCACATCTCAGCCAAATGGCTCCTTGTCAACTTGCCATACTCCTCTGCTGACGTCATTGCCTGCTCTCCCTGACTAACTAAGTTAACAAAAAAATAAAACTATTGTGATATGAAACTCTGAATGTCCACTGTGTGGCTGACTGAGAGTACAAACACTTTCCTCAGTGACCACTGTTTACAGGCTACAGAAATTCAAAATCCACACTACTGAATCACAATATGTGGATATCCCGCCACTGCCACCAATATATTTGGCGCCCCAACACTGGCCCAGTAATCAAAGAGCCTCAATCCTTACCACTAGCACCACTGGTGGGTGTACACTGGACTGGGAAGATGAGAAGTACACACACAATACAATATTTCCAGATGCAGCTCTCTACATCAAGTGCAATCTCCCTTAAGAGCACACACAGACCACAGTCAGTCCATGGCTGGTTTCTGCCTTTTTCTCCAGATACCCAATAAGACTCCCCACTGGCACAGCTATAGAACTGGGATCTCAACTGAGTGGCCAAGCCAATATGTCCAGCACCCTCTCTGTCCAACCAGTGCTTTGTCTCCCTGCCTAAGTAGCTGACACACACACAAACCTGGGAAAGGCTGGCATTAGGTTTACTAACTATGCCCCCTTCTGCCCAGACTATCAGGTATTTTTTACTGCCACCAGCCACTCCTTATCAGCTACTTTAAGGCCCTTCACAAAGGGTGTCCAATCTTATTGCGTAATGTTACTATTAATCCAAATGATAGTTTGACCAAGAGCAAGGCTATTAGGAATGGCCCACACTGTCACCAAATAAACATGCAAGTACTCTCAGAACTTAAATATGTCTCACAAATATCAGCCACAATGAAAGGTTTAAATATATTTAAAAATAAACAATAAAAGAACAAGAAAATGCTCACTAAATAATCAGTTACATCAGAGTTCAAAATCACAGGAAATATTTAAAAACAACACTGCAGGACAGTCTCAAATAAATAAAGAAAACATCTAAGCTGTACTCCACTATATTCCAGACTCTATCTAAGAGAAATTACTGTACTCTAGTTAACTTACTTACAGAGTAAACAAGTGTGTGGTGAATGGGTCTTCCTGTCAGGTCAGAGACAAATACAAAATTCTCTGTCTCTCTCAGAGACTTCTTAAATTAATATTCCAAATATTACTGCTGGGATACTTGCAGAGTGACATAATTTCTTGTCATCTGACTTCAGTTCCCAGGCTCACAACCACTGATTTTAGCATCTACCTGCAAACATACACAGACCTTAGATCTTTTGGCAAATGGTGGAAGTCATAAAATAATTTACATTCCTCCACATTGAAAGGCAATACAAAAAAACTTCTCTAGTACAGACATTCTGTCTCCTGTTGACTGAAACTGAAAGATAGCATCCTTTATTATGTGGTTATAAAGTAATTTACGTTTTCAGCTATTCTTCCAAAGTTAACTTCTTGTGTTTCAATTCCCATTGTTAAAATATATACATCTAAACAGTTACAATACTGTATATACATTTCTGCTCAGTACTTTACAAAATATATCTTCAGCACATATCTGTACAGTATGACCTATAGTTCTAATACATTTGCAACACAGGCATATGAATCATGTTGATATTCACAAATGACACACAACCACTTACAAAATTCCAGATAGCTGGGATGGCAGTATCTCCTTCTGTCACACTTCTAAATAAATCATATTAATATTCACAAATGACATACAATTATTTACAAAATTCCAGATAGCTGGGCTGGCAGTATCTCCATTTGTTACACATGTAACTTTTGTGTGTGTGTCTGTATGCCTTCCAGGTGAAATTGGTGTGTGAGTGTCTGCTAGAACACAGCCAAGCTCTGCACTAGTGCTACATCTTGGTATGTCAGACAGGTATGAGCTGTGCATGGTAGAAGTGGCAGTTCATCCTGTCATACGTGACCATGAGAACTGGCTCTTCCAGGAGTTGCACTGGCACGTCCACACCCATGGTCAGATGCACTGCTGCTACCTAAAAGTGACTGATGCCTGCTTGATGAGCTCTCCTCATAAGCACTCCCAGGACCACAACTCCATGGTCTACCACGTCTGGGTGTGGACACTTCAACCACTGATGGAGCAGTGAAGGTAGTGCCACTATGGAAGCGTGATCAGGCATGGCCACATCTGCTAACATCAGATGATGTGGCTGACCTATGCACATGTGAATGCCATCTCCCTCCTAGCAGACATTCCATCAGATACTGCCCATTCCAACATGTCGTTCATCCAATCTATTGAATCAGCAACATGGTGGAGACAGTCACTAATGTCAGCCTGTGCCATATCTACAACCTTAAGCAGTTCTATGGAGGACCTATTGCAAAGTGCCTGTGCCTCCATGACGGCCCTAAACATACAATAAGTGGCATGGGAAGACACACGTGGAGCAGGTGGAGGATGGAGTGTAGGTCTCCTCCGAGCACCCTAACAACCTTCCTGCGTGGCACCTCACCCACACTTTGGCTACAGCCAGAGTCAACAGGCACTGAAACCATATTAATCATATTACACTGATCGAGTGTCTCACCCTCCACCTGTCCAACATCTGAGGGCTCATTGGAATGGATTGGCGTAGGCCTACTGGGCCATCTCTGATGGAATTACAGGGGGTGATAGAATGTCAACCTCAGTGTCAGATTCAAGCTCTGCACCCCCTGACTGTGCCTGTGTTTGGCCACCATCATCATTAGAGCCTGCTGATACTCTGACATCAAATGCCAAGAGTTCTACACTTCCAATGTCAGGATCACCTGAGATAATAAGCAACAAACACAGAAAGAAATTAATACCTACACTACTACAGTCCAATATATGCTAACGAACTAACAGTGGTGCCACTATTACAAACAGTACAGCAATACACACAACAGTCCCGAATCCCACATCATACATATGGATAAAATAAGTATTTCTTTGAACTGCTAATCAGAAATGACATAAAAATGTTTGGCCTATCATGCGCAGATGATTTTAGAGTTCCTCTGGAGGATGGTCCTGGAAGAAGATAAGCAAAAGGTAAGGGCACCATTATCACAATTAACGGATGCACAGGGAGTTAAAACTTTTTGCCCTTTATATGTCCAATAACTATACTTTTAACAAAAACTTGGTTGACACGTCCTCCTCAAGCCCATGTGTAATCAACCAGAATGTGTTGTTAACTGTATCAATCTACAACTATCCCTCCCCCAAAAACAAAATTATGTTAAATAGAAGTTAAGTACTGCTGTCAATATTTTATTATTCAAGACGTATTTAATAACTGAGATGGGTAAGCCTACTTGGAAACTCCTCCTGGACATACTTATCCTCCCTTAAACAGCAGCATTAACATTAATCACATGCTGTTATGCACTTTCCACTGAGATATCTGGTTCCCTGACAGTGGATAGGAATTCTTCATTTGGTGTTAGTGGTGGCTCTGTAGCAGGCCCCCCCCCATGGTATCCATCCGTCCACGGTCCACTGCAGCTGCTCTCCACCTGGCCGATGAAATCATGTCAGCGGCCCTATCAAGCACTTGATTATATGTCCTGCTCTGGCCACCTATGGTGCTTATATAAGCCACTATCTGTTGCCAAATCTACATTCTTCCAAACATAGCCCCACTTCCTCTCTCAAGCAGAAAGACACCAGGTCATCTAAATGCTTCAACAATTACTTCATTCTCAGGGTCACTGAAGGGATGCTTGCGAGGAATGGAATGCCTGAGTGCCACAGTCCTAGGTGACACACAACACAAAAGAGGCATAATACACATAAGTATCACATAAATAAAAGTCCTGCTGATATATAATACATAAAAAGGAGTTTTTTTCAATACTGCCTACTGGAGAAACAAAAACAGTCAAGCTATTCAAATATTAAAAAAAATTATGTGGTTGTTAACATATTGCAGTCACACAAAAAGTAAAGTAACAATAACAAAGCAAACCTCTGTGCAAACAATTTTGTCTGTGTCAACACAGAAATAGAACTTGGCTCCCCCACCACTAAAACAACATGTAAATGGCACATTTTGCTAACAAACCATCAGTGAACCTCTAAAAGTGCTATAAAATAAACTGTCCCAAATCATGTGTACTCATTTACCACAGAACATTCAATTTTATGCAATTACCAGTCACCTCTATCTGTGGCCAGCACTCCCCTAGAGATGACTATAGATCATCCTAGAAGGTTAACACCCCTGTACAACTGACAATACAAAAGATTTATATTTCACTGAAATAACAACAGAAGAGTGTAGAGAGAAAAAACAGGTGTAACATTAGCACTTGTGATGAAAGTTAATAAGGCTGTGCAGCTGAAAAAGTAAAATGCCCTGACAAAAATGCCTATGACATCAGTGCACTTCTAAGAAGTGCATGCAGATAAAAATAGCATTTGCTAATGCATATGTATGTGTGTGAGTGTGTATGAGTAAATATATATTATATGTATATGTATATATATATATATATTTATTTATATTTATTTTTTTTTTAGTGACATGCAATCATATCCAGTACATAACTGAAAAATGCAATCATACCTTACCTAGAGCAGTAGTCCTGTGTGCAGATAAATGCAAAGTAATAGCAATCTTCTTCTGTGTTATCCACATAAACAAGTATCCTCACCTCCAGGTTCCCTAGCTACACAGTTCCCTTTTAATAGTGCAGCTTTTGGACTGTGAGCATGGTGAAGATGCAAATGAGGTGTGAACACATTAGAATTCCTGAATGCCAAATTCTTGGCTCCGTGTAGCAAATGTAAACACAGCGCATGCACTCCCTCAGTCATTTTTGATAACAGATTGCAACTGTGAATGATTACTGCTAGGGAGAAGGAAAACAACAGCAATTCAAACTCCCTTTCATCCAGTGTGTATGTCAGCCAGAACTTGTAAGTGTAGAAGTAATTGTATCAAGGTTTTAAAAGTAAGTAAGCAGAAGACATTTCACAGTTTCTGTTCATTAACATCCAACCTCCCCTGCATTTTTTGACAGTTGTATATTATTGCCATTTAATATCCTCACACATTTTCAGGACAATGCTACAGGATGACTTATAGACCGCATGTCTCAGATAACTGGTTAGATAAGAATGAGCAACAAACAGAGATAAGACAGAGCTGCATTTCTGCAAGCAACAGTCATAAATGGCTGTGTGGTCACTCAGTATACTACATCTGAAATTAATACATGTACGAACAAATCAGAAGGGTACAACTGTCATATGTTTTGTTAATACTGTGGATGATGTTGCAGTTGCTTGTATTCACAATGATTTTCATTCTCTGCTGCAAAGCTGTTTCTGTGGCAAGGAGGGATAAGTCACCCTTGCTGTGTTTTGAAGGTTCGCTGGAGTGAGAGTTCAAATCCAGACCTGTGTAAAAATATTTCATTTGCACCAACATAAATTTTGTAGCGTTGTTTATTTAATAGATTACTTTTCTTCCTTTCTCATAATTGTCCTTGTTTTTTTTTAATGCCAGTATTTGCGCAGTGGATGGCTTAGTGCAAACAGGGTAAATGTAGAAACACAATAAAAGTCATGTAATGTACTTCTTTGCTAACCAATACATCACCCAAACCTGTGAATCACCTGTGTGTGTAGCACATCTGCTAAATACATTGATCCACATAGCATATACTATCTGTTAATCATGGTCCCACCTATGTTTTTTAAGGTTTCTGTTACAAAAACTTAGACACAATCCAGATTTGAGGATTATGAAGCCAGATAAGGGTGGGGGCATAGTTACAGTTAACAAGCTGAATTATGTTAATCAAACCTCTAGTATGCTGTACGATACTAACACATATATGAGTGTTTCCATCAATGAAATTAATATTACATATCATAAAAATGATTTATTCTTGGTAGTCTCCCTTTCACGTGGAGTAATTTCTCAAGAACTATTCCATTTTCTACATCATGCATACCCCACTATTCCGTCAGTCAGTTTTTAGAATTCCTAAAGTCCACAAGGATATTTTTTTCTCCCCTGCACATAATGCCAAGACACACACTTTGGCTGTTTGTGGATTGGAATTTCAAGGGGTCACTAAACAACACCCTACACATTTTGTTTCTTGGGATTTTCTTAAGAAAATTCACCCATGTTTTTTGATACTTGTGGAAGTTTTTCAACAATTGACATAGTGGATTTATTTAGCTATCTTCTTCTTCTTCTTCTTTCGGCTTTTCCCGGTTAGGGGTCGCCACAGCGGATCACCTTGTCCGCACATTGAATGGCAGTGGAGTTTTACGGTGTCGAGTTGCCAGCCCGGCGCCCAACCTTCCACAGAAGGCACACTCACACGCACACCTAGGGCCAATTTACAGTGTCCAATCCACCTACAGCATGTCTTTGGGATGTGGGAGGAAACCGGAGCACCCGGAGGAAACCCACGCGACCACAGGGAGGACATGCAGACTCCGCACAGAAGGCACCCCAGCCGAGGATCGAACCGGAGAACCTCTTGCTGTGAGGCGGCAATGCTAACCACTGCACCACTGTGGCCGCCCTAGTGGATTTATTTAGCTATATTCTCCATAAAGACGCACTGGACATTTCCACACTGCTGTTGTTGAACTCACTAACTTAAATGAGTCTTATCAACCTTTTAGCTGATGTTATGGACTTGATTTTGACTAACAATATTGTTATTTTTGAAGGTGGATTCTTTAAACAGACCAAAGGTGTCGCTATGGGGGCCAACTGTGCTCACATTTAGGCAAACTTGGTCATGTATAGTTGGGAGAAGCAATATGGGATGGCCTCTGATTACCTAAGTATTGGCACATGTATTGTCATTATTTGGATGACATTGTTATTCTTTGGAAGGACACAAACTCCATTCAGGAAGAATTTGTTACATATATTAAGATCACCACGACCTTTTTAAAATTCACTCATACATACAGTTTGGATAATGTGGACTTTTTGGATGTTACCATTTCCAAGAACTTACTTAAAGGTTGTTTTGATTCTAAAATACATAGGAAACCCTCTTTTTCAAATTATTTGGACTTTCATAGTTGCCACCCATACTTTTGCAAGAAAAATATTTTCAAGGGTCAAGTGGGACAGCAAGGATGTGTTCAGATTATAACACTTTTTTGGTGGAAGTTGACAAGATGGTGGACATGTTCTCGGATAGAAATTATCCACAAAAAGAAGTTATGTACTCACCATAATGTTCCATGTGTGTTGTTCATCTCGTCCTTTATTCTCACAGTTGGAGTCTGATCTGATCCATCGGATCACTCTCAGCCTATTTGCTAGCTGCAGGACTTTAACCAAGCTTGTGGGCCAGTACTCTTCTCATGATGCTGCTGGATAATATGTCAGATATTGTTTGTCCCCTTTACAAGCCATATAGTGATAATGTAAAACCTTTACAAGACAGTAAGTATACAAAGATGCAGCCAAAATCAGCAAGAAGGCTTAGATTATTAAGGTACTCCAAAGAATATCTTCTCACTCTACCAGATTAAGGAAGGGGGCTGGAGGGTGGGATGTGAGAATAAGGAATGAGATGGAAAACAGACATGGAACGTTATGGTGAGTACATAACTTCTTTATGTGATGTTGTCAATCTCATCCTTATTCTCTCAGTTGGAGACTGCGTCCCAAGCACCTGACTGTTGGGCGGCTCATGTGAGAACATTCCTCAGAACCATAGAACCAAAGGCCACTCTACTCCTGGAGGCCAAATCTACTTTGTAATGAGTGATGAAGGTATGCGGATTAGCCCATGTAGCTGCAGCACACATAGTATCTAGTGGCATTCTTGCTTGGAATGCTGAAGAAGTCGCTACTGATCTGGTAGTATGAGCTCTAATTGGAAATGGTATTGGTTTGTTCCTAGATTTGCATACATAGGAAATGCACTGGCATATCCATCTTGACAAGGTAACCTTTGCAACTGGACGGACTTTTTGTGTGTCTGAGTAGGATATAAACAATTGGTCAGATTTCTTGAAATCAGAAGTTCTTTGCAAATAAAATCTTAATTGTCGGTGTACATCAAGCAAATGTAAGGTATATTCTCCTTTGTTTTGATAGTTAGGAAAGAAAACTGGCAGCTCAATAGACCGATTCAAATTTGATTCTGAAATCACTTTGGGGCAAAAGGTAGAATTTGTCCATAAGGGACATTCTGTCTTTATGGAAAATGAGGTATGAAGGTTTTATAGAGAGAGAGTGCAACTCTGAGACCCTCCTTGCTGATGATATTGCTACCAGGAATAAGGCTTTCCCGGTCAAGAATTTTAAATCAGAAGTTGTTGGAAGGTTCACATGGAGTGGAAACTAAATGAGTTGTTGTTCTTCTTTCGACTTTTCCCGGTTAGGGGTCGCCACAGCGGAACTCCAGTCCGCTAATGATTGGCAGTAGATTTTTACGGTGCCGAGGTGCCAGCTCGACGCCCAACCTTCAATGAAGGCATGCCCATTCTACACATGTCTTTCAAACGCCACTCAACTGCGGGGAGGACATGCAGACTCCACACAGAAGGCGCTCCAGCCAAGAATCGAATGGGAGAACCTCTTGCTGTGAGGCAACAATGCTACCACTGCACCACCACGGCTTGGAGTGGAAACTAAATGAGTAAGAACCAAATTAAGGTCCCAAGGAGAAGTAGGGTTCTTGTATGGGGGTCTTAAGAATAATGCACCCCTCAAAAAGGCTTAGCAAAGTCTGTGTGACATAATGGGGGAGTCATTTCAGCCTATATTATAATTTGAAATTGCAGCTAAAGAAACTGATAGTGGAAGAAGCTGCACCCTTATGGAACAGTTCTGTAAGAAACTCCAAGATGGCACTGATTGGAGCAGAAAAAGGGTTCTAACTGTTGACTTTCAGCCCAAACAGCGAATCTTTTCCACTGGCTGGTGTAATGTTTTTGTGTGGAGGATTTGTGAGAAGATAGTAACATTTTCTTCACTGGAGAAGACAAAAGGGGAAACCTGACAATTAAGGGAACTGGAGCAGCCAAGCTGTCAATTTGAGGTTCTGGAGGTTCGGGTGAACCATTCCTGATGGGTGTGTCAACAGGTCTAGAGTTGGATCCAGAATCCAAGGTTCTTCCAGAAGATGAGGCCCAAGGCAGGGAAGCCAATGAGGAGCAATGAGGATCATGGTGGTCTCCAATGAGTTTGCCTTCTGTAACAATTTGGGAATCAAGGGTTTAGGAGGGAAAGGCATACAGAAGTCCCGGAGACCAATCGTGAACAAGTGCATCCCTCAATGACTCCCCCCTCTGGAGGGATCAGGACAAAATAGTTGCTGCATTTGGCATTGGTTGGGGAGGCAAAGAGATCAAAGCAAGTCTGGCCCCACTTTTAGAAAACAGTCTCCGCTATTTTCTGATTGAGGGACAACTCGTGTGGCCAATGAATGGCTCTGCTCAATCTGTCTGCAATCACGTTGGATTTCCCTGGGATGTGGGTCACAGCTAGAAAGATGTTGGAGTTCATCGCACATTGCCAAACAATTAATGCTTCTTGACATAGGGGATAAGATCTGGTTTCTCCTTGCTTGTTTATGTACCACACTACAGACATGTTGTCCAACTGAAATGCAATTGTTCCTAAAAGAAGAGAGTCCTGAAATGCTTGCAACGCTTGAAGCACAGCTGTCATTTCTAGGACATTTATGTGCAGATGAGCCTCGTGATGTTGCCAGATACCTTGGAATGTCTTTTCTAGATTAATACCCCCCCCCCCCAATCTGGTAAGCGTCCATGGTCACTGTCGCTGCTGGTTGGGATGGAAAGAATGGTCATCCCTGACAGACTAGAGGAGAATGGATCCACCATTGGAGGTCTCTTTTGCATGTGTTTGTAATCAGAATCTTGTGAGACATCAGAAGTTCCAGAAAAGACTACTGAGTTGATAGTAGCCATTGTAATATTCTCATGTGTAGGCGTGCAAGGGGGACAATGATTAGTGAAGCTGCCAGCTTCCCTAATACTTGTAGAACTTGTTTCGCTGTTGGGCTGGATTTTTGGATTAGACTCCGAACGTGGTAGCAAAGATCTTGCACTCTTTCTTGAGGAAGTTTTGCAATCAAAGAAGTGGTGTCTAATTCTGCTCCAATGGAGCTTAAGCTTTGAGCTGGTTCTAGAACAGATTTTTCGAAGTTTATTGTAAAGCCTAGGGAGGCACAAGTTTGAATACTGTAGTCTTTGCCTTGTAGCAGTAGATGCCTGGTTGGGGAAGTGATGAGCCAGTTGTCTAGATAGGGAAACACTCTGAATCCTCGGTGCCTCAGGTGAGCCGCTATCACTGCCACACATTTGGAGAACACCCTGGGGGCTGTGGGTAAGACCAAATGGCAGGACTTGGAACTGATAAAATGGCTCCTAGCCAAAAGCGCAAGTACCTTCTTGACCGTCTTTCCATTAATATGTGGTAGTATGCATCTTGGAGGTCTATAGAACACATCCAACTGTCTTTTTCCAGAAATGGAAGTATTGACTGCAGTATTACCATCCAGAACTTTCTCTTTTTTACAGATTTGTTTAAATTGTTGAGATCCAAAATGGGTCTCCAGTCCCCTGTTTTCTTTGCAACTAAAAAGAATCTTGAGTAAGGTCCGGATCCTCTCTGGCCTGTGGGGACTTCTTGAATTACTCTTTTGCTTAGCGGCTTTTGAATCTCTAATGTTGCTTGTTCCTGCTGACTGGGTAGAACATCTGGAACTGATTTTTTGACAAGGGCAGGGAAAGAGAAGGGAATTATATAACCTCTAGAAATTATATCCAGCACACATTTGTCTGTGGTTATGTTTTGCCAGGTTGCTAGGTACAAGGACAAACGGCCCCCGACTGCCTCCAGAGGTGGACAATTGCGTACTCCTTCAAGAGTGCTGAAACGGTCTGCTAAAGAAAGTATCTCTGGAGACCTGATTTTGCGGAACTCTTCTGTCATGACGGCGGCATCTTCCGTTATTGTTCCCCCTCTGCCTCGGGAGAACTTTCACCTTGTGTGTCTTGGTAAGATCTTTGTGGTCTCCTGAACCACATCTTTCCACTTCCTCTCTGTCCTTTGGGGAAGGGTCTAGTAGGAGCAGAAAAACATACTCCAATGGCAGATAAAGTCTTGCCCTCCTTTTCACACCTGGTGAGCATCTCTTTTACTTTAGGCCCAAACAGGGATGAGCTGTCAAATGGGGCATTAACAAAAGAAGATCCGAAAGGTGCCACAAAGTTGCACAGGCGTATCCACGCTTGCCTCCTGATAGAGATGTCTGAACCCACAGCCCTACTTGCTCCATCTGCAGCATATGATATAATCCTGCATTGAGGGTGGTTAGCTGTGCACTGACTTTCTCGTTGACCGCATCAGCAACTGCTCCTTGGACAGAATCTGACAGCTGCTTGATGAGATCTCTCTGCAATCTGGTAAAGTGGCTAAGGTAATTCAGTGATCGAAGAGAAAAAGTCGCTGAAGAGAACACACACTTTCCATATCTATCCATCATCCTAGAATCCTTATTAGGAGTCGGATAGAAGAACTAGTCTCAGAAAGTTCTTTCTTAGTGGCAGTTGCCGCAACCATGGCATCCACTACTACACCCTTTGTCCAAAAAGACTTGTCCTTTGGGGCAGTGATATACTTATCTGGCATCTGAGGAATGGGCTCTATGACATCCGGGGTCTGCCACGCCTTCCGAGAAAGCAGGTCTATAAACTCATCGGCAGGCAGAGTCACCCAAGAGGTTGAAGGGTGAGATCCAAAGGCCTTCAGGTAGACTGACTCTTCGACAGAAGGAAAGGAGGGCTGCCAATCACCTCTGTTTCAGAATTTCCATGATCTCTCCAAATGAGACCTCCTCAGTGGATGACCGTGGGGATCCTTCTGTGTCATCCAAGTCTGTGTCTGAAGTGACAGACTCCTCAGGCGAGTCCAGGTGTTGCCTCTTGCAGGTTCTCTTCCAAGGGATTTCTTCAGAGGGGTATTCTGGAGAAATTTCAGAAGAGGTGGGGACCACCCTGGGGGTTTCATGAGGCCTGGGATCTCTACGAACATGTGGAAGTGGGTGATGAGACTGAGACACCTGTGGAGGGGAAAGAAGTTCTGAAGTAGCTTGTGCAGTTGACTATGAAGAAGTCATAACTCTCTCCATAGTCACAAAAGCAGTCTGGCTCGGTTCCGAAGAACATCCATGAACCAACAAAAGAGTTGTCAGAACTGAAGGAGCCTTCGCAGCACAGGACAGCCGCTCCGAGGCAGAAGTAGGATCTGAACTCATCCGTGCCAATGCCCCGAGAGACAGAGTCGGATCCAGGAAGACCTGAATCTGCTCCAAGAGTGTCAGATCCTAGAGATCTCTTGATCCGAAGAAGTGGAGACACTCAGAGCCGACGTCAGATCTGAAGAAACAGAAGCTCTCGGAGCAGATACCGACACAAGCTGGATTTCAGAAATCTTTTGCTCCGAAGTGGATGATCGGATCGGAGGAGGAATTTGGGCTCAGATCCAAGATGAGCTTGGCCAAGGCAGGCATCTTCAACAGCCTCTGCACCACACTATCCTCATCATCATCATCATCATCATCATCATCAGAAAGGGATATGGTAGAGTGGGAGGAGAGACTCAGGGACCTTGATGTAGCTAAAATAGTAGAAGGTGGTTTGGAGGTAACAGATTTCACTGATAAAGCTTTTGTAAGTTTTCTTTGAACTGTCTGATCCAACTCAGATCTGATTAAAGTTGTTACTAGCAGAGGTTACTTTTGGAGCCAACAATTTAGGTTTTTTTTGACGGCTCCGATGATTTCTCGGAAGAAGGCCTGTTTGGTGATTTGTCTGCAGAAGAAATGGCTTCTGAAAAAGGAGATAGAAGAAGACCTTTAGAAATCAGTTTATTTTTTCATTCTAGCAATGCCCGCTGGTTAAATCCATGGCAGATAGAACAGTCTTCCTGAAGGTGAAGTGGTCCAAGACAGTAAAGGCAAAGTGAGTGAGAGTCACTCATCGGCAACTTTTTATCACATTTAGAGCACTTTTTAAAGCCAAGTGGCTTATGCTCGCTCTGAGACATACAGGAGGCGTAAATATCACTCAACAACAGACACTAAAAACCACATGTAATATATCTAAATAAGAAACACTGCTTAATTATGAAGACAACAAGCACGCCAGGAAATAAGAATTTTTTTTTTTTTAACCACGAAAACTAGTGTTCAAGCAAGTGAAAAACAAGCCCTCTAAATAAAATGGGCAACAACACACCAATAACAGCACACGAATAAAGGATTTAAAGATAGCCCTCTGAACTTAACTAGGGCAAAAGGAGGGAAGGGATGAGAATGTGCCTCTACCTTAAATGGGACGAAGGCCTTCTAACTTAAATAGACCTCTAGAAGACAGGAAACAACAAGAAAGATGCCTACATTATAAAGAAGAGGAACAATATCAAAAACGGAAAAATGCTACAGAAAAGCTTTGATTTCTTTTTTAAGACAAAAAGATAAATTCACTTAGCCCAGAGCTGATCAATGTCCTCCACGCAGCACAGCAAACAAGATCTGAGGTATTGTTCAGCTGTATCATGGGAAGGGCACTGGCCCATGAGCTTGGTTAAAGTCTTCCAGCTAGCAAATAGGCTGAGACTGATCCGATGGATCGGATCAAACCCCAACTGTGAGAATAAGGACAAGATTGACAACATCACATTCATTATTAAACAACATCAAGTCATCTGTTGTTAAAGATTGGGGTATTGGATATAAACCCCTTTTGGGTGCCGAACAACCAATAGTTGAAGTAATGGGTGTACAAAACCAACATAATATTGTCAACTTCAAACATTCTTTGGTGTTGACTTTTCACAACTGTTCGAACAAAATCAAGGACAAAGTATTCAATAATGGGAATATACTGAAAGTCAATGATGTCATTTTTAAAACATTAGGTGGTAAACCTAATTTTGTTTATAAAACAGCTAAAAATGGTAAACATCTACTAGAACACCCTTTAAGTGTTAGAAATAGTAAAAATTAAGGTACTGGCAAATATGGGAGGTGTAAGCAATGCCCCTATATCCTGGAACATACAGTTATTAGCTTTAGATATTTTCTCCACAAGTTATACTTAACATCAAGAAACTCTGCCACCAAGAAGGTGATTTATATAGCAATATGTAATGTATGCTCTAAATTTCACATAGGGAAGACAGAAAGGCAATTTAGGAAAAAAAATATATAAACACACATAAGGGATTTTAATGAGTAAAATGCCCTGTACAAACACAACTCAGTCTATAAAAACTCTAAATTTATGTCTGGAATCTTAGAAGTAGTACCTTTTGATATAACAGGTGGCTCTTGGGAGGTAAAGTTGGAGCATATGGAGTTAATCCGGCAATTGAAGCTAAGTGCAACCTATGGTCTGGGACATATTAAAACTGAGGGCTAATGTTATTTAAAAGTTGTTTAAAAGTATTTAAATTGTTTGAAAAGGATATGTTAACTAATGTTTATAAGTTTTTTTATCATCACTGTGCTATTTTATATGTTTCAATAATGGTTTGGTATTGCTATATTTACTGCATTATACCATGTTTTCTAACTAACTGAATTAATTTGTGTTATATGATTGGATGAAATGTGACATGTGGTGCTATTTGAAGAGATATTTAAATTGATTTAATTATAATTCAAATGGTTCTGATGAAGTCCCATGCTGTTTTAGGGATGAAAAAGCTCAGCCTTTTACTTATGCTTTGGTATTCAATAAACAGAATTTTTTTAGTATTTCAGTTCTTTTTCTTTGGAGGTACACCTAAAACGACTGTGAAAGATTTGTGAGCCGACACTTTTACATGAGCCTTGCTTTTATTTCTTTTGTTGTTCTGGTTTTATTTTGGAGGATGCATGGACACACGTTAACCCTATTTTGTATTTAAAAGTAACATTACCTTCAGATATATTTTTCATCCATATTCTGATGTGAAGTGAAAGTCTCCTATAAATACAAATACAGGCTTTTCCCCTTTATGTGGAGCAAGTTTAAGTATGTTTGTACAGTGCAATATTAACATTTTTCTTTTTAATGTCATATATGTCTTCATAAATCTCATGGGCCTCTCAGCTGTTCCTATGTATCAAGTGTTGCAGGATAATAAGGTTGCCAGTTACATTACACCCTTTGTTTCCCAACTAATTGACCCTCACACAACCAACTGGTCTGTTGTAACCAGTGACTATAATATTTGGTGAATTATACATATATTTACAAAATTATCTCACATACTTACCCATCTGTTGTGTCATGTGCGGTTGATGAGAGAAAGGTACAGAGACATAATAATACCATTTTCATTGGATGCCAACATTCTAGTAAGAACATAACTGACACATTTGATCTGGTCTTGTCCAGTCACTGGAAACTGCTGGACAGAATCCCCTGAAGACCTTGGGTAGCATTAGACAGTAAGCCTTTTATAATGGCTGGCTCCAAAGGAACCTCAAGGTCTAGACAGCATATTTAAGCTATAATGCTTACCAAGTGCATGCAAGGTTGACCAATTAACAGCAGCCATAATCCCTTTAAGGGGCAAATTTCCAAGAAGGGTCACAGACATAGCCTGAGCCCTGAAAGAATGAGCTTTTGGTCTAGTGGTCAAGGGTTTGTTATATAAAGAATAATAGTAAATGATACAATTTGACATCTACTTGGAAAGGGTAACCTCAGCTACTTTCTGACCCTTCTTGGCATTAGAAAAGGAAACAAATAATTGCTTTTTTTCCCACTTTCTGAAATTTAAGAAAGTTCAGTTACAGATTTGCTGTTCTGAACTGTTTGTAAGTTTCTTGGAGGCCAGAGCTTCCTTGGGCTAAAGGGAAGTCTCTGTGCTCACCAGTGGCAGTGGTTAACACTGAGCAGCCTGCCTGTCCCTGTAGGAGTGGTTACTGCCTAAAAGCTGTAGTTTTATTGGCCATTGTGGGTCAATTCCAAACTCCTTGATCTCTCACTCTTAAAACCCTGCTGCCTCATGGTTTTGGCGTCTTTCCAGGCTTGTTAGTTGTTGCTGAAGCACCTACCAAGGGGAGAAAACGCTGAGAGAAGAAAGGAGCCACTTTTGAAATTTTAAGTATTTTCTTCTGATTTTTTGTTTAGAATTACTGCTTTGCTGCCTACTTTTCGGCGTTTTCCGGCTTGCTAAAGTTTATATCTGTATTAGAAACAGTATTTAGAACACATCTAGAGCCTATTTACTGCATTTCCTGTGTTGCACTTAATTTAAAATCTTTTTTTCTCTTAAAATTGCATTTTACCTGACTTTGGCCTAGCACTCAAGTGTGGGGTCATTTATTGCACTGTTGTGAATATTTTGCTACTTGTGTATCTCTGCTACCTTTAAACTAAAACAAAAAAAGAAAAAACAAAAAATCTTGCTTTTTTCCCACCTTCTGAAATTTAAGAAAGTTCAGTTACAGATTTTCTGTTCTGAACTGTTTGTAAGTTTCTTGGAGGCCAGTGCTTGCTTGGGCTAAAAGGAACTCTCTGTGTTCACCAGTGGCAGTGGTTAACACTGAGCAGCCTGCCTGTCCCTGTAGGAGTGGTTACTGCCTAGAAGCTGTAGTTTTATTTGCCATTTTGGGTCAATTCCAAACTCCTTGATCTCTCTCTCTTAAAACCCTGCTGCCTCGTGGTTTTGCCATCTTTCCAGGCTTGTTAGTTGTTGCTGAAGCAACTACCAAGGGGAGAAAACGCTGAGAGAAAAAAGGAGCCACTTTTGAGATTTTAAGTATTTTCGTCTGATTTTTTGTTTAGAATTACTGCTTTGCTGCCTACTTTTCAGCATTTTCCGGCTTGCTAAAGTTTATATCTGTATTAGAAACAGCATTTAGAACACATATAGAGCCTGTTTACTGCATTTCCTGTGTTGCACTTAACTTAAAATCGTTTTTTTCTCTTAAAATTGCATTTTACCTGACTTTGGCCTAGCACTCAAGTGTGGGGTCATTTATTGCACTGTTGTGAATATTTTACTACTTGTGTATCTCTGCTACCTTTAAACTAAAACAAAAAAAGAAAAAACAAAAAAATCTTGCTTTTTTCCCACTTTTTGAAATGTAAGAAAGTTCAGTTACAGATTTGCTGTTCTGAACTGTTTGTTAGTTTCTTGGAGGCCAGTGCTTGCTTGGGCTAAAGGGAAGTCTCTGTGCTCACCAGTGGCAGTGGTTAACATTGAGCAGCCTGCCTGTCCCTGTAGGAGTGGTTACTGCCTAGAAGCTGTAGTTTTATTGGCCATTTTGGGTCAATTCCAAACTCCTTGATCTCTCTGTCTTAAAACCCTGCAACTCTCTTTTTGTGTGGTCTTGCGCACAGAGCAGCTTCGGGCAGCGCCACTTAAACAGGTTTAAACTATTCCCGGCTCCACAAAGTCTGCTCTTCACTTTTTCCCTTAGAACTGCTCTAAATCTCTAATTAAGCACTCTGCTTTCATTCTAAAGCCCTGCACTTGCTCGTATAAGTAATCTCATAGGTAAACGCAAACTAAAGCACTACATCCTCTTATACTCCTTCTAAGCACTTGCTCCCTATTTGTTCTTTCTGATCAGTCAATAAATAGTTCCCTATATTATTCAGGCATGTCCAAAGGTCAGTTTCGAGTTTACTCTCCAGTCCAGCTGGTGAATCTGGGAATCTTGAGGCAATGTTACAACTGCCTTATGTATACAGACCACCCTCTCCTCCTCCCAACAAGCTCAAATATGTGTGAGAGATGCAACTATATAGCCAAACTGGAGGCTAAGCTCTCTCAACCCAGTACTGGCACAGCCTGTCAGGGGGAGAAGGTAACCACACACACCACAAATCCAGTGTCACATAGACCTATCTCATCTGCAAACCAAACACATAAATACACAAAAACATACTCGGAGGCTCTAAATAAAAATCTGCCTAAGCAGCAGAGACCTCCAAAGCAGACATCCAAGCAGCACCTACCACGAAACAATATCCACATAGCTCACAAAGTCAGTGTGCCACACAGCCCTTAAGGCTAAACAACACACCTGATACACTTGTAATAGGTGACTCTATTGTCAGACACACTGACGTCCCACTCACCAGGCTGAACAAGGAGAAGGTCACTGTAAGCTGCCTGTCGGGTGCCAGGATCCGCCACATAACACAAGCACTCAGGTCACTCCAAAGCAAGTACAAATATGACTCCGTCATTGTCTATGCTGGTGTGAATGACTTGAGACGTACCTCCCTGGACTACATGAAAAAAGACGTACAAGAGCTCTTTGATCATGTAGCCCAGGCCGTTATGACCCTGATCTTGAGTAGCATCTTACCCTCACCAAGAATGATGCCACAGTATAAAGACAAAATGATCAATTTTAACAATTGGCTAAAGTATTGGTGTCATTCAAAGGGGATCCAGTGTCTGTCAGCCTGGGATGACATGCTCGACAAGCCACATTGCTTCACTAGGGACAGCTTGCACCTGTCACCCCTGGGTTTTCAAATACTGGCAAAGGCTCTTGCCTCCCCCATAGTGCCTTTTTTAGGCAAGGCTCAAAAGACAAACCCACCCCCATAGACAACACAAAAAAAAAACTAAGGGCAATGCTGCTCAGCTCCAGAAGTCTAAACCTCAAGATGCACGCACTTGAGACTCTCCTCAGTATGGAGAATATCGATATCTGTGCAGTAACAGAAACCTGGTTCAAGGTTCCTGAGAGCAGCCCAGCACTAACAGGTTATACTTCATACCATGCTTTCCGGCCCCAAAACTCGGACCAAACCACAAAAGGAGGGGGAGTATCCATATTTATCAAAGATACCCACACCTCCAGGTTAGTGGCACTGCACGAAGCATCGGAGACCATCCATGTGCAACTAACAGTGGGCAAAACTGCCTTTCAGTTTGTAGCATGCTACAGACCACCCTCCCAAGCACAGGAACCTCACTTGGCTTTCCTACTGGAGAATATGAAGGTCTCTCCAAACACTATTATATTGGGTGACTTCAACTACCCAAACATCGATTGGGAAAACTACTCAAGCCCAAACACCCTCGCCCAATGGTTCCTTGAATTTATAAACTCAAATGCTATGGAACAACTGGTCACCACTCCCACAAGAGGGGAAAACATATTGGATCTGGTCATCACCAACATGGGGTCTCTATGTTCCACACCAGAGGTATACCCCTCATTGGTAAGATCAGACCATAAACAAATCTCACTGGACATCCATATTCCGTCCCCATCCCTAGCCAAGGAAACCATGGTGAAGAACTTCTCAAAAGCAAACTTCACACTTCTCAAAACTGAGGTGGAATCCTTCAAAGCCCCTGGGCCAGTGGAAAATACGGTCCAAAATGCAGAATCCTTTACAAAAGCATTCTATGGACACCTACAGGAATGCATGGAGCATGCTATCCCAAATAAAATCAAGACTCACTCCTCCAAAGGCAGGAGACCTGTCTGGTGGACCCCGGCCATAAATAAGCTATACAACAGAAGGAGAAAGCTACTACATGACAGAGCAAAATCCCAAAAAGGGAAGGCGTCACTGATCAGTACTAGCAAGAAACTACGATCCCTCATAAAATCATCTAAGGCCAGCTTCGAAAGAAAAATTGCACAAGACACTAAAGATAATCACAAGGCCTTCTTTAGTTATGTCAGAAACCTGGGAGGCAACTCCCAGATATGCTCTGAGTTAGTGCAAAATGACAAAAAATACACTGAACCCACAGACATTGCCAACATCCTGGCAGAAAGGTTCAGTGCAAACTTCTCCCCCCCCAAAAGAGCAAATGTCTATCCCAACAGAGTGTAGCCTTCCTGAGATCACAGATGCACAGGTGAGAGCTGCCCTCTCCAAAGCAAAAAACACAGCATCAATGGGACCAGTCAGTGTCCCGGGCTGCGTCTTACATGAGCTCCAAGAAGAACTAAATCCTTATATAAAGTCACTGTTCAATCTCAGCCTTACTACAGGATATGTACCCAAGGAATGGCGTACAGCAACAGTGGTCCCACTCCACAAAGGTGGTGCCACAACAGACCATGGAAACTATCGCCCTATAAACCTGACTAGCCTAGTCTGCAAAGCTATGGAGTGTATCATCATGGAAATCATAAACAAAGACATTGGGAACCTCCAGACACTGGATCCTACCCAATTCGGCTTCGTTAAGGGCAGATCTTGCCTCTTGAACCTGGCTGACTTCTTTGAAACAGTTACCAAAGCCACAGATGAAGGGAAGGTAGTCCACACAGCCTACCTGGACCTCGCAAAAGCCTTCGACACAATACCCCACTTGGGCATCATAAATAAGCTCACCAGCTTAAATATCAACCCCTATGTCACAAGATGGGTTGCAAACTGGCTCAGGGATAGAACCCACATGGTCAGAATAGCAGGTGCCATGTCAGACTCTAAACCAGTTACAAGTGGGGTCCCACAAGGCTCAGTCCTGGGACATCTCTTGTTCGGTATATATTTCTCCGAGGTACAGGCTAACACGGGTGGACTATGGCTGACCAAGTTCGCAGATGACTGCAAAATGGGTACCGTTATCGACTCTCCGGCTGACACAAGCATCCTCCAAAAGGGTCTCACAGAGACAGATAACTGGTGCTAGAGCCATGGCCTAAAGCTAAATGCCAAAAAGTGCATAGTCATCCCCTTTGGGAAAAACAAAGTGCCCACAAATTACCACATAGGTGGTAATCCATTAACTATGGAAGAAGTAATTAGGGACTTGGGGACCCAAGTAGATAGCAATCTCTCCTTTGACAATCATGTTGCCAAAGTGGTTAGAAAGACCTTCTATATAGCCCACTTTATCACGAAAGGGTTCACATCTAGATCAAGAGAGGTCATTGTGCCCCTCTACTAATCAGTTATCAGGTCCATAATTGAGTACAATGCCCCGTTTAGGATGTACCTTACCCGACACCTGCAGCAACTGGAAAGACCCCAAAAGTATCTCACCAAGAGATCAAGGGGCTCAAACAGATGCCCTATGCAGTTCGGCTAAAGAAACTCCAGCTCTACTCAATTGCGTACCGCCTACTCAGAGGCGATCTGTGTCTGACGTATAAAGCCATGTCCAACCCAGAATTAATGGACATGCTTCACCTCAGGAAATCCACATCCCTTAGAGCTACATGCTCCAGGGACTTGAACCTCAGCACAGAAATAAATAGGACATGCTGGAGGGACAGATTCATATCCCAGAGGCTCCCCTCACTCTGGAACAAAATCCCAATCCATGTTAGGCAGAGCCCCTGACTGACCCTCTTCAAGAGAAATCTTGACAAGTGGATGGGAGATCGTAAGTTTACCCCTGGGATCTCTTCTGTGTCCCTGCTTGACAGAGTTACAATAAACTAACCTTAAAAGGGCTACCTTCTGTGACCTACTATACAGAGGCACAGTCAACTAATCTAAAAGGGTGGCGAAAGCCAAACACACTCTGGCTACGCTTATAAATGCCCTAGGGCAGATAGCCTAGTATCAACCTATGAGCATTTTACCTGAAATCTTTTGTGTGAGGCAGTTAAAAATCTGAGCTGCCTATGCACAACTAAACAATGCAAGTGGTTTCCACATTTCTTAAAAGAGTTCGGAAAGAACACTGGCAAATGGATGGCCTGATTCAAATTCCTTTGAGTAGCCACTTTAGGCAAAACAAGAAGGGTTAGTTCTCAGTGTGACTCTATCCTAATGGAAAATAAGGAAAGAAAATTTGCACAACACAGCATGAGGCTCTGAGATTCACTTTGTAGAAGTAGCGGCTGCTTCAAGGATAGTCTTCCAAGACAGGAAGATTCGTCTGCAGAAATTACTGCAAAAATGAGGACTTGGGTCAATCTTCTAGAGCAAAATTGGAATCCCATGGAGAAGAAGATCAAGCCAGAAGGGGACCAGAGTAGAACCCCCCTTTCAAAAGTACTTTGTAAACCTTATGTGTAAATGACATATTTATGGTTGAATCAAAGGAACACCAGGATATATGAAGGAGTAGACATGCTGTAATGATTTTTTTAAGTTTCCATTTGCAAGATAACTGGAAAACCAGGCTAAGATCTAACTAGACTATCCCAAGGAGTTAACATTTTTTTATGGTTGAAAGAGATGACAACCAGGGCACCCTTAAGGAAAAAGAAGTATAGGCTGCAAATCTCCTGGTAAGTTTTAACTATTAGATGGCTTATTAAATTTAGGTGTGTGAGAATTATTATTACTGCCTTTTTCCAGGTTTCAGAGAATATTTGCTATGAAATGGAAAGATTAAATAGATGGCATAAAAGATTTGTTAAAAATCTGCATCTGCATACTGTTTAATGACACAGGGGAACAGACCATCACAACCTGGATTTACAAGACTAAGGAGGAAATGAACTGAGGCTTTCTATGTCGTTTAGGGTGATCTTTTTTTAACAAGAGACTGGAAGGCAATGTTATTAATTGTTATACATGCTCCAGATGTGTTGGAAAAGTCTGAGACAAATGTATTGCTGCTCAAATAGTAGTGTTACTTTATATGGAGCATCCTGTTACTTTGCCATCTTCATTCCAGAAAGTGCTGGGGTTAGTGAATTTGGTTTTGTTTTGTTGGTGCACAAGTAAGGGGCTTTTGGGTGCCTGACAGATGTTTTCCCTTGACTGTATAATCTTATACAATTGTTATGAACTAAAATTGAGTGAGTCTATTTCCGTCTTTCTCGGGATATGTACCTTTGCTGCAGTAGGAGATGCAGGTCAGCAGCCATCCAAGATAGAAATGTGGTTTGATTTAACAAGAATCTGCATGGAAAGACAATCATAGTCAGGACAGTTCTTAGCAAAGTGTACGCCTCATTAATATTAGTGATGTTATGCTATAAAGCGTTGGCCGATTTATGATGTTAATGGCATCTGTTACATTTATTTTATTATTTAAAGTTTTGTTAACCGAGTAAGTTGGCTGGTCTGAACACTCTGTTCAGCCATGACCTGAGTGCACAGGTGCACACTAAACACATAGTGCATACATAATAAGAAGTTATGTACTCACCATAACGTTCCATCTGAGTAGGTACACTTCATTTGTGCAGCAACCTATGGGAATCAGATCTGACCTCGGATCCGAGCCGGCAGTTTTCAACAGCTTTAGATCTGAGCTCCAAGCTCCGCCCCCTACCCATAATCCCCTGCCAACCCTGACTGACCTCAGATCAAGTTTGCCCAACAGCAGAAACTGCTAGAAAAATATTATTCTCAAGAAAAGTGGGTAAAACCCATGGACCTGAGTATGAATACATTCGCAAGTGAGGGGGCAGGAGGGAGGGACGGTTGCTGACAAATGAAGTTTACCTACTCAGATGGAACGTTATGGTGAGTACATAACTTCTTAATCTGAAGTAGTTAACTTCATTTGTGCAGCAACCTATGAGACAGAGTCCCCAGCTACCTGAATCTTGGGCAGCCTTCATGGAAGGATGCTCTGGAGCACTGCAGAGCCAAAGGATGCTCTCCCTCTGGAGATAATGTCCAATTTATAGTGATTGATAAAGGTATGAGATGAGACCCAAGTGGCTGCTGAACAAATATCATCGAAAGAGACTCTAGCTCTAAAAGCTGCAGAGGTAGACATAGATCGACTAGAGTGGGCATGGACTTCCTGAGGTGTGGGCCTGCCAGAAATTTCATATGCTAGAAAGATACACTGTGAAATCCATCTAGACAGTGTAACTTTAGACACCGATTTACCCAAGTTAAATTCTGCAAAGGAGACGAACAACTGGTCGGATTTCCTATGACCAGATGTCCTGTGGATGTGGAAACGAAGTTGTCTATGCACATCCAATGAGTGTAATTTGTATTCCCCTTTGTTACGGTAATTTGGAAAAAAGACCGGCAGGTTAATGGACTGGTTAATATTTGATTCAGAGGCAACCTTGGGAAGAAAAGAGGGATTGGTCCTGAGGTAAACTCTATCCTTGTGAAAGGTCAGTTATGGAGGTTTTACACAGAGGGCCTGTAGTTCAGAGACCCTTCGAGCCGAGGTGATAGCGACAAGAAAGACCGTTTTCCATGACAAGAATTTAAGATCTACTGAAGCTGCAGGCTCAAACGGGGGAGCTGTCAAGGCCTGAAGCACCAGCGTTAAATCCCAAGGAGGGACTACATCCTTCAGTGGAGGTCTGAGCAGAAAGGTTCCCTTCAAAAAGGACTTACACAATTTCATGGTAATCAAAGGGCCCAGTTCATTTCCCACGTGATAATGAGAGATAGCTGCTAGTTGAACCTTGACTGTGGAGGAGCTAGCCCCCTGATGAAACAGCCCTGACAGAAAGTCTAATACAGCGGGGCAAAGGAGCTGTAAAAGGATCTAAGTTTTGGCGTTCCGCCCAAATGGAGAAACGTTTCCATTTGCTACTATAGATCTTTCTAGTAGAAGGCTTGTGCGCTGCTACTAGAATAGTTTTAACTGGAGAAGAGATACCGGGAGTCCTAGCTACGAGTGGAACTGGAGCAGCCAAGCTGTGAGCTTGAGACTGTCCAGGTTCAGGACTGGGAGCTCTAGGGGGTGGGATATTACATCCGGAAGGGGATCCAGAATCCAAGGAGGATTCACCAGATGAGACCAAAGGTAAGGGAACCAGGTTTGACGAGGCCAAAACGGGGCAATAAGGATAATCCTGCTTCCCAACCGGCTGGCTTTCTCAAGAAACTTCATCATCAGGGGAAGAGGAGGGTAAGCATAAAGAAGACCGGGAGGCCAATCATGCACCAGAGCGTCTCTCGGGGGTTCCCGGAGGGGGAAATGGGAACAAAGTAGTCATAATATTTTGTGTTCGAGGGAAAGGCAAAAAGATCGCAACAGGGTTGACCCCATTTGGCGAAAATACGATTCGCTATCTCGGGATTCAGAGACCACTCGTATGGTAACAGGATGGTGCGACTTAGTTTGTCCGCTAGGATGTTGGACCGCCCCGGAATGTGCATTGCTATGAGAAAGCGGTTGGTGGAGATCGCCCATTCCCACACCCTCATGGCCTCTCGATAGAGTGGGTAAGACCTGGTTCCCCCCTGTTTGTTGATGTACCAGACCACAGACATATTGTCTGTCTGAATCGCAATCGTTCCTACAGGAAGAAGGTCCTGAAGTGCTTGCAACGCTAACAGCACTGCCCTCATCTCTAGGACGTTGATATGCAGTGAGGTCTCCATGAGGTTCCACGTGCCTTGGACTGTCCTGCCCGAACAATGCCCCCCCCCACCCGAGGCGGGAGGTGTCCGTGGTCACCGTGGCTAGTGGAGGGGTCATAGAGAAGGGGCGGCCTTGCTGGAGGTCCGGAGATTGGAGCCACCATAGGAGGGCCCTCCTGCAAGCCCTGCTGAGGGGAACGGGATGGCTCAGAGGATACTGAAGAAGGGTCCATTGTAAGACCCTCATGTTCAAACGTTCCATTGGCAATAGGTTGATTGCCGCCGCCATTGAGCCAAGAGCCCTCAGGACCAATTCCGCCGAAGGAGCTGGAGATTGTAGAATGGCCCACACATGTAGCCTCAGGGTTCATAGTCGGTCTGTGGTCAAGAAAGCTAGGAGTTTGTTTGTGTCTAATCTGGCCCCTATGAAGTCTACGGTCTGAGTCGGAGTAAGAGACGACTTCTCTATGTTGATAGTGATCCCCAGCTGGGGAGCTAGACGAAGAAAGTAGTTTCTGGCTGCACAGAGTAGATGCCTTGTCGGGGCGGTCAGGAGCCAGTCGTCCAGGTACGGGAAGACCTGGATTCCCTGAAGCCTTAGGTGGGCCGCTATCACTGCTAACACTTTGGTGAACACCCTGGGGGCTGTGGTGAGACCAAGGGGGAGGACCCTGAATTGGAAATGACTGGTTCCTAGCCGGAAGCGGAGGAACCTCCTGGATTGCCTGTCCATCAGAATGTGGTAGTACGCATCCTTGAGGTCTATAGAGCACATCCAATCATTCTCCTGCAAAAGGGGGAGAATGGATTGAAGAGTGACCATGCGGAACTTTTCTTTGGTTACTGACAGGTTCAAGGAAGAGAGGTCGAGGATTGGTCTTAAGTCCCCCGTCTTTTTTGGCACCAAAAAGAACCTGGAGTAAAACCCGGACCCGCACTGGTCTGGGGGGACGTGTTGGATGGCTCTTTTTTCCAGCAAGTGTTGGATTTCCATTGCTGCGGCCTCCCTCTGATCAGGTGGAACATCGAGGTGGTATCTGGGGCTGCGTGGGCAACGAGAAAAGGGAATCTGATATCCTCTGGATATAATGTGAAGCACCCAGCGGTCTGTTGTGATGGACTCCCAAGCTGCTGGGTGCTTCGAGAAATGCCCCCCGACTGCCTCCAGAGGGGTGTTGCATGGGTTGGTCCGAGAAGGGTTATCTGGATCCAACATTCCGCAGGCCCCCTCTGCCTCTAGGGCGGTGTCCACCCTGCCCTCCTCTGCCGCAGAAGGGCTGGGAGTCTGGAGCGGGACGGGACTGTTGCGACTTCCGGAACCACATCTTCTTCTGACACTTTTGGTTCTTAGAGAAGGACCTCTGGAAGAGTGACCATGCGGAACTTTTCTTTGGTTACTGACAGGTTCAAGGAAGAGAGGTCGAGGATTGGTCTTAAGTCCCCCGTCTTTTTTGGCACCAAGAAGAACCTGGAGTAAAACCCGGACCCGCACTGGTCTGGGGGGACGTGTTGGATGGCTCTTTTTTCCAGCAAGTGTTGGATTTCCATTGCTGCGGCCTCCCTCTGATCAGGTGGAACATCGGGGAGGTATCTGGGGCTGCGTGGGCAACGAGAAAAGGGAATCTGATATCCTCTGGATATAATGTGAAGCACCCAGCGGTCTGTTGTGATGGACTCCCAAGCTGCTGGGTGCTTCGAGAAATGCCCCCCGACTGCCTCCAGAGGGGTGTTGCATGGGTTGGTCCGAGAAGGGTTCTCTGGATCCAACATTCCGCAGGCCCCCTCAGCCTCTAGGGCGGTGTCCACCCTGCCCTCCTCTGCCGCAGAAGGGCTGGGAGTCTGGAGCGGGACGGGACTGTTGCGACTTCCGGAACCACATCTTCTTCTGACACTTTTGGTTCTTAGAGAAGGACCTCTGGGGAGCAGTGAAGCGGAATCCGATGGCAGACAACGTCTTCCCATCCTTTTCAATCTGGAACAAGGTATCTCGCACGGTTTTGCCAAAAAGGGCAGAACCATCAAAGGGGCATTAGCGAAAGACGCCTTAAAGGGTTCCGCAAAATCACAGTGCCGGAGCCAGACCTGACATCTCATGACGAGGCCCGCTCCGCTGGCTCTAGCGGTTCCTTCCGTGGCATGGGACAGTAGCCGCATAGAGGTGTTAGATATGGATCGTAGAGTGGCCATCCGGGTGGAGTGCAATTGCTTGTCCTCCGCCGACATGGACTCGGGGGGCGACGCAGCGTACCCTTTGATAAGGTCCCGCTGCAGTCGAAGCACATGTGCCAAGTAGTTCAGCGACCTCACAGAGGAGGTAGCCGAACTAAACACCCGCTTCCCTAGGCGGTCCATCGACCAAGACTCCTTGCTCGGGGAATGAACCGAGGGACTCTCCTGAGCTAGTTCCCTCTTGGTGGCCGCCGCCACCAACATGGCATCTACAGGGGGACCCTTACTCCAGTGGGACTTGTCAGAGGGTGGGCTAAGAATCTTGTCCGGGCGCTTGGAGACTGGCTCCACAGTGTCTGGCTCCTTCCACGGCCTCGTAGTAATCAAGTCTACCAGGGGGTCGGCCGGAGGGGACACCCAAGAGGTAGACGGGCCTGCTTCAAATGCCTCCAGGAATACGGATTTGTCTGAGGTAGGCTTTGGGGCAGACCCCCCCCCTTATTCTAAGCATCTCCATGATGTCACCAAATGGGACATCTTCGGGGGGGTGATCTTGGGGAGCCTTCCCCTTCCTCTAAATCCGTGTCCTCAGTCAAGGACTCGGGGGAGTCCAGGTGCCTCCTTTTGCACCTTCGCTTGTGAGGAACCTCCTCGGCGGGCTGTCCGAGGAGGTTTCACCAGCCACATCTTGTTCCAATGGAACTACGTGGGACGTCAAAGCAGGCTGTCCCTGGGGCCGGGTGATGGAAGTCGGACCCAACAGAGAAGGAGTGCAGGGTGGAGCCGTGGCAAGGGCTGGGGGCCTGGATTGTCTCGACAGGGCCCTCTCCACCATGTCAAATGCCGAGGGAGAGCTGCTCTCTCTGGGACCCGAAAGCAGACCCTCGCTCGGATCCGATGGATGGATCGGGGACGGCGCTGAAGAGATCTGATCCGATGGACCAGTATGCTCTGACCTGGATGGAGCCGAAGGCATACCGATACCCCCGGATCCGAAGCTCAGCCCTCGGCTCCGAGAGCTCGGATCCGAAGAAAATGGACCCGACAGACTCGAGGTAAGTGTCGGCGCCGAAGTACCCGAGACTATCGGCGCCGACACACCCCCGGCTCCAAGGCTGCCTAGCTCCGAAGACTCCGAACCCGGGAAACGGGACGGAGAAAGAGCTATCGGGGCAAAGAAGGGAGTCGAGCTCCCCCCCGGAGGGGGGGGCAGGAGCACTCCAATCTGCAGTTGGGCCTGGAGGAATTTTCTCATCATCCGGTCCAAATCTGCATCTGTGAGACTTCTGGTCGATCTCGACGAGGCCACCAAGGCGGGGCGGGAGTGTCGCCTCGATGACCTCGAAGGAGATCGGGTCTCCTCCTCCTCAGAAACCGGTGAAAAGCACGGGGACCGGATCCGAGAAGGAGGAGACCCAGAAGTTCTGGAGGGAGAAGAGCGCTTAGCCGCTAGGGCCGAAGCGGAGGCCTCGGCCCACCGCTTGTGGTGTTTCTCCCTCCTTTTTTCTTTCCTGGCCTCCCTCTCCTCCGGGCCTAAGGTGGGAGGTTGAGTCCCAGCCGGGGGGAGGGAAGCAGGAGTGGCAGCTGCCACAGCGTGAGCCACAGGAGGACCGGAGGTAGAAGCAGAGTCCGGGGGCAGAAGACCCGCCAGAATCAGCTTAGACCTCTGGTCCTTGAGTGCCCTGGGGTTGAACGCCGCACAAATGGTACAACCAGAGGACAGATGCTCAACCCCAAGGCACAACACACGCCGAGTGTGGCCATCCGCTTTGGGGCCTCAGACATATTAACTAAAAAAGGTAACCACACACACTAGGCCCCAAACACACACACACAACCCTGACGGAACCACGAAGGAAGGGGGAGGTTAAATATGAAGAAAAATAAAGTAAACTAAGAGTGTTTAAGATTAGAAAAGGGACCTGAACACACACTCACACCAAAAGTTTAAGAAAAGGAACAAAAAGGTTAAATTTTCCTTACAAAGAGATGAAAAGCCTGGAACTCGTTGGATCAAGCTGCTAAAGTAAACCGCGGCAAACTAGATCGGGGTCAGTCAGGGTTGGCAGGGGATTATGGGTAGGGGGAGGAGCTTGGAGCTCGGATCTAAAGCTGTTGAAAACTGCCGGCTTGGATCCGAGGTCGGATCCAATTCCCGTAGGTTGCTGCACAAATGAAGTTAACTACTTCAGATTACAAAGTTTTTTTACAGGATTACTTAGGATTACTAAGTTTTTTAAGATATTATAAAGCATACCTAGTATAAGATACAGAGCACATTTATCTTACAATACTGTGTACAAGCACAGATGGCATCATATACTAAACTAAAGTTGCTTATATTTTTTAAGGTACAGAAGCCATAGTTTATAAGACATTTTACATACTATTCAACAAGGAAAATGATATATGAATTAAAATTTACCAGCAATTACTTGATAGGCAGTAGATAAAACAGGAAGTATTGAAGTTTTTCTGGACTGTAAAGTAGATTTCTTTTAGGAGTAAGTGAGGAGCTGGCACAGTGGTCACTGATGTTAGCTCAGTGGATATGCATGGATTTTATCTGTGATGGATGGTTACTTGCTGCATTAGGCACAGTTAGCCCCCTGATTAGTTGGGTGAGATTGTGGAGGTTCTGCCCCCAACACACACAAACATCTGTCAACCATTACACCCTTTCTCAGTTAGTTGGCCTATTTATTCTCTTTAAACTGTGATGAGAGCTGACTGAAAAAGGCAACCATTCACATAGCCATCAGGGATGATTATTCTTTTTTTTTTTTTGCTACATTTTTCAGCCTTAACCCTACTGTGCATGCCAAGTAACATGTTGAAGGTTTAGCATGCAATGGGCATGACACCCACTTTCTTGAGTGATGTACTCCCTCAAGACTGTCCTCCCTCTTGAATCCAGTGTTCCTGTGGGGCATCCAGTCTACCAGGGATTTAACCATGGGAAAGTGTGCCTTGGGCATGTGCTCCCACACCCCAAGAGGAAAGGTGAGCAAGCAAACCCACATCATCTCTCTCCTCCTACAATGTCATTTACAGAAGGCACTTGGGATGTTACTTGAACTTGGGTCACATGGGTCATATTCAGGGCTTTTACCTGTATAGCAATGAATATCAGAAATTGGTTGGTAGAGATTTACATTAGGGAGGAAACTGTTTAGATCATGTCAAAGAAAACGGGTGTATGAATCCCCTAGAATAAGGAAACATTTCTTTCTATAGGCACACATTGATGGTGTTTAAATTAGGCGACTGTGATCTGCATGTGAGACTGCAGAATGGTAGCACAGACTGTAGCTATAGTACATGTGACACTTTATGGTAGGGTCAGGTCAACAATGAGCCAGACAGGAACAAATCTGTCAATGGGGGATGGGGTAGATGGCTATGAGATGGTTACCTGTATGGTCAAGGTGACTAGTTGGATGGTTGAGGAATATGTTTGTAGTGTATGTATGTGAGACTTAAGCCCAAGTTTCACAAAAAAACACATATTTCTATATCATTTTCTGCTAGCCATAGTTGTACTTGCTCTAATCTTATTTCTATTACTCCACAGCTACTTACTCCTATTTTAATTTGTTTGGAATGAGGTGTCGCAGTAGTGAATGTAGGAGATGTTAGCTGGATTATGAGGGGTCCTGGTTTGAGGCAGATGTCTCCAGGTAATCAAATCAAGACAGTAGTAAGTTTAATATTGAGCTTATGTGCCTGGGTGGCTGGGCTTAAATATGAATGATGCAAAAAAAAGAAGTTATGTCTTACCATAATGTTCCATCTGTATTGTTGATCCTCGTTCAGCCATTACGTATGGGTATCGGTTCCGACCTCAGAACCGAGCCGGCCATCTTCCAAGCTCGGGTCAGCTACAAACTCTCGAGCTAAACTCTTACCCATAATTCCCCTCTCCCTGTTATCTCAGATTGAGTTTGCAAGTCAAAAGAAGGTAGAGGCTAAGAGAACCGGATGGTGAGATCCGCTAGAAGCCACAGGAGGGGGAAGGAGGGAGGGTCGTAATGACTGAACGGGGATCAACAATACAGATGGAACGTTATGGTAAGATATAACTTCTTTATCTGATATTGTTAATCCTCGTTCATTCCTTACGTATGGGACAGAGTACCCAGCTACCTCTATTCCTGGGAGACTCTCATGGAAGGACATTCCTGAGCACTATAGAACCAAAAGATGCTCTTCCCCTGGAGGCCAAATCCAATGTGTAATGATTGATGAAGGTATGAGGCATAACCCAAGTTGCAGCTGCACAGATGTCATGTAAAGAAGCTCTGGCATGGAAGGCAGCAGAAGTTGCCACCAACCTTGTTGAATAAGCCTTCATAGTAGTAGGCAATGGGATATTACGTTGTGTATAAATGAAGGTCACACAGTCTTTCAACCATCTAGCTAATGTGATCTTAGCAACAGCAGATCCTAATCTAGGTCCAGAATAGGCCAAAAAATAACTGGTCAGACTTACGAGAGGACCTAGACCTGTTCAAGTAAAAGCGGATTTGCCTGTGAATATCTAGGGTATGTAGGCAATATTCCCCTCTGTTTGAATGATTGGGAAAAAAAAAACTGGCAATTCAATGGTTTGATTAATGGACATTTCAGAGATCACTTTTGGCAGAAATGAAGGATTAGTTTTCAAAGACACTCTATCTCTATGAAAAATCAAGTATGGACTCTTGATGCATAAAGCTTGAAGCTCAGAGATAAGTCTGGCAGAAGTAATGGTGACCAAAAACAAGGTTTTCCATGACAAATATCTGAGGTCGCAAGAAGAAGCTGGTTCGAAGGGTGGCATTTTCAGAGCTTGTAGAACTAACGACAGGTCCCATGGCAAAATAGGTTCTCTAAAAGGGGGCTTCAAATGATTCACACCTTTTATGAAGGTCTTGCATAATTTGTGTGACATAAGAGAGGAGTCTTGGACACCCTCATGGAAATTAGATATTGCAGCCAAATGAACTCTAATGGTAGAAGCCGATAGACCCGATTGAAATAGGTCGGCCAGATACTCTAGTATTATCAACACCGGTGCTGGGAAGGGATCTACTTGTTTTTCTTTCAGCCAACAGGTAAATCTTTTCCACTTGCTTAGATAAGTAATTCTAGTGGAAGACTTATGAGATGCAATAAGAATGTCCCATACTGGTAAAGAAAGATCATTCTGCCTGGCAACCAAGGGAATTGGAGGAGCCAAGCTGTGAGCTTCAGGCTGTCCAAGTTGGGATGAATCAGGTTCTGTGGATGTGAGATCAACTCCAGGGCTGGATGGAGAATCCATGGTTGATCTAGCAGGTGAGGCCAAAGGAAGGGGAAACAAATCTGACGAGGCCAATATGGTGCTATGAGTATCACCTTGCCCTTCAACCGATGGGCTTTCTTCAGAAACTGGGGAATGAGGGGAAAAGGTGGGAATGTATAAAGAAGACCCGAGGGCCAATCGTGGACTAGAGCATCCCTGGGTGACTGTCCCGGAGGGGGAATCAGGGCGAAGTAGTTGCTGCATTTGTAGTTGGACAGGGATGCAGAGGTCGCAGCAAGGACGGCCCCAGTGGTGGAAGATCTCCGCCGCTATCAAGGGATTCAGGGACCACTCATGAGGTTGTAGAATGCACCTGCTGAGTCTGTCTACTCCCAGGAATGTGCGTTGCTAGAAGAAAATGGTTGGTAGCCATCATCCATTGCCATATCCTCATGGCCTCTCGACAAAGGGGGTAAGATTTGGTTCCACCTTGTTTGTTGATGTACCAGACCACCGCCATGTTGTATGACTGAATCGCAATCTTCCCAGAAGGCAGCAGGGGATGGAATGCTTGCAACGCCAGAAGCACCGCCCTCAGCTCTAGAACATTTATATGCAGTTGGGCCTCCAATTTGGACCAAGTGCCTTGGACTGTCTGTCCCTGACATAGCCCCCCCCCCACCCCATCAGGGAGGCGTCCGTGGTCACTGTAGCCTTGGGTTGCTGGGGGGAGAAGGGGCGAGACCATTGTGACGGGTTGTGGGTCATCCACCAGTTTAAATCCTGTTTGCACCTGTGGGTTACTCGAATCTTGGCTGAAACAGGATGCTGAAAAGGATACCATTGGGTGAGCAGTAGCCATTGTAGAAGCCTCATATGAAACTTGGCCAGGGGGACAATAGTGATGGAGGCTGCCATGGAACCCAACAGCTGTAGGACAGAGTGAGCTGTGGATTTCTCCCTTGAAAGGATTGGGATCAGTTGTTGCTTTATCCTTAGAATTCTGTGCTCTGGAATGGATGCTATGCAATTCTTTGTATCCAAGATGACCCCAAAGAATTCTGTGGACTGAGATGCGGTGAGGTTGGATTTTTGCCAGTTTATGGTTATGCCTAGCCTTTGTGTAGCGAGGAGAGAGTATGCCAGGGCTTCTTCCAATAGATGTCTGGTGGGGGCGGAAATGAGCCAGTCGTCTAGGTATGGAAACACCTGGAATCCTTGTAGTCGCAAGTGAGCTGTGACGACTGCCATGCACTTTGTGAACACTCTGGGGACTGTAGAGAGTCCGAAGGGCAGTACTCTGAACTGGTAGTGACAGGCTCCTGCACAGAAGTGCAGAAATCTTCTTGATGGCCTGTCCACTTTTATGTGGTAGTATGAATCTTGAAGATCTATCAAACACATCCAATCGTCTTTTTCCAAAAGTGGGAGGATAGACTGTATTGTGACCATCCGGAATTTTTGTACTCTCACAAACTTGTTTAATACACTGAGATCTAAAATTGGCCTCTAGTCCCCGGTTTTCTTTGGCACCAAAAATAGTCTTGAGTACAATCCAGATCCTATCTGGTCTGGACGGACTATTTGGATGACTCTTTTTCTTAGCAACTTTTTTATCTCTAGTGCTACTTCTCCCCTTTGACTGGGTGGAACGTCGGGAAGGTTTTTTGAAGGGACTGGACAAAGATCGAAGGGGATATGATAACCTCTGGTTATAATCCTTTGTACCCAAGAATCGGTGGTGATGGTTAGCCAGGCAGAAGGGTACAAGGAGAAACAACCCCCAACCACCTCCAGAGGAAAGGAGTTGTGCCGCTCTTCAGGTGCACTGGCAGGATTGGCCAGGAAAAGAGTCCCTGGAACCCTGGTTACGTGGACCCCCTCTGCCCCGAAAGGGGCGTCTTCCCTGTGAGTTTCCCCCTCTGTCTCTATGGGAGAACTCGGCCTGTGTGTCACGGAAAGGACCCTGAGATTTCTTGAACCATATCTTCCCACTCTTTTGGTTTTGGGAGAAAGCATGTTGAGGGGAAGAATAACGGACACCTATGGCAGAAAGGGTATTACCGTCCTGTTCACATCTGGCCAGTGTGCTTTTAACTTTGGGTCCAAACAACGAAGAAGCCTCAATGGGAGCGTTAAGAAAGGAAGCCTTAAAGGGTTCTGCGAAACTGCACAAACGCATTCAGGCTTGTCTTCTCAAGACCACAGCTGAACCCGCATCTCTAGCTGCTCCTTCTGATGCGTGAGATATCAGTCGCATGGAGGAGTTAGATATTGACTCAATGGTGGCCAGTTGAGAGGCCACTTTGTCACGGACCTCATCAGACACGGCACCAGTCAAGGTTTCGGAGAGCTCGGAAATCAAATCCCTTTGAAGCCTGGTAAAGTGTGCCCTATAATTCAGGGATGTGATAGCAAAGGTCGCTGATGCAAAGGTGCGCTTCCCTATCCTGTCCAGTGCCCAGGACTCTCTGTTAGGTGGGTGGACAGTCTGGCTTTCTTCTTCCGCTAGATCCTTTTTGGTTGTGACAGCCACCACCAGAGCATCCACAGGAAGACCTTTAGACCAATGGGGGTCCGTAGCAGGAGGGGACAAAATCTTATCTGGCCTCCGGGGAATAACCTCGACGGTGTCAGGAGCCTTCCACACACGCTGCACGATGAGCCGGACAAGTTCATCAGCAGGTGGAGTAACACAGGAGGTAGGGGGCCGGGAGCGAAAAGCCTGCAGGAACACAGACTCCTCAGAGGTCGGATTAGAGGGCTGCCAGTCACCTCTCTGTTTAAGGATTTCGAGGATATCACCAAAGGATACCTCAGAGGGTGACCGAGGGGATCCTTCCCCCTCATCAAAGTCTGTGAGGGACTCCTCTGTGGAGTCCATGTGCTTCCTCTTACACAAACTTTTCCGGTGAACTTCCTCAGAGGGAGAAGCTGGGAAAGACAACGGAAAAGGGGTTTCCTGTGGGAATATGTCCTGAGGCCCTTGTGCCCAGTGTCCGCTAGGTGCAACTTGTGAACACAGTGGACCAGAGGAGGGCGGGGGGATAGACAGCACAGTATCGCCAGCAGAAGCTAGAGCCTTCTCCATCAGTTGGAAGGCTGGTCCACCTGAAGAGGGGTGGCTCAGCCTGCCAACCCGGAGTCCCCGGATGGCTGTGAAACAACAAATTACGCATGTCACAACTGTCATCCTGGATTGTAGCAAAACTCTCCTGCCATGAAGGCAACTGCGGTTCCTTAGTGAGATCCATAAAGGGAACCATAGAGGGGGAAGACTGTGCTATATCAATGGACTTCAAAGGTAATGAAGGAGGAGAATAAGAAGGGGTCTTTGGCGATGGGTGATCACCTTCCAAGGAAGGATAGGTCCTGGGGGGCGGGATACCTCTGGCCAGAAGCACTTGATCCACAAGACGCAACATGTTGTGTTCGGAAAGGCTTCTAGTAGACCTTACGGAGACTGAGGGAGAAACAGATCTGTCCACAGAAGAAACAAGCTCAGTGCCCACCTCACCAGTCCGCACTGAGAACAACGGTGCCAAGAGAGACTGGACTATGGGTGTCTGCACCAAGGAAATCACTGGTGCCGAGGTCATGGTCTGCACTGACAAAAGGATCGGTGCCGAAGTGGTTGCCGGTACCGAAGCTGGAACCGACAAAATTGGTGCCAATAACTGAGGAGAAAGATGTTGGAGCTGACGTGGTCAAGGTCTGTGCCGACTGAACAGTCGGTGCCGGTGTAGCAGTCGCAACAGTCTGAACCGAGGAGCCCCTCAGTACTGATATAGTAAAGGCTACAGGAGAAGACAGAGCCGAGATCACTGATGGCGCCGAAGGTTTCGGTGCCGAAGGTCTAGGCACCGAAAGCACTGGGGCTGACTAAGTGAGCTCTGAAGCAGAAACTTTAGCCTTCTTAGGTCTTGTTTGGCAGGTGTCCCCAGCCGGGGACGAAGACAAAGACTTGGCCTTAGTAGGATCATGCAAAATTTTCTTATAGGTTCTAGGAGGGGTTGAAGCCTCCAACCCAGAAATAGCCTCTGAAAAGGGAGATTTGAGAAGTCCCTTCAGCAACAACTTATTTTTCCTTTCAATCAAAGTTCTATTGGAAAAATGTTTACAAATACCACAGGGTGGGTCAGCAGATAAGTGGGACACACCCAAGCAATAAACGCACAAATAATGTGCATCTGATGTAGGTAATTTGTGTCTACAATCAGAACACCTTTTAAATCCTGGACTACCTTTTTTATCTGCCATGATAGAAAAGAGACAGAAGAAAAGGTACCAGCAATGGTACGAAAGAATACCTGAAGGTAATGAAGAAAAGGAAGGGATTACCAAAGATGGTAAGGGAGAAAATACCTTGCGGTAAAAAGTGCAGAGTACGAGAAGAAAATATGGTCGGTAAATGCGATAGGGTAAGAGACAACAAATTAGAAACTTTTCTGACAGAAAGATTATATAACAGAGTAGTCTGGCAACAAATATCTATACTTAGCTCAAGAGAAGTAGCTTGACACGACCGAATGGCAACACAGCAAATGAAATCTGAGGTAACAGGGAGAGGGGAATTATGGGTAAGAGTTTAGCTCGAGAGTTTGTAGCTGACGCGAGCTTGGAAGATGGCCGGCTCAGTTTAGAGGCCGGAACCGATACCCATACGTAAGGAATGAACGAGGATTAACAATATCAGATCTAAGGTTAGTACATATTTTCTATTGACTTGACTGATAAATACGGCACCTTAATGGTGGAAGGAAGGAATGAAGGTCTTATTTTTATGAAGCTGCTATGCTAATTTGGTGCATCATTATTTACTGGTGTAGTACACAGGGTATAGTTGCCACAAAACAGTGTAGTTTGAAGAATAATAAAGAACATGGTGACAACTTATAGGTACATTGTTTTACAATTTGTTTGCAGTCACTTTATATGTTTGTTTTATGAAATATTACATGTTGTGCTTTGGAACCAAGGTGCTAAAGGTAAAGTTAAAGCAATAACATTTGTAGGACTCAGAGTGACATGTTATAAAACCCTATGCATGCAGTCCTCCCTTCCAAAAATAGAAACTATTTTAACAGTTCGGTGATTATAATTAAAATTGTAGGACTGCTTTGGTTTGTACACAGTGGTGAGTGGGGTGATCAACACAGTTGCAGCTTTATGGTTTGTAGAGTAAAGTTGGGAGAATAACTACACTTGTATGGTGGAATATTTTGATGAGGACAGGAATGATTAAGTAGTCGATGTGTTTGTGCAGATTTAAGTAGCTTGTGGGTTTGGAGTTTTGAGTGTCATTTGCTACATATTTGTTGACTAGGTAGAGTTCACATAGTACAAAAGTCTACCCAATAGGAGTGTCTGGGAATGAGGGAAATGGAGCAAAGTGGGAAACACATCAGAATGAGTGGTAGCCAATCAATATAGTGGATATAAAAAGTTCACAGTCCCCTGTTAAAATTCCAGGTTTTTGTGATATAAAAAAAAATGACACAATGATAAATCATTTCAAAACTTTTCCCACCTTTAATGTGCCCTATAACCTGTACAATTCAACTGAAAAAAACAACAAATCTGTTAGGGGAAAAAAATATAAAAAATAAAAAACATACAATATGCTGGTTGCATAAATGTGCACACCCTTAAACTAATACTTTGATGTGTGTACACACCCTTAAAGTAATACTTTGTTGAAGCACCTTTTGATTTAATTACAACATTCAGTCTTCTTGGATAAACACCTACCATCAGTTAACGAGAATGTCCAACTGATGTAGACATTCTACAAAAAGGCCTCACTGACACCAATGACTAGTGCCAGAACCATGGCCTTAAACTCAATGCCAAAAAGTACACTTGGGAAAAATTCAGTGCCCATGAACTACCACATAGGCAGTAGTCCACTCAACACTGAAGATGTGTTAAGAGACCTGTGGACACAGGTTGACAGCAACCTCTCCTTTGATAACCACATTGCCACTGTAGTCAGAAAGTCTTTCTATGTGGAACATCTCATTACAAAAGGTTTCTCATCCAGGAAGAAAGAGGTCATAATCCCTCTCTACTTGTCCTTCATTAGACCTATTATAGAATACAACTCCCTATTTGGTATGTACCTCACTAGACACCTACAACAGGAAAGGCCGCAAAAATACCTCACTAAGAGGATCTTAGGCCTTAGACATATGCCTTATACGGACAGACTCAAAAAACTCCAGCTATACTATGTCTTTTATCGCCTAGAGGCAATCTCTGCTTGACATACAAAGCCATGTCTAACCCAGAGCTGCTAGATATGCTACTCCAAAAGAAATCCCAATCCCTCCGTGCCACACACTCCAGGGACCTAAACCTCATTACCACAATAAACAGAACATGCTGAAGGGACAGGTTCCTAACCCAGAGACTTCCCATACTCTGAAACAAACTTCCCATTCATGTCACTTCACTGGCCCTCTTTAAGAGAAATCTTGATGAGTGGATGGGCTATAGGAAGTTCACGCCGGGATCACTTCAGTGGCCCTGCTTGACAGGGATACTGGGAACTAACATTGGGCAGCATGATGCCAGGGAATCTTCTTGGGCTAGGCTTATATAGGCTCCAGGGCCGTTAGCCTAGTACACACCTATGAACCTATGATTAACCCCAAATAAAGTTCAGCTATCCTAGTAGGATTTTATTAACATTTACTCAGTTGCCTACTACAGCAAATGCCATTTTTTTCGCAGAGAGCGTACAAAACATCAAAGAGACCTCATTGTTGAAAGGTATCAGTCAGGAGAATTGTACAAAAAAATTTCCACGGCATTGGATATACCATGGAACACAGCGAAGACAGTCATCAAAAAGTGGAGAAAATATGGGACAACAGTGACGTTGCAAAGAACTGGATGTCCGTCCAAAATTGATGAAAACTGGTCAGAGAGGCTGCCAAGAGACCTACAGCAACACTGAAAGAGCTGCAGGAATTTCTGGCAAGTACTGGTTGTGTACTACATGTGACAAGCATCTCCCACATTCTCCATATGTCTGGACTATGGGGTAGGGTTGCAAGATGGAAGCCTTTTCTCACACAGAAAAACATCCAGGCCTAGCTAAAATTTGCAAAACAATACATCAAGTCTCCCAAAAGCATGTGGGAAAATGTGTTATGGTCTGATGAGACCAAGGCTGAACTTTCTGGCCACAATTCCAAAAGGTACGTTTGGCGCAAAAAAAACAATTCACATCACCAAAAGAACACCATCCCCACAGTGAAGCATGTTGGTGGCAGTATCATGCTTTGGGGTTACTTTTCTTCAGCTGGAACTGGGACTTTAGTCAAGATGGAGGGAATTATGAACAGATCCAAATACCTGTCACTTTTGGCCCAAAACCTTCAGGCGTCTGCTAGAAAGATGAAGAGGAATTAAGCATACATCCAAATCAACAAAAGAATGGCTTCACCAGAAGAAAATTAAAGTTTTGGAATGGCCCAGCCAGAGCCCAAACCTAAATCCAATAGAAAATCTGTGGGGATGACCTAAACAGGGCTGTGCACAAGAGATGCCCTCGCAATCTGACAGATTTGGAGCACTTTTACAAGGAAGAGTGGGCAAATATTGCCAAGTCAAGATGTGCCATGCTGACAGACTCCTACCCAAGAAGACTGAATGCTGAAATTAAATCAAAATGTGCTTCAACAAAGTATTAGTTTAAGGGTGTGCACACTTATGCAGCCAGTGTATTGTACATTTTTTATTTTTATATTTTTTCCCCTAACAGATGTGTTTGTTTTTCAATTGAATTGTACAGGTTATAGGTCACATTAAAGGTGGGAAAAGTTTTGAAATGATTTATTGTGGTCTCATTTTTTATATCACAAAAATCTGGCATTTTAACAGGGGTGTGTAAACTTTTTATAGCCACTGTACATGCATGTGCATGAGATACAGCTGTACAACTCGGTGGTGATCCTGTGACAGCTGTACAAAAAATATGAATTTTCTTTGAAAGTATGTATAAGAATCCTAGGTGAATATATAACTGTAAAGATGGACAGCAGCGCTTCTTACATGTACATATAACTTCTATTTAATCAATTAATTGAATGCATAGCACAATGCTTTTCAATGAGACCTGGGTCAAATAACAGTACAGACACATGATCTGAATTTGTAATAAAACACACACCATAACTCAATTCTAATTTATATTACATATATACACACTAAATTTATATACACACTAAATGTCCCATCCCTCAAGAATCTACTCCAACCCTATCGCACCACCAGACCACTAAGATCCAGCAACAAAAATCACTTGCAGATCACTAAAGCCAATAACTCTGCTGGTAAAGCACTATTCTCTTGCATCATAGCCAAATTATGGACCTCCCTCCCACCCACAATTACCTCCATACCATCATGCACCCACTTCAAAACTTTACTAAAAGCGCACCTAAAAACATGCTGGCTATGTCCTTGCAACTCCCACTCTAATATCACCCACCCCATCCAACCACTACCTTTCTTTCCACTCCACTAACTACTTTGATTATAGCAAGCTCAGATGCTCATAAGCCAGTACTTATTATACAGCAGGAACTTCTTCTTGTAACATTTGTTAATGTCTGTTATGTACTTCACAGATAAAGATTCTAGTTGTCTACTGATGTACTATGTTCTTCATCTGTAAATATGTTGTAAATAATTGCTATGTAAATTGTTAATCGCTATGTAATCCAATGTAACTACTGTCTGTTTATTTTAACTGTGGAGCTTTTCTCCCCGGGCCTCCGCTGAAAATGGACCTACGTCCAGTCGGAACTCCCGGTCAACAAATATAAATAAATAAAATATGACACAGCATTTACTATGTTTATGTGTATCCTGCAAACAAATTGATTCTAGGCACTAGTGTTACAGATGCCACCGGTGCACATAAAAGGTAAAGCACATCACACACCGTGTGGGGGTTGCTATTGTTATCAAAATTGTAAATAAAGTAAATAGTGTGGGAAGAAATAGCCAGGGAATTGTTATGGCTAGGCTTGTATAGGCCCTAGGGCTGATAGCCTAGTACCAACCTATGAACCTATGGTGGCAAGTCCTGGGTGACGCATGACTACAGCCCCTTACTGGTACCCAACATGTACATTCCTCTGAAAAATGGGAGAGGTCAAACAAGCGAGCATAGTGTTGGCACACTACATCTGTACTATGTTTTTAGTAAAAGCATATTTAGCCAGCTATGCCTATATGGCAGCTTGATTAGTAGAAATAGCAGGTAGACCTAACAACAAATGGCTCACAAAAGTCAGGAGTTTCAAGCAAATTAAATGGTGTGGTATGGAGCACTGCAGGTTTCACAGAACAACCAAGTCAAATGTATGACAATACAGAAAGAATACAAGACAAGCATACATATGCAGGCAGGTTGTTAAAAGTAGAAAGCAAAGCAGCATAGAGAAAAGCTCCAGCATCAAGTTATACAAATACAGTACATCCAGCATAATACACAAAACAGGTTACATCATGTATGCTGAGCATAGTAATATAACAAGAAATTAATAAAAACACTCCAGGTAAAAGAAGATATTGAACATAGGTAAAAGACAATGTCAGTTATCACTACCTCTCACAATGTTAATCAAATGGGTAAAATGTGAAACACTTACAAACAACTTGCCAACCACTTCAGCTGGGAAGCTTATACGATGGTTAAAATGTGATATATTTACTTATGGAGTAATTCTTTCAATGAATTAATACAATTCATTTCTACTTACCATGGATATCCATTAAAAAAAATTGCTAACACTGAATGTGTGACAGGCCCTTTCAGTGTGGAACTTTGAGGGACATGTATTTTTTTTAAGACCCCAAATGAGGAACACTTGTTGAGAGGGATGCAGTATAGTACTGTTAAGTTTAATTGGTTAGTGACCATAGCCTGACAGATAACAAAATGTGTGCACAAAGCTTTTACAGTATAAAGATGACTGCAGTTCCTTTATTTGGGAACACGAGACCTTGGCTGCTTAGTTTCCCCACATATGTGTTTTCTTTTACAGTAAAAGAGATCTTTCTACTCTGCTGAACTGTGTTGAATTAATTTATTTAATACCTTAATAGCATACATATGGCCAAATTATTAAAGCACATGTTTCAATTCAGCAGGTAATACTACTGCAAGTTAGGCAAAGAAAGAATTTGCATCCAACAGGTAAACATAAAACATGTAACATAAACTCATAAAAATGGAGATCAATACAGCAGCAGCAGTTGTGTGCAAACAGGTGATGACTGGATATGCAGAGATGGTGGGTCTGAATGTACTGTTTAGGTACTCAGAGATGGGTACTGGACTGTTTTAAGAAAACAGCAGTGCTGTTCAAAAATATCTGCAAAGAATATGAAAATTCATATAGTGAAAGGCTGCACTACAGCAAGAGTATGCATGTTGCATATACAGTACCTGCAAGATACCAGATAAGTTGTTTAGTGTTAGACAAAGCTGACAAGAAGGGTATGATCGAAGGGAGAACACCTGTAACCAATCAGAATGATAAGCAACCAACCAGTGAGCACATGCCCACTAGACAGATCTATGCAGCTTCACAGTGATCCTAAACCAGTTCTAAGTAAAATATCAACACTTTTTTTAAAAGTATTCATAAAAACCCAGAGTAGACATATGACTATAAAGACAGATGTCAAGACAGCCGCAAAGTTTCCTACATGTGCATATCACTTTTGCTTAAATTTGCTCACATTTTTTTCACACATTCACACATATAATTGCATTTTCAAAGTATTGATTAAACTGTATTAATTTAAATGCCCATAAATTAAAATAAAACAATACTGGCAACTGTCATATTTAACTGTATGTTGTCTGTATTCAATCTTTTATTTTTACTTTTCATCAAAACTACTCTCACCTGCATATAAAAGTAAACTTCATGCATGCATTCTCTTTAACTATTAAAGAAAACTGCTTGATAAGATGGCCACTTTCCACAAGTCTGTTTTTAGAGGCATAAAGAAAACTGGTGAATGTAATCTGATATACATTGTCACACAAAAACTGACTTAAACCTTTGATAAATTTCAAGGAAAAGCATAATCCTGGTTATGTGCTAGGTTGGTAACTATAGACAGAGAATGACAGTTTTGGGTGGACATTATCTCAGGTTAGAGGCCAGTGAGTACAACAAGGAGTGACAATTTATCTACACGTTGTTACAGCATAGAAAAAACTATAATTAACAATATCCACTGGTGACATCAAAAGGATTTCTTATAAAACAGATTTTGGCAAGCAACTGCATAATGGCTAGCTCTTCAAAGACATGACATTACTGAGGAAGAATGCTTGAAGAGTACTGACTGCCAAGCAGAAACAAGAGGAATGACTGAAATGAGTTTTCTGTTTTCACTAGCATACACACTCAGGAAATCCTACATTTCCAAAGGGATCAGAATGGATTTTTAGTAAAAGACAGCATGCTTACCAGGAAAAATATTGAGTTCTTCCAGACAGGTAAAACTGTAATACGGGCGATGTACTAATTCAGAACTTGTTCTCTCTAGGTAATCGCTTAGTAGCTGTCCCAGTCCTCCAGAGAAAAAAAGTAGCATAGAACAATATCTAAAGAAAAAAATTAAATAACATGCTAAGAGCTTTGTATGTTACTCCAAAATTCAGTAGATCTGGCAACTGGCAAAGCACTCTGAAAAAGCAGCTCTATCAACTATGCAAATGCAACTTACAAAAATTCATTTTGAAATCTGCTTTGTTATACACACACAGATGACTTATTGAAGCAGTAGAACAGCATATATTAAGTATGTTTTGAATTAAGCCTTGATTACAAACACAGTGTCATGCTCCTTGAAAGTATTGCATCACAATGTTCTATTCTGTGTGGCATGCAGTAAAATTCATTGTGAACAATTTACAAAAAAAGAACACCAATTCATACCGGAGCAGTGTTTTTACTCTGAATTCACTTCACTTCTACTGACTACTGTTAACCTTCCTACTTCATCCAACTGTCTTACTTTCTTTTAGCCACAGTCTCATTGCTGAAACACTGGAGATATCTAGTCGTTTAGGACAGCCTATGACCATTGTAATGCAAGTAATAAAAATCTCCACTGTCAAGTACAAATGACACTAGAATAGTTTACTTTCTACATTCTTCTCTGTTGCCCACCATACTGGAATCCATATTTCATCATACCTCATAATTACTCATTCATGGTATGCAGATTATAAAGACATTGGTGAGATCCAACCCAAGTTGTCCACTACCAAAATAAACATAAATATCACTGCTTTTCCCCCAAAAAAATATAATCTAATGTCATTCCCTATCTCCTTTAACCACTCCAAAAGAAGAAATGTCACCACAAAACTCAAGCATTCCTACCATCGTGAGCTGTCAGGATGAAAAACCTCCTTTGGTTGAAAGACACATTCTCAATTTAGAATCTGGCCATAATGTAGTCAGATCTCTAGGCTTACCTGTATTTTAATACACACTCACAAGTTTCACTTTTATCCTCAAAATGCTGTCTTATAGGATCTCAGTCATAAAATATAAAAGTAATAGGAAACAGACTCTGCCATAAAGGATGATTCTACAGTCAATGAACAAAAACTGATACAACTGCAGTGTTTTCACCACTTAAGTTAATATGGTATAGTCACAATATGAGCATACTAACATTAGGGAAAAATAATGACCCTGCATAGACAAGTGTGTGTGTGTGTGTGTGTGTGTGTGTGTGTGTGTGTGTGTGTGTGTGTGTGTTATACACACACACACACACACACACACACATATATATTATTTTCATTGCACTAAAGAAATATACAGTTATTTCTTTAGTGCAATGATTAAAGCTGCAAACACTTTAAATCAAGGTCATTTTTCCATACACGACTGTATTCTAAGCAGCATAACAAAATTGATTTTTATTTATTTGCAAAGCAGACTTAAGAAAACATGATGAAAATCTGGGAATTGTATTTCAGTTTGTTCTCAAACTCATACACTGCTTCTCCTTAGCAAGTCACATAAATGGCTGTCTGACTGTCTGACAATTATTGTGTAACTGCCACTTTCTTTCACACGAACAGAAACACAGAACTATATGAACAATACTAACAAGCAATCAGACGGACCACAGGAAGCCAAGCATTAGAAACCTTTAATCAGATGCATGAAATAGTTCTTGCCACCCTTGTCAAGCTCTTAACATTGTTTACCTCTCAAATGAAGCATGGCCATACATGGTAATCCTGGGTCAGCCCATCCATTCATCAAGATTATGCTTAAAGGTATCCAAAGTAGTTTGACATATAGTGGTAACTTATTCTACAGGCTGGCAATGCATTGATATGGAACCTCTCCCTGCAGTGAGTATTATTTGTTGGTGGACATTTAAGTTGCTAGTACAAGTATATGTACAGCCACTGGTTTTGCGAAGAAATAGGAGATCAAATAGGATTAGATCTTTCATGGCTAGAAAGCAAGACATAAGTCACCTCAAAGCAGCAGACAGGCTACTGAATATAAGGAGAGTTGTGCTAAGCAGAATAGTTGAGGGAATTTAAAGCCTTTAATTTTCTTGGTCAGAAGTCTTTCCAGTTGACTGATATGCTTGAATTCGTACATACCAAAGGGGTCACTGTATTCAATGATGTGACTGATAAGGAAAGAGAACAGTAACATGATGAGTTCCTTATTCTGCAAAATAAATGCTGAAGAAGAGAAGGACCAGCACTGAACCCTGTGGTACCCTACTATTCAGAATTTTATGTTTAGGCAGGTACCAGCAACTTTCACAACGTGGGATCTCTTGGATAGCTAATTTGCAATCCAACATGGAATGCAAGTATTTACGTTAAATTTATCTAATTTTTCAGTAACACCAGTAAGGTCAACTGTGTCAAAACTCTTGCCAGAGTGAGATAAGTACTGTGCACTGAGTGACCACTGTCCACAGCCTCTTCTAACATTTTCAAAGAAACTTATTAGATTCAGGAAATTAGACCTGCCCTTTACAAAACTGAACTGACCGTGGTCTACATCAGTTAAGTTGTTTATGTCTAGACAGCGTACCCCCTCCACTTCACGTCCATAGCTAGCTTTAGGCACCAGCGAACAATGCGGTCGCTGGGGGCCCCCAACCACATCATGTTATCTTATTTTGATAATTTTTCAAGCTTGCCAAAACAAAAAACGCTAGTACAGCAATCTTGTGTACTTAATAAACTGGTAGATAGTAATAACTCATAGGATGAATATATCTAAGGACCATCACCACTTCTTCCCTTTTAAAATTAAAAGAAACTTTTGGCTGTAGTGACAGTGTTTTATCAAACAGCTGCATCATAATTTCATTAAATGTTTTATCACTGACATAGTGGCTATGACTAAGTTAAATCCTGCTAATGGGCATTCTCATATGCATGGGGACTGTATAAGGGTCCAGAGCATTATTAAGAGCCCATCTAGCACAAATGTTTTCCATTTACTCTGGTAAAGTTTCCTAGTAGAAGGTTTGTTGGGCCACAATGATTTAGTGGACTGTAGAGGAAAGGGAAGAATGCCTGGCAATCATGGGAATTGGAGAAGCCATGCAGTGAGCTAGAGATGGTGGAGATTCGGATGAACCATTCCTTCTGGATAAGATAATACATTTGGAGCTGGGTCCAGAATCCAAGGTTTCCAAAGTAGACGAGGCCAAATGAATGGAAACAAAACTTGTAGAAGCCAGAATGGGGCAATGAGATGTTCTTCGATCTCTTGGCTTTCTCAGAAACTGATATATCAGAGGGGTTGGGGGAAAGGCATAAAGGAGACCGGGGGGGGGGTCAATCATGGAGAAGAGCATCTCTCGGTGACTCCCCTGTAGGGGGGAGCAGGGCAAAGTAACTACTGCACTTGCTGTTCAAGGGGGACACAAAGAGATCGCAGCAAGGTTGGCCCCAGTGACGGAAGATCTTTTCTTTCACTACAGGATTGAGAGATCATTCGTGAGGTATTAGAATAGTTCTGCTCAACTTGTCCGCTATCATGTTGGAGTTCCCCGAAATGTGCGTTGCCATCAGAAAGTGGTTGGAAGAAATTGCCCATTGCCACAATCTGAGGGTTCTCAACAAAGTGGGTAAGACTTGGTTCCTCCTTGTTTGTTGATGGACTAGGCTACCAACATGTTATCCATTTGGATTGGAACTGTTCCTACTGGAAGGGCATCTTGAAATTCTTGTACTGCTAAGAGCACTGCCCTCAGCTCTAGAACACTGATGTGCAAACTAGCCTCCAGTGGGGACCAAGTGCTTGGACTGTCCTTCCCAGATGATGCCCCCCCCCCACCCTATATGGGAAGCATCTGTGGTTACTAGGTTTTGCGGCTGTGAAAGGATGAAAGGATGGCTCGAAAGTGTCGTTGGAAGGGTGCCACCATGAAAGGTCTTGTTTGCAGCGATTGGTGATCAAGATGTGATACAACAACAGCTGATTTATTAAGGACCATTAGGAGGCCAGAAGCCATTGGAGAATTCACATCTGATATATGGCTAAGGAAACTAGAGTAATTGAGGCTGCCATTGAGCCTAGAGCCTGTAGGATTAGTCTGGCTGGAACAATTCTGCTCTGAATAACATGGCTGACTTGTGATCTGATTTTTTTGGAGCCTTTCTACTGGAAGTCAAGCAAGTCTTGTAACTGTAATTAAAAGAGCTCCAATAAATTCCACCTGTTGTGTAGGTTGCAGATTTGACTTTTCAAAATGTATTGATATGCCAAAAGAAGTGCAAAGATGCTGTGTGTAATCTCTTGCCCATTCTAGTTGACACCTGGTGGAAGCAGTAAGGAGCCAGTCGTAAAGATAAGGAAAACCTGAAATCCCAGCAGTCTGAGATGAGCTGCTACCACTGCCACCACTGCCATGCATTTCGTAAACACGCTGGGGGGGGGGGGGCTGTGTTGAGACCAAACAGCAGGGCTCTGAACTGGAAATGACTGTCTCCCAGCTGGAAGTGCAGGAATATCCTGGAGCGTTTGTCCATTTTTATATGGTAATACACATCCTGAAGATCTATATTGCACATCCAATCATCTTTTTCCAAGAATGGAAATACTGACTGTACTGAGACCATCCAGAATTTAGTTTGTTGAACTGCCTTGTTGAACTGGCTGAGATCCAAAACAGGTCTCCAGTCCCCTATGTTTTTATGCACTAAACAGAATCTTAAGTAAAACCCAGATCCTCTTTGGTCTGGTCGGACTTCTTGGATGACTCTTTTTTTTTTCAAGCAGATTTCAAATTTCTATGACTGCTGCTTCCTTGTGGCTAGTTGGAACATCTGGGAGTCTTTTTTGTATTTCTGGACTTGACTAAATTGGAAAGATGTAGCCTCTGGATATGATTCCTTGCACCGATTTGTCTGATGTTATTTGAAGCCAGGCAAACTGGTACAGGGACAACTGTCCCCAGACTGCCTCCAGAGGAAAGCAATTGGGCCTCCATTCAGGAGGGCTGAAAGGAGTTACCAGAGAAGGAATCTCTGAACCCCTGATTCTGCGGGCCATCTCTGCCTCTAGGAAGGCATCTTCCATTATTATTTCCCCCCCTGTCCCAGGGAAAGTACTTGCCATGTAAGTCCTGGAAAGACCCTTGGGACTTTCTGAACCACAGCCTGCACTTCTATGGTTCCTAGAATACACATGTTTAGGAGGGAGTAGCATACACCAATGGCAAAAAGAGTCTTTCCATCCTTCTCACATTTAGCCAGTGTCTCTTTAACCTTAGCTCCAAACAGGAATGTTCCGTTAAATGGAGTATTGATGAATGAAGATTTAAATGGCTCTGCAAAGTCACAGAAGCGCATCCAGGTGTGTCTCCTAATGGCAACACCTGAACCTGCTGCTCTTGTCATCCCTTCGGCTGCATGGGCTATTAGCCTCATGGACGAGTTGGAAATTGAGTCGAGGGTGGTGAGCTGAGAGGTAACCTTGTCTCATACCCCTTTGACTACTGCTCCTGTGAGAGTATCTGACAATTCCTTAATCAGATCTCTCTGCAACCTGGTAAAGTGTGCCATGTAATTCAAAGACTTGAGAGCGAAGGTCGATGAAGCTTAAACTCACTTCCCAAACCTATCCATGCTCCTAGACGCCTTGCTAGGAGGATGGATAGTAGGACTTTTCTCTGCAAGTTCCTTCTTTGTGTTTGCCGCTATCACCATGGAGTCTACAGGGATGCACTTAGCCCAGTGCTGCTCTTGCTTGGGGGCAGAAAGGATCCGGTCAGGCCTCTTGGGGATCAGTTCGATAGAGTTAGGGATCTTCCAGGCCTGCTGTGTTATCAATTTAATGAGCTCATCAGTGGGCAGAGAAATCCAAGAGACAGAGGGTTGGGCAGGGAAAGCTTCCAGGTATATCGACTCCTCCGAGGAAGGCTACAGGGAAGACCACACACCCCTCTGTTTAAGGATTTCCAGGATGTTCCTTGAAGGAAACATCATCAAGGAGTGACCTGGGGGAACCCTCCCCTTCATCAAAATCGGTATCCTCCATGAAGGACTCTTCCGGGGAATCTAAGTGCTTCCTCTTGCACTTTTTCTTCACAGGCACTTCCTCAGGGGAATGTTCCGGGGAAGTATCCTAAGAGGAAACCACCAAGGTGGGTCTCTCCTGAGGCTTTTATGCCCCTGTCCCACGGATGAGACTGGTGATAGCTCTTGTCGATTGGGATACAAACGTTTGGCCCGACATGGATGGCAAGGACTGGGAGTCCATAATGGACAAGGCCTTTTCTGTGATCTGTAAGGCCAGACTCTCCACCGTAGAGGGATGAGAGCCCGGAACCAAAATAGACTCCTTTGGAAGCATGGTCCCACCCCACACCGAGAAGGCGGACCCCGAAGCAGAAGCCTGTGTCGAGCCAATGAAAACTGAAGCACCAAGGGGCATGGAAGGTTCTAATAAAAAGGAAGTTGTGCCCTGCCCCTCGGACCCGGCGACAAAGTCTTGACCCTGGGAGACCTCTGGTTCCAAAAAAATGGAGGAGCTCAAGGCAATTCTTGGTTCCAGAGAAAAGGCTCTTACCGGAACAGAGACAGTCGGAGATGGGAAGGTTGGTGCCACAGCCTCCAATGACTCAAATGGAGTTGGAGGAGGAGGATGAGATGGTGTCAAAGTAGGACAGGTCCCGATGCTGACTTGGCTAGGAACCAAAGTAGACGGTAATCCCCTCACCGTCAAGAGCTGGTCCACCAGCCTCATGATGTCTGATTCGGAGAGGCTCTTAGTGGATCGAACGGAAGATGTAGAAGGTAATCTAGGTGGTCTCCACTCCATAAAAGGGCTAGGTGATCAGTCCTTAAATGGATCGACTGAGGGAGAGTACCTAGATCATGGAACAGAAATTATTTTAGTCTGCTCCGTTACTGAGAGAACTTCTGGTGCCGAAGAAGTTTTTGTCTTTTCAGAAACAGTAGTAGTGGGTGTCGAGTCTGTCTTGCCTATTAGTGCCGAGAGAACTGTCGACACAGTAGGCTGTTTTGGTAATTTTTTTGGCAGTTCCAACGAACTGCTTGGAACTCAGTGTTACCATTTCTTTTATTTAGAAGAGGAGGAGGAAGAGGATGAAGAGGTGGCTTCAGTCTTAGAACCAGAAGTAGCCTCTTCAAAATCACCTTTTAACAAGCCTTTCAATATCAATTTGTTTCTCTGCTCAGTTAAGGTCCACACAGAGAAACCGTGACACAGAGAACAGTTCTGTTGTAAATGTACTGCACCTAAGCAACAGACACACAAGACATGCCCATCTGACGGGCATTTTTCTGTCGCACTTCTGCCATCTTTTATACCCAGAAGTAGTGCCCTTAATAGGTTTAGCTGGAGAAGCAGCTTTATCAGCCATGACAGAAGGAAAAGCTTAAGGCTGATACAGGCCCCCATATATATATATATATATATATATATATATATATATATATATATATATATATATATACACATATATATATACACACACACACACACACACACACACACACGAGAGAACAGCAATTTTTTTTTTTTTTTAGGAAAGAAAAGGGGTACCAACAATGGTAACCAAGAATACCTAAAAGAGTCAACAGAGTACATAGAAGACTCTACCTAACAGTAGAGGAAAAGGGAAAAGTACATGGGAAAAAGCTTGAGGAGTGGGTAGATACAAGAAAGAGTTTAGGAAGAAATATCAATAGTGTAAAGAACAAATTAAGAATATGTAGAAGGGAAAAACCTACTTGAAAAAACTGCCAAAGATCAAGAGAGATCAGATGCGTCTGACACACAAAGTGATAAACGAGATCCGAGGTAATTTAGAGAGGAGCATTATGGGTAGAGCCTAGCTCGAGTGTTTGGAAGGCGCAAGCTGAAGTAAATGACCGAGTCGGTTCCAAGGCTTGGAACCGAGCCCACAGTCAAGGATTACTTGTAGATTGACAACATTAGATTCCATGGTTTCTGGAAAAAGCTGAAGGGTAAAGCAAAATGTGAGAAAAGGAAGAAAAACACAATCTGTATGGTGTAGAGAGTCCAGGATGGTAAAAAACAGGAGGGAACACCAGATGATGAGTGCATATGGGGGAAGGGGTGAAAAAGTAGGCAGAGGGAAGGCACCATGGAGTCCTTTGCCTAGGGAACTATTTCACCTAAAGCCAGACCTGTACAAAAGGTTGTTGTAAAATAACACATCAATGCAATTAATGTCAGTCACTATGAATTTCCCTCTGTGAGGTGGAAGAACATGGTGTAGTTAACAGGCCTGTGTTAACGTTACAGCATCATAGTTACAGTTCAGTCTGTATGTATTACTCCTAAAAAACTCCACAGCATGAAATGTTGATTAGGAAGGTTGGAAGTGACAAGGTGATACTTAGACTGGAAATGACACTTGCTGGCGGCCCCCAAAATGATAACACCAGCCCTGTTAACATCTCAGAATGTTTGCATCTAATATGTTGGACTATGACCAAATGAAATAAATTATATCCACAGTGAAGTAATTCACCTTGCTGCTGACACACACAAACTCCTCTCCCTGGCAAGCCAAATCAAGGATCATCTAGCAGAGATCAAACAGCGTCAGTTTGCTTTCACGCACACAATCTGCCTCCTCACCTCTTATTGCTTTTTATTCTCTCAATACTGGACTATTATTAACATAAAAGAAATAACATACACAGTAATGTGTTTCAAACTGCCCCACCCTACTTGCTATAACATTAAAGAAAAGCAAAAAAAAAAAAGTATTCCCTTAAGTGGTACTATGGAAAGTGTGTATTGTTATTACCACCCAGAAATATATACAATGTCCTTGTCAGTATCTAACTGGTATATACCTACAACAGAATAACATCTCTGAAGAAGACAGCATCAGCATCCATCACTGATCTCAAGTCAAATGACTAGAGATAGCCAGATAAGCACTGAGACTTGCTGCTCTGAGTAAATTATATCAGCACTTGCTTCACATAGCAACGGTTCACAAATTAGCAAGGAATGACTTGTTATCATGGGAGGGGAAGATACTGAAGAGCAATACTAATAAAAAGAATGACTTCTCACATCTAAATAGATAAAAAAAATAGAAAATTATTTTTAGTAAGGTATTAATAAAATAATGCTAAAAGCATCTTGAGTGGGTGATTTTTTTTTTTTTTTTTTTTAAGTAATACTGTATTTATCTTATTTAAATGTTGGTTAATGGGGTAGAGCACTGACCACACATTGACCAATTGCTGTCTCAGCCCAGGTTCAAAACAGTAAAAAGAAGACATTTAAAAATCAACAAAGGCAAGCAAAGGCATAAAAACAAAATAAATTCAAAACAACAAACTAATACATACATACTTACAAAGACACGAGGCAGCACATGAATAATATGAAAGCAATTGCACCTCAGTACAATCTGTGAAACTGCAACACAGTATAAGCAGACATTTCCTAAAATAATCCTAAGTAAAAAATGGTAACCAAATCAAGAGTATGCAGATAGAGAAACTGTATAAATTAAAAAAAAAAAAAAAACAGAAAACCTATGAACCTATTGTCTCAAAAAACAGTGTTTTATTCTTGTCTATGTGTAGTAAAGCAGTTGAAGTGCTACAATTTCCTAAAATGAACAGTCAATAAATGGATTATTCAACAATGGAGCAAAGGAAGACTACAAATGTACTTTTCCTCACAAATGGAAGCAAAAATGAAAGGAAGCTGGATTACAGACAGGAATAACAAACTGTTTCACAGCGTGGTAGTCAAGGAACCATCCTTCAAATTATGCATTAAACTGAGGTCCCACATGCCTGAGTTAGTTGTAGCTCAGGTGTATGCAAAGGATCCCATGGCACCTATTGAAAAGAACAGAGAAATTTCCCTGGTGCTATGGGCAAATTTATCCTAGTCCATATTACTACCACCACTGACCTAGTGAGATTAACCTCATCTACAAATCTTAAATAAATAAAAATAAAATAAAAACTACCCAAAGATATGAATTTAAGAACTACGGGGCCAAAATTACTTGGAAAATGTGTTGGTCAGATGGCAAGTGGGCAAAGCTGTTCACCATTGCTGACAGTGATTTAGGTCTGACTAATGGGCCCAGATGCCTCATATTCAGTTAAGGAAGAAAACAATGAGCAGCTGACAGCCATAGAAAGATGAAAGTTTAAACAAAGCAATGGAGATGCCTGCTAAAGATCAGAAGAATCCCACTTCAGGCCTAAGAGCAACGGCACATGCAAAAGCAGTGAAATCAATTAAAGTGTGCATAATGTAGCTGTATCCAATGGACTCACTGTACTGTATTCAGATACTCCAGTGGGGGATAGGCATGCCAACAAGTACTAGTCTGCTAAAGGTATGAAAGACTCACCAGCCTCAACTCCATCATTATACAGCAGAACCTACAGCTATATACCTTAAATCCATCCTCCTTTGTAAAAAGACTGACTGTCTAACTTGTTATGTTAGTGCAGTGCTTATCACAAAATATGGATAAATGAGAATCATATCTCATTCAAGCCTACAACACCTTTTTGTATACCTCTCGTTCACACCCATAGCTCTTTATGGCATCCAGAACTTTTTGGAGTTTGGCTTCATTTTCCAAGTAACCTTCCAGCTAATAATAGGCATTATTACAGAGTGCAAGGAGTTATTAACAAAATTATACAGAATGTTAATATAGCATGCCCTGCCATACAGAAGTTAATCACTTATTATTCAGATGTTCATATTTATGTTAATATTTTCATAACTGAGAGCTCTACATGCTATTGAGGGGTATGGTGATGAAATATGCCACAGTGGGGGACAGGAACATTCATTGTCAATGTACTTTTATATCACACTCTATCTGATATAATACGTGTTAGTAATAATGAAAATAAGCAATATTTCTATATCTACTTAATACTTCAAAAAAACAGTAACTTACAAACTGTTGCATGACATCAGGTGAAACCTTCAATGTTGCTGAAGAAAATTGTCTTTCAATTTTGCACCGCAAGTTGCACATCTTAAGAAATATTCAGTTTTATTTATAATGCTAATGATACAATTAAGCATATGCTTTCATATTTCTATAAATATCTCATTAAACATGCACTCATAGAGGAATTTCTTATCATGTGAAAATGTATATCTGCTTAACAAAAAATGTTCTTACAATATATGTCTAGGTCATACAGTTTCTAAGATATGACAAATTGTGAAAGTTTAGCAAAAAATATAATTTGGGGTTTATGTGCATTATTAATATATTATAGTATTTATGGAAAGATTGTGAATGCACTATTATCACTGCAAGGAAACTTCTTCATGATAACACTGCAATTTGAACAGTTTAATACATTTTACTGTTCACAAAATATTTATTTTTTCTATTTTACGCTTTTTAAATTTATTTTTAAATTTATTTTCAGAAAATGCTGCAGAATCAAGAGGTGTCTAGGTTGCTAAGTGTGACATTCCACACCATTTAGATGCTAATGAGATACAGGCAATGCAAACACAGATATAAGCAGGGAATTGCCCCAAGTAATATATACATGTACTTAAAGATGCAGTGGGGAGTTGTGCAATGTGCAACCAGGACAAGTGTCTTACAAGTCTGTGAGAGTAATTAAGGTAAAGTTAGGGCACAACAGACTTACTCAAACGCATGCCTTCATAAAGGCTAGATGTGTACTTGATTATATTAGAGAAAATGCTTCCATGACGGCAGAAGACCTGCAAGTCTATATTCACTGCCTAGAAAAACAGAAGTGAGGAGGAGAAAGAGCTGGCCACGGCTATCAGCCAGTAAACACATTTAAAGTTACTATGTTTTATTTCCTTGCCAGCACTAGCAGAAATAGACTGTAACTACAAACATTTTGAATCTTCATTAACATACCTGATTTAATCTCAGGTGTTAACACACTACTCCTTTTCACCACCCACTGAGAAACACACAAGTCACAAACATGCTTTAATATAGAATTTTGTTTTTCCTGAATGCTTTTACTGTGTGCCTTGCCAGAGATCAGTCCCATCTGCCCAATATGGCACATATTCATTCCCCTAACAAACCAGTTCTCAGCATCTCATCCTGTGGAGAGGTATACACTCTTCGGTCAAGGTTTTTTTTTTTTTTTACAGTTAATATTATTACTGATGGTGAAGTATGCTGGAAGACAAGGTCATCCACTGTAGAAGCTACCTTTCAAGCAGCCATTACAGGTGGGTGGTTTTCACATTTATACACCTAAAAGCCCCAAGGCAGCTGGAATCACACATTCCAGAATGATGGCTGAGTGGAAACATGGATAAAACAACTTCTGAATATAGTGCACTGCTATGCAGTTTGGTGAAGATGCATGTCCCTGCTCCTTTCTGCTACCTCACACCTAGCTTCACTGAGAATTAGTATTTAGAAGACCAAGCTACTTTTCCATTACCGAGTGATGGTTAACCATCATTGGCCATTCAATCATCCCCTCCCCTGCCAACTATGTCACTATCTGATCCTAGGACATCTTGGTTGCATTCAGAGCTTTACCATTTGTGCCGCAGAGATGGCTAACTTAGAAATTTATTTTTACAGGTCAGTTATTTTACCAACTTTTTTAGAGATATCACAAAAATTTAAAATATATTTCTGATTTCCATCCTTGCCTTTTCCAAGTCTTGTGCTTTTTTTTGCTATTTCTTTGTTCCCACAGTTGACTGCCTGCCAAAACCAAGGAACACTCCTCATCTACCTAGTCTACAAAACCTCCAATTACTCCCCTCGACTATTTCCAAAGAGGAGAGTGCAGCACCTCGGGTACTGTCACACTACTGCCAGAAAAGATAGGTGCGTGTGTGTGTGTGTGTGTGTGGGTTTATATTTTTAATATGTTGCCTCAGACTCAAAGCACTTAGTTTTCCAGTTCTCAGAAGAATAGAATATGTAATTCCTTCCTGTGCAGGATCTGCACCCTCCCCTTGTCTGCCTACATTTTCACCTGATATTTCAGCTTTCGCACACCTCTCAAAGGCATGCTTTAGGTGAACTGGCCATCATCCAAACTGCTGGTATGTTTTCAACTATAATGATGTTTTTTAATATATTTCTAATTTACTATTAACGTACCAAAAAAAAAAAAAAACGGTGTATTTTGTGGTCAGAAAAGGAATACTATTTAAACAAAACCAGGGAATGCTCTGTTGAATCTGGTTTTGTAACAGAGAACAGGGGACAAAGAAAGGATAAGGATCCTTTTAGCACAGGAAATCTGGAAGGAGCCATAAATGATGGGGGAGGGGGAGGACAAAGGCTCAAAAATAGAGACAGAATTTGAGTACTGCTCTTGCAATCTTAGAACATTGTTAGAATAACAGGTTTTATAGGTTCATAGGTTTATACTAGGCTATCTGCCCTAAGGCATTTATAAGCCTAGCCCAAATTTTTGTGGCTTACGCCACCCCTTATATGAAAAAATACTGTGCCCATTAGTTTGTTGTGCCTCTGTCCAGCAGTGACACAGAGATGATTCCCGGGATAAACCTACGATCTCCCATCCACAGGTCAAGATTTCTCTTGAACAGAGCCAGCGAGGTGCTCTGCCTCACATGGATTGGGATTTTATTCCACAGCATAGGGAGTCTCTGAGTGATAAATCTATCCCTCCAGCACGTCCTATTTATATCCGTGCTAAGGTTTAAGTCGCTTGCTCTAGTGGTTTTGGTGAATTTGGATTTTTTGAGGTGGAGCATGTCCATTAATTCCGGGTTGGACATGGCCTTGTATGTCAGGCACATGTCACCTCTGAGCAGATGGTATGCAACTGAATAGAGCTGGAGTTTCTTCAATCTGGCAGCATATGACAGATTTTGGAGTCCCTTTATCCTTTTGGTGAGGAACTTTTGGGGTCTCTCCAATTGCTGCAGATGTCGGGTGAGATACATCCCGAATGGGGCATTGTACTCGATCATTGGTCTGATAAGTGAAGAGTACAGGGAACAATGACCTCACTAGATCTGGATGTGAATCCCTTCATGATCAGGTGGGCAATGTAGAAGGTCTTTCTAACCACTTTAGCAACGTGAGTGTCAAAAGAAAGGCCACTGTCAACCTGGGTCCCCAGGTCCCTGATAACCTCTTCTGTGCTTAGTGGATTGCCACCTATATGGTAGCTTGGGGTTACCTTGTTTTTCCCAAAGGGTATGACTATACATTTTTTGGTGTTTAACTTTAGGCCATGGCTCTGGCACCAGCTATCTGTTTCCGTGAGTCCCTTCTGAAGGATATCCGTGTCCGATGCACTTTCCACTATGGCACCCAGTTTGCAGTCGTCTGCAAACTTTGTCAGCCAAAGTCCTCCCATGTTGGCCTGTACTTCTGAGAAGTAGATGCCGAACAATTTTGCAATACAAAGCATTTTTCTGAAGGATATGAAGTCAGAAACTCAAATGACTGCCACTGCCATTATTTAGTGATTTCAATCCATGGTCATTTGCCAGGAACCCACAAATTTTAAATAGCAGATCAAGGAAAAAAGGCAAAAAAAACTCCCAAAGAGTTAGCACTTAGCCATTTGAATCCAGTTAAAATCATTTAGTGGTTTTGTCCATCCTTTTGTCTGAACTGGACTTCATTATCAGAATGACGGACAAAAACACTACATGATTTTAACTGTGTTTTATTAAAGGACTCAAATGGCTAAGTGCTACCGCTTCATTTTTTGCCTTTTTTCTTGGTTTCAAGGTTGGTTCGGAGTTTGATTTTATAAAGAGAAGACCAACATTATGATCTGAACATTCTGCGGAAATCTGGATAGTTGGGAGGTATGGTCAAAGGGCCCAAATTATGTACAGTTTTAAGATCGTATTACCAGGAAGACAAAATGTTTACTATAGTTGCCACACTTCCAGAATATCATTTAAGACAAAATCAAAAACATCCATGAGCATGACAGGGGATTCTTTTTTGTTACCTTGGTTGCTCAGTTTCCTTTGCTCTGGCTTTTTCTCACTGAGGAAATGACAACTTCATTACGGCAGTTTAAGTGTCTGGCTTGGCTAATAGTACATATTGACTAACATCCAACACGGTGAATAGTACTGGGGAACAGTGAGCCAAGGAGTGTCAATATGGGTCACACTTAGCCCTTGTAAAGTTTGGTATTCATTAACACCAGCCTTCCATTCATTCATTCATTCATTCATTCATTCATGGAGGGTAAAAACCTCGCTGAAAGGTATTACTTTGCTACAAAAGATATCACTGTGCTACAAAAACTGAACTTTTTGTCCTTCGATTTTTATGCAGTTTGATATGTGCTGTTTTCGTTCTGTTTTTTTTTTTTTCTTAATAGTTTTGTGAGATATTTGTGAGGGGTGCTGTCTGCTGTTTAAAATGTGCACTGGCACTGAGGATGATGCATTTAACAGTTTTCTTATATTGCATTGGAACTGCTTCTGTTATATTTGTGAGCTGTTTGTTTTATATAAGGATAATTATGTTAATTATGTGTACTTATTTTGCTCATTTTTGCTGCCTTGTTATTGTCCCATTTCTTGATTGTATTTATTATTTTTGGGGAGATAGGAAACTGGTATGCAAAGCAGCAATGCTGTTTGTTAACTCCTTTGTATGTGCATGTAATTACTGGTGATAATTTTTCTTTCTTTTTTTTTGAGGACTGTATGTATACATTGATGAATAAACCATTTTACTGAAAATGCATTGTCAGTTTTCTGAAGAGGATGGTTGTTACATATATTAAACTCAGTTGTAGGTAGATCTTTTGTACTACTCAGATTTAATGTTGAAGACCCCTCTTCCTCATGTGTTCATCATTTAAAAAATATTCAACCTACAAAATGCTGTTCTTGTACACATAAGAAAGTGGCACATTACTTTCATTGGTTGCCACTTAAAATTATAAAATGGTTATTTTACAAGTACACTCCTTTCACATAAGCACCTAATGCATAGCTATATACTTTAAAATATTAATTTAGATGATTCTAACATTCTGTACTCTTTCAGTAGTAAAGAGTCCAGAAAGATGGTCAGAAAAAATGAATATGAGTGCAGAGTATGCCTAGTTTTCAATTTATGTGTGTGTGTGTCTGTGTGTGTGTGTGTGCACAAGAAAGCTAGATAAAGCCTTAAATAACGAGGGACAAAGACCCAAAAATATGCACAGATTTTAAATATTGGTCTTATAAACTTAGAATGTTGTTAGAATAACAGGTTTTGTGTTAGCTTGCTTTTTCTGAAGGATATCTATTTATTTATTAACATTTAATTACTGGGAAAGTCCAAATTTATGGATATAGTTTATCCTGGTTTTGAGTAAGTTTGATATATATCCACATTTATGGATATAGTTTATCCTGGTTTAGAGCAAAAACATAGCCAGATTTTAGCTAAGAAGTCTTTCAGAGCAGTTTTGAAAGATGGGAGGGAGGGTACAGACCTGACAGATACAGATAAGCAGTGCTAGGTCTTAGCAACCTTGTACAAGTATAGACAACGCCCAGCAGATTTGCTAGGTTTGTAGACAAAGAGGAGTTTTTGGTCACTGGATTACAATGACTAACTGGGAACATAGCTGTGTAGAATACGCTTTAGTTTTATCCAAGCTCAAATTTTTTACAAGGTCAAATGTTAATATAAATAAAACAATATTGTTCTGGTTATATTTTGTTATTTAATATTAGTGTAGTAGATCATTTTACTTTTATAAAATTTAGTTTTATACAAGCTCAAATGTTAATATTAATAAAATGCTATTGTTCTGGTTATATTTTGTCTGTTCTTCAATTTTTGTTTAAATATTGGAATCCCACAATTCCACTGGAGTGGGGGGTTGCATAATTATGTATGTAAATTTTATGTTAATCAGCATCCAGATTTTTGGCCAACTGTACCTATTTTTCATGGGCCTTTGTCCAGATTTTTGATGTTTCTAAGTTTAGAGGTATGATCAACACATCAGTGTACCCTGTGTGTGCACATCTCCACACCGGGACTGGAATGCCCATCCTCCCTGCCTGCACCAAAAAGCTCCCAAGGTGATATTTCAACTTGAGTCACCTGGGCCATAGCTAGGAATTTATCGCTCTATGCAACCTGGGTAGGCTTCTACTGCTGTCTTGATTTATCAGACAGGCAGCACAGATGTTAGGAGAAGATAACAGGATTTTGACCAATCATTTCTGCGCACCTACTACATATTTATAAGCAAAACCTAAACAGCAGAGACTGATTTATGAAAGCTAAAGTAAAAGTAATTAAAAAACATTTAAAATATTAACAATAAAGCTTACTCAGGAGGGATTTCTTGAGGTGCTGCAAATCCATGCCACAAGATGTTGCGAAGATTGAGGCTCTTGGGAGAACCCAGGAATACTCGAAAGATATCCATCTGGGTTAAAAGATAAGAAGAATTCAATAAACACCACTTTGTATTTTGTCTCTTCTATCCAAAGACATTTCAAGATCTATTTATTTCTCTGCAAGATCAAAAGTCAGAGCAATGAGGAGATCCTTTCTAATACGAACCTCGAGGAATCTCCTTAACTTACACCTCTAGCCAATCCGTCTAATGGCTGTGTGTGCAATATATTCAACTGTCCTAGTCTCCAAGCTATCTCCTGCTTTTGGTCAAACCTGCGCTCATACCTAAGTACCAGCAGACATTCTGAGGTGCCTAACCCACTACTAAGCTACTTTCTGTGCAGCGTCGGCTGCAGTACTTCTAGCTTCCACCAGGGTGCTAAAGTACAGTATGTGAAACATATCCACAACCTTCTGACCCTACTCTCAAGGAATGATAAGTCAGTAAAGTCGAGTCATTGCTCTTCTCTCATGCAGATACTTTCAAGATTGTGAGACAATACTGAAACTCAGGTCACCAGCAACACAGATGGACATCTTGCCCCTGCATGAGTGGGCCAGCACTAATAAAAGTATTATACTGTAAGCAATGTTGTCCACCTAAAATGTAGTTAATTTTTTTGCATATTGGGACTAACACCTTTGAATTTTGATGGCTTATTAATACAGCTTCAGTGATGACCAAACAAGTACACATGGGAACAAGATATATTAGAGAGTGTGGTGCAGGCAGGACTCACAATGCAAAGAAAAAATAAGATGCTTGAGGCATTTCATTTGATAGTCTGGCACGTGAATAGCTCTGACAGACTCTTTCCAACCATGACCTGAAACAGTAGCCAGAAGCACAAGTGTAATAAACAGACACAAAAGACTTACAGAGGATAAATAGGACAGAATAATTATATACATCTTTATATACAAAACCAGCAATGTGTAAATACAGAATAAATAAGATGTAGTACACTTAAACTAGCAAAACATGACTGTACACTAATGTAAAGCTCAGATGTTCTTCTCCATTAGATTACATCCCATGTTTAATTTTTCCAAGTCCATATAATCCAAAAGAAAATCATCTTTTATGGCTTTATTTACTAATCAGAATTGTCCTCAATGCCCCAGAGTGAAGGGAATACAGTCCTAGCTACTTCAGTCTTCCCTGACAAAGAGAGGTTCTTCGTACAGTAATCCTTTTTGTGAACATGTTCTGGCTAAAACTCTGTCCTACATTCCACTGTTGTTACCAACACCCACACAATATCACTGTATTCAAGTAGGGGTCTAACAGGAGACATGCATTTAAAAAAGAATGGAGGTGTTCCTGATGCCTACAAAATGCAATAAAGCCTCTAGTGTATTTTAGCTTTGCACATCATGTCATTGACATTTATGCTGTACATTAATTTCCTATCTGATGGGATCCCAAGATCCCTGTACTCCAAGGCTGTCTTCACTTGTTTGTCTTCCCATAAATGTAAGGGGTCTTTCCTTAATCTTCCCTATGATCAAAACTGCAAACTTCTTTAAATTTATCTCTAATTTAACCTAAAATTAACCTATTCTGTTAAATGTATCAAAAGTCATTATACTTCTTGATGAATTAATTGGTCATACATGCCACCAATTTTACATCATTTGGGTACTTAGTGCACCAAAGTAAACCTGAATCAAAGCAGTTCCAGCAAATATATGGAACTACCACAGCTCTATTCACGTATATCCACTCTTTCTATATATTTTATTAATCCTTAAGTTCCTGCTCCTTAAGCAGTTACTTAGCCAATTCAAAATTGAGCAGGGAATGCCATGTTGTTCTATTCCCCCAAAAGTATCCTGCTATCTACTGTGTTGAGGCACATGAAAAATCAAGAAAAAGATGGTCATCTGTAGACCACTATTCACTGCCTCTTAAAAGTCTTCCGAGAAATTTAAACAACTGGCACTGCTGATACTCCTGTCTACAGGTATGCTGCTTCCAGTTGTCTCATTAGTGGTCATTCATTCACTAAGTTTATCTGCAACTAATCCTTTCAAGATCTTAATAAGCAAATCGAAAAAGGCTAATGCACATGCAAATCTTTGGAGTCACCCCTTTCCCTTGGATAAAAGTATCACATCAGCATACTCCTGTCTTCTAAACTCCTGTCAGATAAGACAGTAAGTATCTGTATTACTTCCTCCACAATTTTGCCCATATTCATGGTCTGGTGACTTCTACTGTTTACATGCTTCAGGATTTCTATAATCTTATCTTATTTTACAAGTACTAATACTTCCTTTTCTTCCTCCTTCATTGCTACTGGTGGTATGAAGGGGACCAAAACCTCTCAAATAGCTGCCTTAACTCTATTTGTAAATTTTGCTAGCATGACTTCATTGTCCATTGACTTTTATGATTGTCCTCCTCCTCCACTTAGGCCTTCCTTAGGTAAGCAAACCAGGTTTTTCTATTAATCTTAACATCAAGCAAAAGTTTACCATTATTCACCACTTCTTTCTACACCTATTTTGGGCTTAATCTGTCTGCACAGCTTATTCAATTCCTGTATGTGTTGTTTTACTAACGATTTTTGACCTTATGTAGAGCTTTGCAAGTAATAATGACAAACATTCCCCAGACAGCCCAATAACATCCATTTTGTTTCTAGGCACTGATTTCCTATGTGTTCCTTAAATCCAGCAATTGTTCCTTAAAGATTGAACTGCTCTCGCCAGATTAATCTGGGCAAGGTCCCCCTTCCTATTCAATCTTCTTAAATCATTCTGCATTTCCTGTCATTCTGATTTAGACCAAGAATGGCAAACAAATGAACCCTCCCTGCTCATTTGTTTATGGTCAATGATTCCATATGGAACCTAACTGTGGATATGATCAAACAATGCTCAGTGCCAAAGTGAAACTAAAATGCATAGCTGTAGCTGGCACCCCTCAACACTTAAGTTGAGAAGCAAAAAAAGTCCAATCTCTGACCTGATGCTCTGCAAGGTCCTAGCACCAGGTCCAATTTTCTATGCTCCTCCTCAACCTGAGAAGCACAAAAAATGAGTTTGCTATAAGTTAAACCACACACACATACACATATACACACACACACACACACACACACACACACACACACACACACACACACACATACATAACTGAATGGAGCAACCACTTAGTTAAACAATTTAAGAACTAAAAGTTACACATTCCTAGCCATGACAACAACAGACCAAGTGCACATGGAGTGGAGAGGAGAGAAAGAGAAAGGAGAAAAAATGCATTACACTTTTACTGTTCCCTTTAGCCTAGCATTACCCCCCTGACATCACAATTTTTCCCCCTTAAGAACCTCAAATGAGTCTTCTAAAGGCCTCCCTCAAGAAATGAAGCTGAAGACAAGGGTGCAGTCTTTTGGTACACTACCCTATACATTTTCTAGATAAACCATCTGCCCAGACATTTCTGTGGCATGTTGCATATGTTCTGCCCAGGGCCAGCTGTAGATGGGATGGTAATATCATCCAGATGAGCAACAGCATACTATCCTGCTAGTATACAATCTACCAGCCTCTAGAAAGTTGCTGGGGCATTCTTTAAACCAAAGGGCAATTTTGTAAACTTGAACAACCCAAATGTGGTCACAAATTCTGTCCTCTTCCTCCCTTTAAGTATCAAGGATGTGTGCTAATAACTGTTGGTCAGGTCAGATACTTATCCCACCCGGATCCTCTAGGGATTCGTGGGGTAAGCAAATGACTCTGTGCAACTGCTCAGTTCCATTAGTCCCCACAGAACCAGGTGCTGCAATATTTCTTTAGCATCAAAACTACTATTGAGGCCCAGGAGCTGTTGGATCCCAGGATTACTTCCAGTTACAACTTGCATTTCAGCTCCTCTTTAAGCGGCTTTTTTTTTTTTACTATTTCAGGTACTATGAAAGAAGCTTTTTTAATGGGACACTGAGAACCTTTGTCTATGTGGTGCTCTGGCAAGTGGGTACAACCTGGTTTACCAGTAGACATCCTCAAATTCTTGCAATATTGAGGGATTTCCTGAACATGGCTAAGCGATGGTTGTGAGAAGAGGGCCACCCCATCACAGAGATGTCAGACTGAGTATCATTGAGGAGGTCTACTTCTAAATCCACCCCACCCACCAGCTCATACTGCAACTCACTGCAGGAATTAAGCCCCAGGGGTTCCTTATCATGATAGACTTTTATCATGTTAATATGGTAAAGCTTGTACTTTGGCCTCCTCCCTGACAACTCTATACTGTAGTTGACATCACTCACCTTTTTCCAAAATGGGAATAGGGCCCTCCCAGGCTGCCTACAGCTTGTTGTGTCTCAAAAGGAATAAGAAACATCATCTACTGCCCTACAGAATACCCCTTGGCTCTGCTATCCTATCATACTAGCCCATTTGTTTCTATTGTGCCCGGGCTAGGTACTCCTGAGTCATCTACATAAGCTCCTAAGTCATTTAGGACAAACGCCATATCAAACTCCTTGCGGGAATCACACACACCCTTCCACTCATCATAAATTAAATTCAGGGGTCCACCTTATTCTGTGACTACACAGCAGCTCAAAAGATGAAACGTCAGCGGATTCCTACAGTATCTCCCTGTAAAAAAGGGACAATGGATCCGGTAATTGTCTCACTCCCTCTTGACATGGTCTACAAATGTTCTCAACATGGTCTTCAATGAAAAGCTAAATCTCTCTACCAGACCTTTAGTCTCTGGATGGTAGATGGTGGTCTTCAGGTGTTTTACCCCACACCACTTTTTCACAAACAAGCCTGCAGGTCTAAAGTTGGCACCTTTATCCATCAGTATTTCTCTGGGAAAACTTATCCTGCTGAAACTGTCTAGCAAAGTATTCAATACTTTCTCTGCTTCAATGGAAGACAGAGCCACCACTTTGGGGCACCTAGTGGCATAATCCCCTACTACAATGATATATTTCTTAATTAAATTGAGGTACACGGAGTCCCAAAAGTATCCATAGCAGCCCTATGAAACAGTTCCTTAATAACAGGCAACTGCTGTGTTACTTCTCCCAGTAGGCCTCCTTCAAAGGTGCTTTTCAGTACAACAATTATTTGTTCCAGTACATGGACAACCTCTGCCCTTGATTATCTGAAGCCTTCTTGGCTACTTCCCTCAAGTTGTGTAAAGTAGGGTCTGAGACATCACCCTACCTTAACTCCTCCATGGTCACCCTCCCCAACTCCCCTTTTAAAGGAAGTCTGATACCATCTGCCAAGTTGTACCTCAAATTCTAGCTTACTGCTATCACTTACCTCTCCCACCTAGAAATATCACTTTCCACAGGAAGTGCAGTACCTCCCCTCTAATGTGTCCCAGATCCTGGGTCATTGCTACTGCCTAGCTCCCCCTCTGAGGTAGCCACTTCACCAGCACCAGATGGAGGGGCAGGCTCCCACTGGATCCCCCTCCCCACTTACTGCTTTCCACACAAAATTTCCTCCATGCCTGGTTATTTGTAACAGCATGGACACAAGGTGCTGTACAGTCAGTTATTCCCTATTAGTACATCGTAAGGAAGAGCCTCAAACACAGCCAGTTGCTTGCTACCTTGCCCCACTTCCCAGTCCAGACAGACTCAGCCAAAGTTACTACAAAATGTTTCCCATCCGAGGCCCTAACTGGAGTTTACTGCCCAAGAAAGTAGTGCTCCTGTTTGACGACTGAAGGTTTGACTATAATTATGTCTGAGGCTGTGTCCCTTTTGGCAATGACTTTCTTCTCTTATAGCAGTACAAGATACAGACTTTTGTGATAGATAGGTGCAGCTTTTACCTCCCAACAACTCACCACTGTCATACTGCTAGTCTTCCTTGATACTTCCTGAAACGTCTGTTCTTCTTCATACTTTAGTGGACAAAGAGACTATACGTGTCCCATATGATTACATTTGAAACATCTAACCTCAGAAGTTAGGTAGGTACCCATAACTATGCCTTCTCCCTTTTCCCGTGTAACCTGCTGGGTTGGCTTATGCTACCCCCATGGGATTTGCTATACCCATGTGCAGTGCTAGGCTTAACCCTCCTATGCAAAGACAATGTTCTAACTGGGTAAGAGTCCACTTTCCTCCCCATATATTCAGGAGTGTTACACTCCTGGCCTGCCACCTAAATCCTCATGTCTTCAGGCATAGTGCTAAGGGCTTGTTCCCTGACCAAAAGATATGCAAGAATTTCAAATGAGGTGATCTTACATCCACTCACTCATTCACCCTTCTGTGAAAATAAGTGTTGATTTCTGAAATATGTGCAGTCACATTTTCATCCTCCTGCATTCGCTAAATATCTTTCTTTAAAATTTGGGTGTCAATTTGAAAACAAGCAAGCAAACATTCCTTAAGTTTGGTGTAATTTAAGCAATCAACATCACCGAGTTTAGAGATGGCATGAACAAGGCAGTTAAAAGTCATCCAGTTCCCCTGGTCATCTTGGTGCTGATTACACAACCTTTCAAAGGTCCACATTAAAAATCCAAATCACTCCTCTCAGTGAAGTTTTGTGCTGACCTAGGCTTCTTGGATGGTATTTTTCCCATCCCTATGACTCATGTGCTTCTAGAATTGGGTAATTATCCCTTTTTTGTATTGGCATTCCTTTTCTCTCTCATCTGATTATGCCTGCTTGTCTCAGCATCTCCACATGTTGCATTTGCTCAGCTGATCAAGTTCCATATGCTTCATTTCAACTAACAGTCTCTGTAAATCCAGCTGGACTTAAAATCTGCTTGAGATGGAAAGTACAGTTGTGTTAGTCTTGGTAAGCAATAACAATTACCACTAACCCTTACCACTAAGATGGCGGTGCCTTCTGTGGCAGCGGTCTCTCTGGCTCCCGTTGTGCATTCTGTGTTTGTGTAGAACTTGCCAGCTGATGTCCATTTGTCGTCCATTTTTGGAGTCCATTTGAAATGGCCAGATGTGTAGTTGGATGCAGCCATGGTGTCCTGCTTGGATTGCTCAGACTGTTGACTTTTTGGAGTGGTTGGTCTGGTAGTGGACATTCAGGCCTTTGGGTAAGAGTTGCACCGGAGGAGGATGAATGGGTATCTGATCGTTTGCTGGATCCAGATTTGGTTTTTGTTGGTCAGAGGGAACTGAACTTGATGGAGATTTGGAGTACTGTTGGTGTGGAGATGTGGGAGGATTACTGTGTGGATGGAGAAGATTGTGGTGGTTGAGATCGAGAAAATTGTGATTGTTTGTTTGGCTGTGGCAGTTCAGGCCTTTGTGTAGCGGATGCTCGGCTCCTGTCTACAGGCTGTTGATTGAATCGAGATCTGAATCTAAGTTTAGATCTGTTTTTCTGAGTTCTGTTGGTAAGAAGGGGATCTGATTGGGACTTGGATGAAGGCAGTGAAGTTGGTGAGGATGACTGTGGTCCCTGCTGGGCGGAAATGAGTTGGGCATGGTTGGTGAAGCTTCTGTGCCTAGGATTGTTTGGGACTCTGTTGTGTACATGTTTATTGTTTCTGTGTTTTTTTTATACAAACTTTTTGTGTTATGTCATTCATGAGCTTAGAGGAACATAATTTAATTAATCTGTGCATTTCTGTAGTATGGTCTGAATGAAAATAAAGTTTTACTTAACTTGACTACTTGACAGTAAATGTTAGAATTTCTTCAATGCAGCAGTAGTCTATGGGTTGTATCCTGCCAAGGACAGAGTACCTGGCCATCTCACAAATGCTCTAACTCCCCTTCCTCTTACTCATGCTGGTTGTTGAAAGGCTGCACCACTTTGGAGGTAAGTATACCAGCAACCAGACAGGGATAAATCTTTAGCATTTTATTTTCCTGAGAAAGGAAGGTACAGTCATTCTGAGTTAACAATCAACAATCACGATAAAAATCATCCATACAGAAACAACAACAACCATAACAAAGGAGGCTGTGGCCCATGTCAATTATCTAGAATAGAAGAGGGATGGTTGGTGAGTACAGCAACTGTAACAGTGAAGAAGTTCGAACATCTACAGTTATGGGTAGACAGGAATTAAAACAACTGTGCTATGTTCTTCATTCTCACTGCTGCATTAACATATGGGTAAATAAGCAAAGCTTACCCTAACTGGGAGGAAGAAGGATAACGGTCTAGGAGCTCCTGGAGAATGATCCTAGCAAAGCCTGTTCTGGACCTAGAGAAGGAATCCAGTTTGTAGTGCTTTGTGAAGGCATAAACAGTGGATCAAGTTGCTGCCTCTAGAATACTTCTAGACTTCACCCCTTTCCAGAATGCCATCAAAGAGGACAAGGCCCTGGTAGAATATGCCTTAACTTTGCCTGGAATACTTATACCATGGTGAGAATAGCAAAAAGCAACTACAATGGACAACCATCTGGATATAGTCTGTTTAGACAAGGGCTGGTCTTTCTTAGACCCAGCATTATGAAACAAGCAGCTTTTTAGCCTTCCTAAAGGACTTGGTTCTGTCAAGGTAGTACCTGAGCTGCATGTGTATATCCAATGTATGTAGAGTCTCTTCCACCTTGTTCTTTGGATCTGGGAAGAAAATTGAAAAACTGATGGCTTGATTCTACATAAAATCAGAAATAACTTTAGGCATGAATGAAGGATTTGTGCATAATGCAACCCTACCCCTGTGGAAAACCAGATTGTTTTCATCTATCATGAGAGCTTGCAACTCAGTTATTCACCTTGCAGATGTCACAGCAATAAGTAAAATGGGCTGGTTCAAAGAAATCTAAGATCAGTTTTCCTAGAACAAAACAGAGATCCCAATGAGGAGGAATCTGCGTGCTAAGGGGTCACACTCCTTTCAAAACTGCTTGAACACAAATGCAGAAGAAACAAGGGGATCCATAGGCAGACAAGCTGAGATGGCTGCAATAAGCACCTTGATGGAAGCATATAACAACCTATCTTTAAGTAGTTCATGCAAATATTGGAGAACCAGATTTGCTACTTTCTTCCCTTTAGGGACCCTTGTGATTGGCAATGCATCAGCTAAAAAAAATCTCTTCTGTTTGCTAACACAGAATTTTCAAGTAACAGGTTTTCTCACCTCCTTTAGTACCTGCTAAACACCCTCAAGAAAAGATGACTCCATATTGGGATAAAATAAATTATTTTCTGCAAATGGTATTCAATGATAAATTCCAGATTTCCAAATCTATTATTTTGTTTAATGCACCTGTACCCGACTGTGTGCCAAGAACAAAATATGTAATCTTATGGACTCTCCTAGCTATTGCAAGGAAGAACATTACATCAAACTGGAAATCCAAAGCTTCTCCAACTTTTAAGCAATTCATGAATATGGTGTCAGCAGTATCGCAATTGGAAATGAACACTATTAAAGGAAGAACTGAAAGAACTACATCATTATACGTAGCATGGCAAAAAGTAACTGAAATACTGGAGAATAATGACTGCAGCAGATTATAATCAGGAAACAATTGTATAGAAAGTCAATTATATGTCAGCAATAGACACCCTTGTAAATACTTTATTTTGGTTTTAATGTTTGATATCTGATTAGAGGTTTTAGCCTACCTTTTTAAATAATTTGTAAATACTTCATTGTCATAAATAACCTGCATTCATGTTTTCTTGTTTTTGGAAATGAATAAAAATATTAAAAAAAAAAAAAAGAAAGAAAAGATGACTAAAAGTTATTAAAATTGAATCATCCAGACTGACAGTTACAACTGACTGAAGTTGGGGGGGGGGGGGGTAATCAAACTCCACTTGTGCTGTGTGAGCAGATCCAGTCTATAAGGAAGCTTCTGTTAACTGCCCTTGGCCAATTCCAAAACAATGGAGAACCAGTTTTGCCTGGGCCAAAGACAGCCACCACAATATTTTTTAGAAATTCTTTCTAAATCTTTAGAAGTACCTTGGAAATCACCAGAATGGAAAAGCATACAGGAGCATTCCCGGCCAAGGGAATACATGGCATCTGTTCTCCATGCTTGACTGCAAGGAAGTCTCAAACATTCTAGTTGTCTGCTTTACAAGGAGGTGAAAAGACCGACTTGAGGTGTTCCACACATCTGGATCAAGTCCTGGAACATTCTTTTATTGAGTTACCACTCATGACGGTCTGTCCAAGATCTGCTGAGTCTGTATGCCACAATGTTTTGCTCTGAGGAAATACTGGAGGCCTGAAGAGTCAGAGAATGCTGAAGCACCAACTCCCAAGCCGTCAATGCCAAATGACAAAGTGGGTATGACTTTGTACCCCCTTGTTTGCTCGGATACCACATAATTGTAGTGTTGTCTGTAACCACCTGTAAAGGGACTGGAGCCCATAGATAGTGTAGAGTTTTCAAAGTATGAATCACTCCTAGAATTTCGTTGATGTTTATGCACTTTGGCCTATCCAAACAGTCCCACTTACACTTTTACTCCCACAGAAACTGAATTCTAAGCATAATTTGAGTAGTCTGTCTGAAGAAACAGAATGGAAGTTGGAAGAGAGAAAGGAAGACTTGGACTGAGAGCCATCTGATCCCTCTACCAAAGCAATTTTTGCCTCACAAACCGAGAATCTGGAAGTTCAAGGGTGCAATTGCTGGCTACAAGAAATTTTTAGTTACCAGTGGATTTTTTCTCATGTGTAATCTGGTGAGTAGCATCATGAGGATCATGGATGCCATGAGGTCTAGAACCCTGAGGAATTTTCTTGCAGAGACCTGACACTGCTGAAAAAAACTGAGAAAGATCTTCTGATAAGCTACTACCTTTTTTTTAGAAAGGAAGACCTTTTTCCTGAGTGTATCTACCAGTCACTCTAAAAAAAAAAAAAAAAAAACAATTTCATGAAAAAGTATGAGAAAAGACTTTTGTAAGTTCGAGTGAAATTCCAGATGTGACAGGATGTTGAACATCTTTGTTAGGGAACACACGCATCTGGAAGTAGACTCTGAACAAATAGTCAAATCGTCTAAGGAAACGTGGATGTCCTGCAACCTGCAGTGAATCACCATCGGAGCTAGGTACTATGTGAACACTTGAGGTACAGTAGAGAGCCTGAAGGGTGATGCAGATAACTGATTATGTGATCCAGATACAACAAACTTTAGATATGTCTTGAAACTGAGAGAATAAGAAGTTATGTACCTACCATAACGTTCCATGTTAGTTGTCTTCTTCTCGCCTTCTTTCTTGCTGGATGGGTTCGGAGCCGATCCTTGGCTCCGACTCGGCCTATACTATAGCTCGAGAGCTATTTTTACCGGCTCGAGGCAGCCCTATATCCCACAATACCATGCGCTAACTCCCGAGATCTCGTTGACAGCTAACACATAGTATAGTTTTATTGTTACCAAAAAATAAGCTATTATATAAAAATATGGTCTCCCTGCTGGTAATACTCATGATACGGGTAACCCTGAATAACTATGTATCATGAAGGAAAAGAACTCAGAGACCTTCAAGTCTGCCCAAGCTAGGGGGCAGGAGGGAGGGAAGCAAGAAAGAAGGCGAGAAGAAGACAACTAACATGGAACGTTACGGTAGGTACATAACTTCTTAATGTTAAGTTGTCATTCTCGCCTTCATTCTTGCTGGATGGGACAGCGTCCCTAGCACCTTGGTCCTGGGTGGCTCAACGGAACAGACTCCTGAGTACGGTGGAACCAAAGTCAGCTCTATTTCTGGAGGCTATATCAAGTTTGTAATGGGTAATAAAAGTATGTTGAGAAGCCCATGTAGCTGCTGCACAAATGGCATCTAATGGTAACCTTGCTTGAAAGGCTGTTGAGGTTGATAGTGCCTTGGTTGAATGAGCCTTAGGTCTTGAAGGAAGTTGTTTGTGTCTCAACTCATAGACAAAGGTAATGATGGATGCTAACCATCTGGAAAGAGTTACCTTTGATACTGGAAGTCTTTTCTTTCCTTCAGCATAAGAAAGGAAGAGCTGTTCTGACTTTCTGAATTGTTTTGTCCTGTCTAGATAATACCGCAGTTGACGAGGAACATCCAAGGAATGCAGTTTCTGTTCAGCCCTGTTTGAATAATTTGGGAAGAAAACAGGCAAGTCAATAGTGTGGTTTAGATTTGATTCAGAAGAAACTTTTGGTAGAAAGGAAGGATTCGTTCTGAGAGCTACCCTGTCTTTATGAAAAACCAAATAAGGGGGACGGACAGACAAGGCCTGAAGTTCCGACACCCTTCTGACAGATGTTATAGCCACCAAAAACAGAGTTTTCCAAGAGAGAAGCTTGAGGGAACAAGAAGCTGCAGGCTCAAAGGGAGGGAGAATTAATGAAGTTAACACCAAATTTAGATCCCATTGTGGAGGAGGATCCTTAATGGGAGGTCTGAGCAAGAAGATGCCCTTGAGGAAAGCTTTACAGAGTTTATGGGACATAATATTGGTTTCCGAGAGCCCTACATGAAAATTGGCAATGGCCGCTAGTTGTACTCTGATAGTGGCCGACGACGACCCTGAATGAAAAAGCACCACAAGAAAATCTAGAACTTTATGAATTGGTGCATTAAAAGGATCTAAGGACCTAGCTTCTGCCCAGAACGAAAAACGCTTCCATTTACTCGCATAAGTCTTCCTAGTATTGGACTTATGGGAGGCAAGAATGATATTACGGACAGGAAGAGAAATAAAGGGAAGCCTGGCTATGGTTGGAAGTGGAGAAACCAAGCTGTGAGGTTGAGGGACTGAAGAGACTGGTGCAGTTTGCCCGTCAGATGGGACAAAAGGTCTGGAAATGATTCCAGATGCCAGGGCTGTTCCAGTAGATAACGGTGCAGGAACGGAAACCATACTTGTCGAGGCCAGTACGGAGCAATGAGGATCATTTTGGATCTCAATGCAGTTGCTTTCTGAATTAACTGCGGAATCAACGGAAAAGGGGGAAAAGCGTATAGAAGACCCCGAGGCCAATCGTGGACAAGAGCGTCTCTGGGGGGATGGCCTGGTAGAGGGAAGAGTGTGAAGAAGTCGAGGCACTTGCTGTTTTGAGGTGTTGCGAAAAGGTCGCAGCAAGGCTGACCCCACTTCTGGAAAATTCTCTCTGCTACCGCCTGATTTAGAGACCACTCGTGAGGCATGAGAATTGTTCTGCTTAGTCTGTCTGCTATGACGTTGGACCTCCCGGGGATGTGCGTTGCTATCAGAAACCGTTGAGAGGAGATCGCCCACTGCCAAAGTCTGAGTGCTTCTCGACATAGGGGGTAGGACTTTGTTCCGCCCTGCTTGTTTATGTACCACACTACAGACATTTTGTCCGTTTGAACTGCTATAGTGCCCATGGGAAGAGAGTCCTGAAAGGCTCGCAACGATAAAAGCACTGCTCTCATCTCCAGGACATTTATGTGCAGGTGACATTCTAATTGTTGCCATGTGCCCTGGACAGTCCTGCCCTGATAGTGCCCCCCCCCCACCCGATCAGGGAGGCATCCGTTGTCACCGTGGCAACTGGAGGGGGAAGAACAAAGGATCTGCCCTGAAGAAGTTGAGGGGAGACCATCCACAAGGAGAGGTGTTTTTTGCAAGTTGGGGTTATCAATATGTTGTGAGTCATTGGGAGCTGTTGAAAGGACCACTGAGAAAAAAGCATCCACTGGAGAATTTTCATGTGGAAGCGGGCTAAGGGGAGAAGGAGAATCGCCGCTGCCATGAGGCCTAATGTTTTCAGTACTAACTTGACTTGAATTCTGTTGGACTGAAACAGAAACTGAACATTCCGCCGTATGTCTGTCACTCTCTGAGGTGGTAATGTTGCAGACATTTCTGTGGTGTTTAATACGGCGCCTATGAAGTTTATACATTGACAAGGCGACAAGGAGGATTTTGCGAAATTTATGGAAATACCTAGTTTGTTGCAAATGCGAATGGTGTAATCCCTGGCTATGATAAGATGCTGCTTGGTGGTAGCGGTAATGAGCCAGTCGTCTAAATATGGAAACACCTGGAATCCTTTTTGTCTCAGGTGAGCCGTGACCACTGCCAAACATTTGGTGAACACCCGGGGGGCTGTGGTGAGACCAAAAGGTAGGGCTCTGAATTGGTAATGACTGGCTCCCAGCCGGAAGTGGAGAAACCTCCTGGAGCGCCTGTGTATCTTTACATGATAGTACGCGTCCTGAAGGTCTAACGAGCACATCCAGTTGTCTCTGCCCAAGAAGGGCAGAATGGACTGCAGCGTTACCATCCGAAATTTTGTCTTCTGCACAGACTTGTTCAGTCTGCTGAGGTCCAAAATGGGTCTCCAGTCTCCTGTCTTTTTCGGTACCAAAAAGAACCTGGAGTAGATTCCGGATCCTAGCTGGTCTGCTGGGACTGCCTGGATGACTCTTTTTTCTAACAGCTTTTTTATCTCTAGCTGTGCCTGACCCCTTTGTCCGGGTGGTATGTCTGGGAGGGGTCTTGGCGGTTGGATCGGAGGGGAAATGAAGGGGATTTTGTAACCCTCGGATATGATCGACTGTACCCATTTGTCTTGAGAGAGGGATTGCCAGGCTTCCGGGTACAGAGATAATCTTCCCCCGACTGCCTCCGAAGGTGGACAGTTGGGCAGCCTCTCAGGGATGCTGAAAGGGTTGGTCAGGGAAGGATTCCCTGGAACCCTGGTTCTGTGGACCCCTTCTGCCCCTGGGGTGGCGTCTATTATTGTTCCCCCCTCTGCTTCTGGAGGGAAGTTCACCACATGCAGCAGGCGCGACTCCCTGCGGTTTGCAGAACCACATCTTTCCACCCTTCTGACCTTTAGGGTATGGTCTAGATGGTGTGGAAAAGTGGACTCCCACGGCAGAGAGAGTCTTATCATCTTTCTCGCACCTGGTGAGGGTATTCTTCACCTGAGGTCCAAACAACTCTGAACCATCAAAGGGAGTGTTGGTGAAGGACGCCTTGAAGGGATCTGCAAAATTACAGAGTCGCATCCAGGCGTGACGTCTTAACGCAACACCTGTGCCTGCGGCCCTACTCGCTCCATCGGCTGCATAAGAGATAAGCCGCATGGAGGAGTTGGCAATGGAATTCAGGGTAGCCAGCTGGGAATTAATCTTGTCCTGATACCCTGCAGCAGAAGGATCCTGTATAGTTTCACCCAGTTCTTTGAGCAAATCTCTCTGAAGGCGGGTGAAATGACATAAATAGTTCAGCGACCGCATTGCAATGGTCGCTGAAGCAAATGTCCGTTTACCGTACCTGCCCATAGTCCTGGACTCTTTATTAGGAGGATGAACAGGTACAGAAGGATCAGCTAATTCCTTCTTAGTGGCGGCTGCTACCACCATAGCATCTACCGATACACCTTTGGTCAGAAATGGTTTGTCTACCGGAGCAGAAATAAATTTAGAAGGCCTCCTAGGGGTAGGTTCCATCGATTCAGGAGCTGCCCATGCCTTTCTGGCTACTACTTCCATCAGTGAGTCGAAAGGAGGGGACACCCAAGAGGTGGAAGGGTGAGACCCAAAAGCATCAAGGTAAGCCGACTCGTCCTCGGAGGGTTTGAGGGTGGACCAATTCCCCCACTGTTTCAGGATCTCTAGGATGTCTGAAAAGGAGACATCCTCAGAGGGGGATCTCGGGGAACCCTCCGACTCATCCAAGTCGGTGTCCGAAGTGATAGACTAGGGAGAGTCTACGTGCTTCCTCTTGCACTTTCTTTGCCTAGGGGGTTCCCCTGAAGCTTCAGGGGAGGCCCCGGACGAAGAAGAGACACCCAAAGTGGGTACCCTATGCTTTGGATCTCTGCTATCAATTGCCAGAGGATGACCAGAGACCGTAACAGGCACTGTAGAGGGAGGAGCTGAAGGAACCAACATTGGAGCGGACACCGGATCCAGCATGCTCATCACCTCAAAGGCTCCCCTATCAGGCACAGAAGAAAGTCCTGGCTCCGAGGATACCAGGACAGCTCCCGGTGCCGACAGAGAGGGCTCCGAGAATGATGTCGAGGCTGAACTAACCAGCGCTGACGCTCTGAGAGGGAGAACGGGGTCGGACAAGGGTCCGATGCCACTCGCCCCCTCGGAGCCGACGATGGAGTCCCGGCACCCGGACCTCTCCACGGACGGCACCAATGAAGAGGTCGGAGCCGACGATGCCGGGGCCAAAGGTGGTAGTATCGGCTCCGACGTGGGTAAGGTCCCGGTTCCAACAAACTCCGGCTCCGAGCTCAACTGAAGAGTCGGAGGAGGAATCGAAATTGGCACCGAGGGAGCCAAAGTCTGGTGAGATGGGCTTTGGATTATTTGGGCCAGTGCCTGAGACTTGAGGAGTCTACTGACCACCTTCTCAATGTCATGGTCAGACAGTCTGGACGACCTGGAGGAATGAGTCCTATGACTCCGCTCCGACAGTAAGGGCGATCCTGGAGCCGAACGAATGGACTCTACGGAGGGTGACCTAGAGCGCTTGCGCGCTGTTGTCGGCTCCGATACGGGTTTTGGAGCGGGCAAAGTCTTGCTCGCATCAGATCCGACTGGAGCCGATGTCGGAGCAGTTTCGGTTCCACCAGCCATCGACTCAAGAACTGGAGCCGAGGGTTTGGCGGGCTTGGATGACTTCCCCAAGCCAGACTTAGACGGGGAGTCATCAGGCTTCAATAAGCCCCTCAAAATTAGCTTATTGCGGCGCTCCTGCAGGACTCTTGGACTAAATCTGTGACAAACGGAACAAGAGTCCTGCAGGTGCAAGGGTCCCAGGCAATAAACGCAAGAAGTGTGACCGTCTGTCAGAGACATCTTCTGATAGCATGAGTCACACTTCTTGAATCCTGAGACTTTAGTGTCTTTGGACATTATAGTGGACACTAACAATCTAACACAGTCAGCACACACAACTCACTCAAACACTCACATAAGGGGAGAAGTTAAAGGGCTGACTAGGAAAAACAGACACACACCCACTCAATAAGGGCAAACTATAGGGATAACTATAGAAAAACTAAAGCCCGAAGGCCCGTTTATCAAATTGAGTAAAGGGGGGGGGGGCATAACGAAAACTGTTAATAAGCTTTTAAGGGTAAGATAATGAACAGATAGGGAAAACTAACCTTAAATTTTTTTAAAAATCCTCACAAAAAGAAAAAAAAATTTTACACTGACCTGAGCCGGTAAAAACGCAACCTCGCAGCAAAGCGGCAAACGAGATCTGGGGAGTTAGCGCATGGTATTGTGGGATATAGGGCTGCCTCAAGCCGGTAAAAATAGCTCTCGAGCTATAGTATAGGCCGAGTCGGAGCCGAGGATCGGCTCCGAACCCATCCAGCAAGAATGAAGGCGAGAATGACAACTTAACATATATAAATATGATGTTAAGCATCTCTAAGGTCTAGTGTCATCAAAAACAATGTTCTGCAACCACTGACTGTAGGGTCAACATCCTGAATTCTGGAACTCTCACATAAAGGTTAAGAAAACACAGATCTAATAGGTCTCTACGTGTGCTCCTTCTTTGTTACCAAAAATATCCTGAAATAAAAAAATCTTTACCCATCTGATATGAGGTACTGGTTCTATGACCCCTGCTTCTAACATATGTTGTAGTACTGTTGGAAACAGGCCTGTCTGATTTTTAAAATATGGTGGTATTCCTCACAAAGGAGGAAGAGACCACCCATTTCAAAGCCAATCGTTTCTGAATCACCTTCAACACCCATTTGTCTAAAATTTCCTGAATCCATACTAAGGGACTGAGGTCAGTCAGGGCAAAATAGGTAGGGAAATTGAGCAGGAGTTGATAAGGTGATCAGGTTCTTGGCATGGTCACTCATTAGCTGAAGCTTGACTCCTTTTGGGAACGTTACTTCTTTTATTTGGTTTGGAAGAGTTATCCTCCTGGTATTTTCTTTTGGAGGCCTGTTTTTACATTGATATTTCTGTTTGTTCTGCCCTCTAGAGGAATTAGAAGCACCCTTATTAGGATAGAATCTGGGCACAAAAAAATACTAGAAACTCAATGCATCAATTTAATTCTACTGTGCCACTGTTTAATGATCGTCAAAAAAGAGAGCCATGCCAAGTGAGGAATTAAGAATTTCAGACTTCATATCATCAGAAAAAAATCTGATTATGCAACCAAACAATCCTCCCCAACACCACAGAAGAAGCAGTAGCTCTATAGTATCAGCGCAGTCGTACAGACTTCTCAGAACATGTTTAGAAACTTGAGTCAAGTTAGAAACAATCTGATTCAAATATGACCTGCCACCTGGAAACAATAAAACAGCACATTCTTCCAAACTATAAGTGCATTTTAGCACAAACTTCCACATATAGCCCTGATAATTCAAGATCCTACAGGCTAATGTAGTAGAAGCAAACAATCTCTTATCTTGTTTGTCTAACCACTTGCACTCCTTATCAGTTTGTTAACTGTTGCTGCTGGAGTTACTGCAGCATGGTTATAATCTGATGAGACCCGGTACTGTTTATCAGCATTCTTTGGAACAACAGCCAGTGAGTCAGGAGCCTTGCAGGCAACTTTAAAATATCTTCTAGAGTTGGCAAAATGGGATGAATCTGTGCATTGTCTAATAGATCATAAAATATGCCTCGGGGGAGCCTTTGATTGCTCCCAAGCAAAAACATCCCTGAGTGTAGAAGCAGTCTCAGCAAAGGAAATAAATGTCTAGGATTAACTTCAGGTTCACTATCTGAAGTGTCAAAGAGTTCTGGGTGACAGATTCCAGAAGAAAATCATTCTTAACTCTGTCAGAATCCTCATCAACTGAAAACACATACTGTTCTCTGGCCATCCCTGCCCTTGAACTGTGAAAAGGCAAACAATCCCCAGAACTGACCGACTGGAAAACACTCTCAGCCAAAGATATAACATTTGACTTGCATACAGAAACAACCTGAACATCTGTCCTGTAATTATAGGTTCATAGGTAGGTACTAGGCTATCGGCCCAAGGGCCTACATAAGCCTAGCCAGCAAGGTTCCATGGCTTACGCCACCCAAGAAAGTTATTTTCCTGTGCCACTGTCGAGCAGAGACACAGAAGTGATCCCCGGGGTGTATTTCCTATTTCCCATCCACTCATCAAGATTTTTCTTTAAGAGTGCTAATGAAGAACTTTGCTTGACATAGATGTGTAGCTTGTTCCAGAGTATAGGAAGTCTCTGGGATAGGAATCTATCCCTCCAGCATGTCCTGTTTATTGTGGTGTCAAGGTTTAGGTCCCTAGAACATGTAGCTCGGAGGGATTGGGATTTCTTTAGGTGTAGCATGTCCAACAGCTCTGGGTTTGACATAGCTTTATATGTTAGGCAGAAATCACCTCGCAGTAGGCGATATGCTACGGAGTAAAGCTGGAGTTTTTTGAGGCGGCCAGTGTAGGGCAATTGTTTGAGGTCAGTAATCATCTTTGTGAGGTACTTCTGTGGCCTTTCCAGCTGCTGCAGATGTCTTGTGAGGTACATTCCAAAAGGGGCGTTATACTCTATAATGGGTCTAATGAGTGTCGTGTAGAGGGGAACAATGACCTCTTTTTTCCTGGATGAGAACCCTTTTATGATGAAGTGTGCCACGTGGAAGGACTTCCTGACTACTGTGGCGATGTGACTATCAAAGGAGGGACTACTGTCCACCTGGGTCTCAAGGTCTCTTATCACGCATTCGGTGTTAAGTAGATTGCTGCCTAGGTGGTAGTTCATGGGTACAGAGTTTTTAGCAAAGGGGATGACACTGCACTTTTTGGCATTGAGCTTGAGGCCATGGCTCTGACACCAGGCATCTGTCTCAGAGAGGTCCTTCTGTAGGATGTCCACATCATTTGGGGACTTGACTATGGCTCCTAGTTTGCAGTCATCTGTGAACTTCGTTAGCCAGAGGCCTTCTGTGTTAGCCTGTACTTCAGAGAAGTAGATACAAACAGGAGAGGTCCCAGGACGGAACCCTGTGGTACTCCACTTGTCACTGCTTTGAGGTCAGATTTGGAGTCTGCACCTTTTACAGTGTGGGTTCTGTCAGTGAGCCAGTTGGCAACCCATCTTGTGACGTAAGAATTTATACCTAGTTTAGTGAGTTTAGCTATAATTCCAGAATGGGGGATGGTGTCGAAAGCCTTGGCGAGGTCAAGATAGGCTTCTTTTTTTCCAGGAATATCCTTACTGGGAGAGTGGTCAGCAGACAGTCTACTATCCCTGGCAAAATGTCTCTTTCCCCAAACAAAAACTGTACCCAAAGCGTTTGGTCCTCCCATACTTGTAAACAGGTATTAGACCATCCCCTGAGGATGTGGCTAATCCCTGATCTACAGGGGTCTATAGTGGCCATTACAGCTACACCAGAGAGAGTACAGGTATTAGCCAAGTGGTCTGTTGAACTGTCTTTGGCCATGCCAGAGTCAATAACTGTAGGCTGAAACAATAATTTTACTTCTTTTCATTTTTTTTTAACACAAGCAGTACACTGAAAACTGTCACCAGATCTTAAATGTTTAGTCATAAATATCAAAGAACATTTTTACCAAAGAAATGAGGAAACATTCTAACTGCAAACACATGCATTTGAACTGTAAAAGGACAGCTCAAATAGTTAATATTTTCATAAAATCACAGTTTTCCACACAAATTTGAAAAGTAATCCAAGTAAACAGTGCAGAAGGATGTAAGAAACTTCCATGACTAAAACCAGTATTCTTAAGGTGGAATACCACAAATAATTGTTTTTTTTAATACTTTAATGTAGTATTCAATACAAAATATTTATGAAAAGAAAGGGTCTTATCTATCAAGCAAGATTTTTGACCAACTGCTGCTCCTCTGAAGACAGATAGATGATGCTTCTCCTCGAGACGGCAGTTACCTCACTCTGGTTGCTGACACACTTCCCTCCAAAAAGAGTGCAGCCTATCAGCAACCACAGTTAGTGAGATGAAGGGAAATTAGAACTTTGGCAAGATGGCCTGGTGCTGTGTCCCTGGCAAGACACCACCCATAGGCATAGCCGGCCTTAGGCATATACCAACTAGGTGGCCGCCTAGGGCGTCGCTCTACTAGGGGCACTTTTCCAGTATTTATTTGGTGTAAGTAGACCAGGATGGGGGCACCAGGTGGTGTGGTGAGGGGCACCATGGAGTTCTTTTGCTTAGGGCACCAGTTAACATAAGGCCGCTCCTGCATAGGCTGCTGCTGCCGTAAGAATGAAGAATATCTGATTATCCTTTCTCTGCCTCCTTCATACTCTCTCCATGCTGCATTGTGCAAAAAGCTGCCACCATCTCCCCTCTGAACAAATTAGCCAAATTAATTCCTCTTGCTTTATATTCCTTTGTCGGCTTGGCCACTGACATTTTACCATAGTTGTCAGAAGAACTAATTTCTGCATGTTCCTAGACTGAGCTGACTTAAAATTAAAGAATACATCAACATCCTATAGCACCTATAACTTTTGTAGTATATATGGCAAGAACAATCTAGTCCCTCTAGGTCTATCTAAATGACAGTCCAAGAAACAGTAGCCTAAACACAGTGTATTTTCAGTGCACAAGACTAAACAAACAGGACTTAAAATGACGGTTCAGTAACAATAATGAGACTTCTCCAAGTGTGCAAAACCTTCCACAAAATGTTCAAACTTTTTTCCTTTCTGTTGATTTTAATTAAACCTGACAGGCAGAATGAACTAAATGTTATGCACCTAAAATGCAGTACATGCACAAACACACATGCACACACAAATCTATATATCATTTTAAATATGCAGTTCTTATTTACTTTTAGTTGCCACATAAGGAAACTATCCACATTGCTTGCGCATGGGGTTTGTTTGTGCAGTCCCCTTCTGATCAAGAATTATAATAATTGCCAGCTTCTACAGTCTGTATATGGTAGCTCTACCTAAACATGTGACCCAGTACAGGCACTCAGTGAAAGAGGGATTCCAGTTACCGCTAACCGGTCTGGAACTAGTGTATCTCCACTACCCATATTTGAAGGCTTCAAGAGATAGGACAAGGTGAACATCACTTGGCACCCCAGGAATAAGTCAGAATGACACTAAGAAAATCAGCAATGTATTGTACACTTTTCTACACCGCAATGAGTTATGTAGCATGATAGATACTCGGGAAATATTAAGAGAAGAATCAAATTCAAGGAAACGTTAATACCAGTCACAAGTATTGCAACAAAGTCGAACCCTTATCAAGTCAACATCCATGCAATGAGGCCCAGAGGTTCTACTCTGGTCTTTAACTTAGTCTGCTGCCATGACTGGCTATAAATCAAGTGTTTCAGTTCTGTGTGTCATACATCTGGACTGTACATGTTAGTTACATAAATGCCTCTACTCTGAAGCATAAAACAAACAGGTCAAAAACCTTCCTTGATTCCATATGCAACAATTTGATCAAGTTATCTATAAAGCTGCAATAAAATGAACAATAGACATGAGAGGAAAAAAAAACTTACCACAGGCTGTCCGAATATCTTAGCTAGTTCTTGAGATGCTAGCAGATCTCTTAGCAAGAAAGGGCACTCTCTGCTTACAAGTAAATGCACCTGTTGTAACACAAGTAAAGATTACAAATGTTCATGACTTCTATATCAAACAATTTCAGCCAAAAAAAAAAAAAAAACAAGCAAGTTCGATGACTGCTGATTAATGCTGGGCAAGAAACATGCATTCACATATCTATCTATCTATCTATCTATCTATTTATTTATTTATTTATGTTTGTTTACTGGGGTGAAACACTGATCAAATATTATCAATTGCAGGATCTGACCAGCTTGCATAGTAGAAACAGCGAACACAAATGGTATACAATAATAACGGATGAAAAAGCAATATGGTTACAGCACAGACATTGTAAATGCTCATCATCAAGGTTACAAAAGTTGACATTTAGCTATAATGAAGAAAATAAAAGGCAACCATATATGAACATCTATGCCTCTTTCACAAGACTTCAAAGTCCAACGACTATATTTGCAAATCCACTAGAGCTGTTAAAGGGAAATTATTCAGAAATTAGAAATAAGTGATGTGGGTCTAGAAGTAACTAAAAGGTACAGATAATTCAGAGGGTATGCATGTGTTCTTCAGCTCTTCTTGAAGTAGAAGACATTAGCAGTTTAAGGAATACCATACCACATTAAGGTACTCAGGGATACAGGCATTATTCAAAGGTGGTGCATATACAAGTGACATTACCACAAATACATTTTGCTGAAAAACACTATCAGCAAATACTGGTTATGCTCCTTCCCATTTGTTCTGAAATCACTGAGATGGCACATAAGTCAATGGGTGTGGGATCTCTCCCCATATGAGGGTGAAGCGGATATGCCCCTCTGCAAAGACAGCATGTTTTACTGTTCAACGAAATTGGCTTTCCATGAAATTGCTTTAAATTACTTACATTTAGAAGTTTTACCTTTGAACTATCATCACAAATCCAGCACTCTTAAGGACCACGAGGAGAGGAGAGAGTAAAATGCAATAGGGAAATTCCAGGATCTCCACAAATCTTGAAAATTCCCATAAATCTATTTTTCTTCTGAAGTAGAAGAATAGAGAAACCTGAAATCTGACAAACAGTACAGAAGCTGATCCTGTGAAAGTCCTCCCTCTACTCAATATACTTATATTATGCATCCATTAAAAATACTAGTAACTACTCATCCAACTCAACATAACGTAATCTCTCTAGCTAATTGCTTAAACATCAAAGCTACCTTTCCATGTGTCAGTGAAGGTGCGGTGCTGGTCATACTGTATGGGGCAAAGAGGCTTTGGTAAGTGAACTGTCAACTGAGGGAGTAGTACTTATATGAGGATTTACAGGTATAAAATATTCAACAACAGAGAAGGTTCCAGTAATAAGGTGGAGCCACAAGATAAAAACATGTAAAAAATACAACCATTAAATACAGTCTCTAAAAGTGAAGACTGCATGATCAGTTCCTTGGCCAAAAAGCTGGAGAAATGACACATTTGCACACAGAAACATGACCACAGACAAACTGGAAGGCCAACAATAAACTTATCAGTGGAGTAGAATAAGCATCACTACTTATTTATTACTTATGTGGCAACTAAAGGTAAACAACAGAACTGGATCCTTAAAATGGAAAGCCAGTTTCTTATGAATAGGAAAAGGATGATCTGATGCACCAGATGATGACAGGTTAAGCTAAGACTAGCTTGCAATGCAAACAGCACTGCATTGGTTTTTAGAAAATTTAATACTAAGTTTTTAGTCATGAAACCAAGTGAAGGAGGTGGAAAGATCAATGCTAAACAATGCTAGAATGTCCCACAAAGGAGTGCCTGAAGTTCTCAGTAATCCATAGGAAGAGAAAGTACAGTAGTGTAAAATCTTACCATAATGGTAGATGTCCTTTTTAGTGTTGCACAATTCATTACATCCCCTGCCAAGGGCGGCACGAGATTCAGCCAGTATATCAAAGCCTCTAGGTTGCTTTAAGGTATGCCATACGTCACACGTATGCTCCTCATATAGTATAGGGCATAAAGGTGACACCCACAGAACTGAGAGGCCCAGTAGGAACACCAGTCCAAGGAGTATAGAGGTAATCAGTACATCCAGAAGAGAAATGGACCAGGGGGCGGAGGGAGGGATTGAATACTGCAAAAGTAAATAGGAGGACATCTACTATGATGGTAAGATTTTACACAACTGTACTATGTCCTTCCACTTCACTGTTACAGTATTCATTCCAACAGGAAGAGTGCCAAAGCACAGGAAGAAGACAGGGAAGAGGAAGGACCAGCAGAGCTCTCTAGGAAGCCATGAATGATGGCCCTAGCACAACCAGCTCTAGCTCTGGAAATTCCATCCAACTTGTAGTACTTGGTAAATGTATGCATAGAAACACGTGAAAGAAAACAAAAGCTGGATAAACGCCTGGTATACACCTCAAGCGAAAAAAATGAAAAGACCAATGGTTAGACCACAGCTGAAGATAAAAATGGAATAATCCACGTCAGGAAATAAATCACTTGCAGCTTCACAGTAGTGCCCTTTATAAAACCAAAAGTTGTAACTGAGATGTAGTAGTCAAGGTAGGAAACGGTTCACTTGCAGTTTCACACCACTTTATTAAACAAGAGTAAGCGCTTTCGCGATCTAAGTCAGTATGCATAGAAGTCCAGGTAGCTGCCTCAAGAACAGAGTTAGTATCCAAACCCTTGAAAAAAGCACCAGAAGAAACCACAGCTCAAGTAGAATAAGCCTTAACAGAAGAAGGAAAGCTCTTACCATGAAAGGAATAACAAGAAGAAATGGTTTTAATATCCAAGAAGAAATAGTTTGCTTGAACACAGCCAATCATAAGGATCTAGGATGAAAAGAAACAAAGAGCTGATCAGATTTACGAAAAGTCATAGTCTTATGTAAATAAAATCCAAGTTGTCTATGCACATCCAGCATGTGCAGCAACTTCTCACTAGCACATTGCGGAGAAGTGAAAAAGTGGGCAAATGAATAGACTTATTAAGGGGCAACTCATTTACCACCTTGGACAAAAAAAAAAGAATTAGTATGAAGGGACACCCTGTCCTTGTGAAAAAAACAAAAAAGGACAAGCCATAAGGGCTTGAAGCTCAGACACCCTGGCGGAAGTAAGGGCTAACAAAAGTACAGTTGCATGGAAGCTGAAGCTGCAGGCTCAAAAGGAGCCTGGGTCAATTTTTCCAAAACAAAATTAAGATTCCAGGTAGGAGAAACAGGCTTTTTCTGAGGCCTAATATGTAGGACACCTTTAAGAAATTCTTTGGCTTCAAATCTAGAAGCCAAAAGAGGTGATAAAGGCAGACAAGCAGAGAGAGCTGATAAGTGGGCCTTAACAGAAGAATAAGTGAACCCAGCATTGAGCAGTTCACAAAGATAAGAACCACAGGAGCATCCAAAGAAAGTGGATCCAGGTTACAAGAAAGACACCAAATAGAAAACCTCTTCCATTTAGATAAGTAGGATTTCCTACTATTGGGTTTCTTGGCCTCCTCCAGGACCCTAAGCACATCCTCAGAAAAAAAATGTATCTATGTGGAATCAAAATCCTATCAACCACAATGTCAGATGAAGAGTGGACATGTGGGGATGGATGAGAGATCCCATGTCTTGTGTGAGTAGGTCCTCCCTGTGAGGTAATTTTTGATTACTGCTCTTGGCTAAATGCATAAGAAGAGGGAACAAATGCTGTCTTGGCCAAAAGGAAGTCATCAGCAAGATTTTGGGAGCATCCCGTTGCATTTTGAACAGGACTTTTGGAATGAGAAGAAGGGGAGGGAAGGCATAAAGAAACAACACTTTCCAAGAAAAAGATAGGGTGCCTACCTTCCAAACCAGAGGACTCAGGACTTTGGCAAAAAAATAGTTGAAGCTGTCTGTTTCACAGGGAAACAAAAAGATCTACTTGAGGAGTACCCTACTGGTGTAAAATCTCCAGCAATACATCCCTGTGAAGCATCCATTCATGGGATTGAGTCATGGACCTGATCAGAGAATCTGCCACAATGTTTTGACCTGAGGGAATGTAAACTGCCTGAAGAGTCGGTTAATACTGAATAGCAAAAGTTCCCACACTAGCGCCAACCGGCAAAGAAGATGCCACCTTGTTCCCCCTGTTTGTTTACATACCACATCACTGTGGTATTGTCTGTAAACACCATGAAAGGTCCTGGTGAGAAGACAGGATGAAATACCTGTAGGGCCAGCAGAAGAGCTCTCATTTCTTTGACAATGATGTGTTCTTCCTATTGATAAGGCACCCAGACCCCAAGAACTTTTAGGGAGCCAAATGCTGCTCCCCATCCCACATCTGAAGTGTCTTTGAACAGCTCCTGGGAGGGAAGATGTAGATGAAAAGGAAGCTCTGGATTGACAGTCAACTGCTGAGTCCTCCACTGAAGTTCCTTCTTGAGACAAGACAGAAGGGGAACTAAAAATTCGAGAGGAAGAGTATGTTGAAGCCAAACTGACTTCAGAAACCACTGAAACATTCTCATGTGGAGTTTGGCCAGAGGAAGCATAGAAACAGTGGAGGCCATGAACCCCAGAACTCACAGAAATTCCCTGGCTGTTAGTGAAGCCAGAGGAAGAAGGGACTGAAAAAATGAAATGAGTGTTAGGGCCTTGGAAGGACACAGGGATGCCAACAAAGGCACAGTCTGGATCCTGCTATGAATACTCACTAGTTCAGCTAGTGTCTAAGCAGGGTATACTCATTTCTACTGTAGCCAGGTGAGGTTTGTGGCTTCCAGGAAATTTGCAAGAAATAAAAAGAAGTTATGTCTTACCATAACGTTCCATCTGTGTTGTAGATCTTTATTCATTCATTACTGTTAGGACTTTGGTTCCATCTTCAGAACCGACACGGCCGTTACCAAGCTTACACCAGCCAAAAACTCTCAGCTAAGACCTACCCATAATGCCCCTCTCATAGTCTCTTCAGATCGAGTTTGCCTGCCCCTATAATATCGAAATAATAAAAGAGACAGTAGGTGGCTCTGTCTGAGCAAATACCTTAACTAAGGAAATCCTAAAGTCTACCAGGAGTCCAGGCAGGGGGAAGGAGGGAGGGAAGTAATGCCCAAGTGGCTGATGCGCAGATATCCATAGAGGCTCTGGAATAAAAAGCCACTGAAGTAGCCATCGATCTAGTCGAATGAGCCTTTATTCTGGAAGGTAAAGACAATTTATGCTGATGGTAGGTAAAGGTAATGGCGTTTCTAAGCCAAGAAGATAAAGTCATTTTGGAGACAGGCTCACCCCATCTGGGTCCTGCAAAGGCCACAAACAACTGATCCATTTTTCTGAAAGATTTAGTTCTGTCCAAGTAAAAATGAAGTTGCCTATGAACATCAAGGGTATGCAAAAGATATCCCCCTCAATTAGAATGCTGAGGAAAGAAAACAGGCAGGTCAACAGATTGGTTAACTAAAAACCCAGAAATGACCTTGAGCAAAAAGGATGGGTCAGTACATAGGGACACTCTTTCCCTCTGAAAAATCTAGTAAGGTCTCTTGCCACTCAAGGCCTGCAACTCAGATACTCTTCTCGCTGAGGTAAGGGCTACTAGAAGTAGAGTCTTCCAGGACAAAATTTCATACCACATAAATTAGAAGGTTCGAAAGGAGGGCTTGTTAATGACTGAAGCACCAAAGTCAAGTCCCAAGGCTCTATAGGGGGCCTGACAGGAGGTTTAACATGCAATACTCCTTTTAAGAAGGTTTTGCACAGAAGGTGTGACATAACAGAAGCATTATCGAATCCACTGTGAAAGTCAGCGATAGCTGCTAAATGCACAGTGATTGATGATGCTGAGGTTCCTGCATGTAATAGGGTAGTCAGATACTCTAGAATCTTTTAAATAGGCAAGGAGTAATGGTCTATGTCATGATCTTTAGCCCATGTAAAGAACCTAGCCCACTTACTAGAATACATTTCCTGGTAGAAGGTTCGTGTGAAGCCAGAAGAATCTCACAAACAGGAGATGAAATATCAGGTAGCCTGGCAATCATCGAAAGTGGAGAAACCAAGCTGTGAGCTTGAGGCTGTGGAGGTTGGGGTGAACCAGTCCCTGAGGGTGAGATAGCAGACTCTGGGATTGATCTAGGATTCATGGGCTGTGAATCAGATGAGGCCATAGGAAAGGGAACCAGACTTGACAGGACCAATAAGGGGCAATGAGGATCACTTTGCTTCTCAATCTTCTAGCTTTCTGGAGGAATTTTGGGACAAGGAGAAATGGGGGAAAGGCATACAGCAGACCTGGGGGCCAATCGTGCATCAGAGCATCCCTCGGTGACTCCCCCTGAGGGGGGATCAGGGCAACGTAGCTTCTGCATTTGTTGTTTAGGGGGGGAAGCAAACAGGTCACAGCAAGGCCTGCCCCAACGGCAGAAGATCTGATCCGCTACTATAGGACTGAGGGACCACTTGTGAGGCATCAGAATGTTCCTGCTCAGATTGTCCGCAATAAGGTTGGAACTCCTGGGAATGTGCGTTGCTATAAGAAAGCGGTTGGAAGCTATCGCCCAGTGCCAAATTCTCATGGCCTCCCAGCACAAGGGGTAAGACCTGGTTCTGCCTTGTTTGTTGATGTACCAGACAAATGACATGTTGTCCGATTGAACTGCAATAGTCCCGGAAGGAAGGGATGTGTGGAATGGTTGCAATGCTAAGAGAAATGCCCTCAATTCCAGGACATTTAAGTGCAAATTGGCCTCCATGGGGGACCAGGTGCCTTGGACTGCCTTTCCATGGAAATGCCCCTCCCCACCCTAGCATGGAAGCTTCTGTGGTCACCATGGCCCTGGGCTGGGGAAGACAAAATGGGTGACACCAAAGATTCGATTCTGGTTTCATCCACCAGAGCATTTCTTTCTTGCAAAGGTTTGTAAGGCATATCATGTGGTCGAGTGGGTAGGTTAAGAACGACCATTGTGATGAAAGGAGCCACTGTACTAGTCTCATGTGCAACCTCACCAGTAGAACTAAGGAAATGGCTGCTGCCATAGATCCCAATACTTGTAGTACAAGGCGTGCTGATACAAATGTCTGTGGGAGGAGGACTGGAATCTGGCTTCTTATTTTTGAGAGCCTGTGATGAGGAAGGGAAGCTTGACAGGATGCTGTGTCGAAGATCGCTCCAATGAATTCCAGTGCTCTTGTTGGGGACATTTGAGATTTGTCCATGTTGTTTGTGATACCTAATTGAAGAGCAAGGCCTTGAATGTAAGAGAGGCTGTTTATGAGAAGATTCCTGGTCATGGAGGTAAGGAGCCAATCGTCTAAGTATGGAAACACCTGTAATTCTTGTAGTCGGAGATGAGCTACTACGACTGCCATACATTTGGTGAACACTCTGGGGGCTGTCGAGAGACCAAATGGCAGTACCTTGAACTGATGGTGATTGGCTCCCAGCCGGAAGCGAAGAAACCTCTGGGAGCATTTGTCCATCTTTATGTGGTAATACGCATCCTGGAGGTCTATAGAGCACATCCAGTTGTCCTTCCCTAGAAAGGGAAGGATGGACTGTATCATGACCATCCGGAATTTGTGAGATTTTATGAACTTGTTTAGTAAGCTAAGATCCGGGTATCCAGTCCCCTGTCTTTTTTGGCACTAAAAAAAACCGTGAGTAAAACCCGGATCCTCTCTGGTCTGGTGGGACTGGCTGGATGACTCTTTTTCTTAGCAGCTTTTCAATTTTTAAGGCTGCTGCCTCCCTGTGATAGTGTCTCTCTTACTTTGGGAACAAAAAGGGAAGATTCGCCAACAGGCGCGTTGACGAAGGAAGATTTAAAGGGGACCGCAAAATCATACAAATGCATCCAAGCATGCCATCTCATGATGATGCCTGATGCGGCTGCACGGGCTGCCCCCTCAGTGGTGTGAGATATCAAGCACATCAAGGAGTTCAAGATGGATTCCAGGGTAGCTAGCCGAGAGGCAACAGTGTCACGCACCTCGTCAGGCAGTACCCCCGGCAAAAAGGCAGACATTTCCGATATTAGGTCTCTTTGGAGGTGAGTAAATTGTGCCAGGTAATTCAGCGATCAAACTGCGAAGGTCGCTGAAGAGTAGGCCTGCTTCCCCAGTCTGTCCATAGCCTGGGACTCCCTGTTCAGGGGATGGACAGTGGAACTATCCTCTGCCAGTTCCCTCTTGGTGGCCACCATCACGACCATGGAATCAACTACTAACTGCTTGGACCAATTGGGCTGGTCTTTGGGGATGGATAAAATTTTGTCCAGCCTACGGGGAACAGGTTCTATGTTGTCCGGGCCTTCCAGGCACACTACACAATCAGCTTAACAAGCTCATCCGCAAGTGGGGTCACCCAGGAAGTAGATGGCTGAGCACAGAATGCCTGCAAGAACTCCGATTCCTCCAAAGAAGGGTTAGAGGACTTCCAGTCTCCCCTCTGTCTGAGGATCTCAAGAATGTCTCCAAATGAGACGTCTTCCAGGGGAGACTGTGGGGACCCTTCTCCCTCATCACAATCAGTGTCCTCAATGATCGATTCCTCAGGGGATTCGAGGTGCTTCCTATTGCATCATTTCTTCCGAGGTGGCCCGGCAGTGGGATCTTCTGAGGAGGACTCCAGAGAAAGGGTTCCCTTCGAGGGCAGATCTTGTGACTCCCGTGCTCGGGATCCCAGAGTAGAGGGTTGGGACAGCTGCATGCTAGAGGGGGGGGGTTCTGGTGTTGATGCCATTGGTGCTAACTGCGAGACTGTTGAGGCAAGGGACCCTCTCCATCGCCTGGAAAGCAGGCCCGCCCGAGGAGAAATGAGAGCTTGGAACCGAAAAGGACAACCTCGGAATCGGGTTCACACCCCACCCCAAGGAGCCCTCCTCCAGGTGAAGAGCTCCGAGAGGACCGGTAGCTGCCGGTGGAGTTGTGGCCATAGACAGTGAAAAAATAGGCACCAAACTAGGAACCATGGTGCCGACAGACCAATCACTGCTCTGAGAGTGCACCAGTTCCAATAGAGCCATTGCACCAAGAGTACTCCGTGCAGACAGGGGAACCTCTGCAGTCGGAGCCAAGACAGTATGCACTGGGGTGGTCATCGGTACCAAAGTCTCTGGGGCCTGGGAAGAGAACGGAGGAGGATATACTGGTGATTATGCTGTGAAAGCTTCCGTTCCAAGGAGGAAGGAAGACCTAGCAGGGGTGAACAATCCTTTAGCTGCCAAAAGCTGGTCCACAACCCTCACTACATCTTGTTCTTAAAGACTCCTGATGGATTTGAAGGAAGCTGCCGAAGGAGAGTCCAGTCTCTCGAGAAAAGGACTAAACTGGTGTCCCAAAAAGGAGTCATAAGTGGGGAAATATCTGGTTCTGGGGAATTGTTCAATCTTCGGAACCGACGGAGTCATTGTCTGTGGAGCCGTATAAGACATCGGCACCGTGGCCGGGGATGGTGCCGATGTGGATATGGTAGTCAAAGCCGGTGTCAAGACCAAGAACGGCACTCAGCAGGATGGTGCCAAAGCTGGTACAGTGATAGGAGTCAAAATTAGGGGCAGCACTTAGGGAGAGGACATGGAGCCCGGTGCCGAAGTAGTCTGTGCCAAAGGCGCGGGTGAAGCTCAGTATCGACTCTGTACCGAGGAGGACGGAGATGTAGGGACTGAGTGACTCTACTTCTCTTTATGTTTTTTAGTCTTAGGAGGTGGTGAGACCTCCATCCCAGAAAGAGTCTCCGAGAAGGGTGTTTTCATCATACCCTTCAAAATCAACTTGTTCTTAGACTCAGCCAAAGTCCGAATGCTGAAGCTGGAACAAATATCACACGAAGCATTAATATGGACAAAGCCCAAACAATTATATGCACCAAGCGTGACCGTCTGAGTTGGACATCTTACACCCGCACTTATCATACTGTTTAAATCCTAACTTAGCTTTTTCAGACATCATGAAAAAGGGCACACTAGCGATAAGATAAACACCAAAAACAATAATAGAGATAAGAGGCTTTTTTTTTTTTACAGACAGAAGGGGGGAGGAGTACCAACAATGGTACTAGATATACCACAAGTGGTAGGAAAAGGGCCTACCAAAGGTAGGAGAGAGGGAAAGTACCAACGATGATATAAAGAAACTACCAAAGGTAGAGGGTAGGATACAGATAAAGTATATAAGCTTACAGACGAAAAAAGATATATGGGATAAACTGATTAAGAAGAGGTACTGAAATAGATAATCACAAAAAAGCTACACTTAGCTTGAGTGAGAAGGTTTGATGAGGAACGTGGCAAACGAGATCTGGAGAGACTATGAGAGGGCATTATGGGTAGGTCTTAGCTGAGAGTTTTTGGCTGGCTCGAGCTTGGTAACGGCCGTGTCGGTTCCAAGGATGGAACCGAAGTCCTAACAGTAAGGAATGAATAAAGATTTACATCAGATTAATACTTTCAAGGAAAGTGAAGACAATAAGGATACATTATGAATGAAAATACTCAAAACCTTTAATAAATTAGTAAGTGCCTTCAGCTCTTTACATAATAACCAAAACTTCATCAAACTGATTTTCAAACATGCACACTCCCGTCTCAGGTTAAAGTTTTTGGCCAAGCAGAAATCCAAAGTTTGAGCACTGCAGCAAGAAAACCTCAGCTGAAACACAACTACATGCAGATAAAAACAGAAATAAAAATGCCTACAAGAGGAAAAGCTCCTTTACTGTTCAAGAGAGTCTGGCTTCAATGCCGTTTCCCTTATCCCTCACCAAGCAGACTGTTTTATTAGACATTTTCAACTGTCTTGATCAAGGGCTTCTTCCAGCAGTAGAATCTGGGATATTTTGCCCACTTACTTCACAGCTAAAAAAGTCTCTCTTTGCCTCTGCTTCATTTTTCTCTTGAATACAGGAAAGGGAATAAGACGGAGTTTCTCAGTGGGGCTGCTGGTATTATTTCCATTACTTACCTTGCCTGTCCCCAGTATCTATCCCTCATCTTTTTTAACTTTCTTGTACAATATGATAACCACTTGAAATGCAGAAATTTGTCAGTACTAGCCCTAGCACAGTGAGAATGAATGACCCCCTCCCCCCCATGCACACACATCAGGAAGTGCATGGGGACTTCCTTCTTCCAAAAAACAACTTTAAAAGACAAAAGCAATGTTTAACATTCACTGTTCTCCTGCATTTTTCAATCTTTTTTCACTATTTTGTGGCTTGATATTACATCTGAACATTTCAATATGGAGTTGTACAATACTTTTCCCACTTAGCTTAAATATTAGTTTTTTAACCATAATCACACTCATTCATCATTCTTTCAGCAAGTATTTTCCTCTTTGCTTACACAAGTCCATTTATTCTCTTTTACTCCCTTATGTGTGTTCTTCGCCAGTCCTCTATATTTGTTTTCTTACTAGATCTTCCCTTTGAATTGCGGTGGTGGTGCTGCGGTAGCGTTGTCGCCTCACAGTAAGACGTTGTCCTGTTCGATTCTCAGCTAAAGCGTCTTCTGTGTGGAGACATGCATGAATGGACGTACCTTCGTTGAAGGTTGTGCGTCAGGGCTGGCAACTCGGCACGTAAAAATCGACTGCCAATCATTAGCGGACCGGAGTTCCGCTGTGGTGACCCCTAACCGGGAAAAGCCGAAAGACACAACAACCTAGATCTTCCCTTTATCCACTGACAAATGTATTCATTCTTTAACTTTTCCTTAACAGTGCACCAACACTTAGCTCAAAGATTAAAAAACTCAAAAACTCAAGTTATAGTGGTGTGTAGTTAACAAATAGTTTTCTTTACTTTCTATTTTCCAATATATTTAAATCAGCCTTCTGCATACCACTTCCTATTGTCACTTTATCTCTTGTCCCATGTTAGTGATCTAAAAAGTAATACGTCCCCTTTATAACTTTTTATGTACTCATTTTCAAAAATAAAATCTATAAGATTATATATCCATTTTATACACTTGCTTTCTTCTTTCTAAAATTACATGATTTAGATTTTTTTATTCTTATTCTTTCATTGTTTATGTGCTCCTACCCAATCCCCCTACACTACATGTAAAGACTCACATCCATATAATGATTTGTCTTTACTTTCTTAAATAACTCTTGCCTTTTCCTACCAGAAGCATACATATCATAGATTCTGAAGTCAAACATCTTCCCAAACGTCACAACAAACGGTGTCCTGTTAGGTTAAGTTACTATGCAACCTTTTTACTTTTATGCTGGAGTCCTTTCTTACTACCCATTGTCCTAAAGGTTACAGCAAAGGGTTCTCTGCCAGGTTAAATTACTATGCACCTTTCTTACTTTTATGCTAGATTCTTCTATTATTAACACAGCTGTTCCTGAACATTCATCACAACCAAATGTCTACTTCTTTTCTCCTCCCATTTTTTTTTAATTTTCAGGTTAATCTGACCTAATTCTTCAGACTGTTTACATTTGTTGAACTGCTCAGATTTTTTTCTTCCATAATCATATGCATTTGGCTTCTTTTCATTTCAGACTGTTTTCCTCTTTTAATAGCTCTTTGCAAAGCTGAACTAATGACTTCTACTTCTTTAGAATTCCTCCATTTCTTCATTTTGTAATGCTTTATAATCATTTCCTGTATTCAAATAACTTTAAAGCAAGCCTTATTTTCAAAAAGGAAATACTGTACAGAAACTCAATACCAAAGTGAATAAGTGCAATTACATGATTTAGGAGAAATGCCAATGACACCAAAATGTACATTCAGACTGTGAATGCAGCCAGCCTAGCCAGATAGAATTTTATAGATAATTCTATAATGTTGTAAATACTAATGTAAGACACCGGCTTGTTGTCTTAAATGGAAAAAAAATGTTGTTAGATGTGGAACTGAAAAAAAAATGAAAGAACAGTGCTCTCTGCTGACCACGTAAAACATGTTGTGACCCTTTGTTCTAAAGTTGGCTCCAGCCAGTCTAGATGAAGACGTTCTTTCTATTGCTTTAACCAAGAGTTAAATTGCTAGATTTAAACATGCAAATATATTTTTATTGCTCTGCTTCCTGACCAGCTGCAAGATAACAAAAGGAGATGTTAAGAATGTAAATGTAGTTTCTGTTAGCCTGGGAACCCAGGGAAGTGTGAAGAATGATGTAATGGGAACCAGGAATGTGATTTTAAAAACAGAGAGAATCAGAGAGAATTATGTATTTTTGTCTTGACCATCCAACTCATCAGCACTCTGCCTGTGTTCTATATGTAAGTTATTTTAGAAGTGTGTTTTCGCTTAGAAATAGCTAGAAACTAGAAAGATTAGACTAAGTGTTTTTCTGTGATGTCAGAACTGTACTACTGAATTATTTTAAGTACTTCTCTGTGATCTCTGAACTCTTGACTAGCACTGAATAGTAAGAAGTATTGTCTTGTGTTTTTTATTATTTATTATTAAATATTTTAAGACCTTTCAACTGTGGCTGTTTTGTGTAGAGATAAGTTAAGCTCTAAGAGTACGTTGCATGTATATAAGGATGCTGTACCAAGTCACTCTAATAAGCCTTGATTGTTTAGTTATACTACCAATTGGATGATAATAATATTGCACAGTAATAATTGGACACCTTTTTAAGGGCCTTTGGGTAGCTGATAAATATTAGCTGGATGGTGGCAGTGATTACTACCGTATAGTCTGGGTAAAAGGGGCATAGCTGGAGAACCTGTGCCAGCCTTCCCCAGAAGTGTCTGTGTGGTTGTATAAACTCCTACTTCAAAGTGTGTGTGTGTCAGCTACTTGGGCAGTGACACAAAGCACTGGTTGGACAGAGAGGGTGCTGGAGATTTTAGCTTGCCCAGCTGGCTGAGATCTGGACCCTATAGCTGTGCCAGTGGGGAGTCTTATTGGAAATCTGGAGAGCAAGGGAGCGACCAGCCCCGGACTGACTATGATCTCTGTGTGCTTAAGGGAATTAAGGGAAATTGCACTTTATTGTGTGTATTTGTTATCCTTTCCTACTATATGAGACGTCCCTCACTGGTGTTAGTGGTGAGGATTGAGGATCCTTGTTTGCTGGGCAAGGGCAAAGGCATCACACAGACTACGGATCTATTGGGTGTGCACTGTTTCTGTTACATCTGAACTGTACTAAATACCTTCCTTCAGTCCCTCTTCTGTATATTTCTTCTTCCTGAACCACTTTAGCAAAGAAAGTGTTGTTCTATTCACAATTATGTTCTGAGTATCTTCTTGAAGACAACACTACATATGCAGCCTATCCATTAAACAGACAGCTATTACAACTGTTTCTTCAGCATTACAAGTTCCTTTCACTCATTATCACTTATAGTCTCTTCTCCTGCCATTGCCATGGTATTGGACCAAAGTGATTAAGGATCACTTAGTTGAAACTCTAATCTGTCTTCAATCTTCAGCAGCATCCCAGTTTTCAAATTATTTTTAATCAACAGAGTAACATCCACAATCTCCTCAGCAACAGCAGTCACTTCCATTACTATGTCCTCACTCAGACTGAGGCAACCACCAATAGGAAGATGATATATAGTGCACCTTGCTAGCACTTAAGAAACTTTCATCCAAGGGATGTGGCCACATTTTCCCCCGTCTGTATAAATACCATCCTGGTCCTCCACAGAAAATATGTTACACCATGCTAGGCATAGCACAACTATCCTGATTAAAAAAAACAAATAATTGCACAAATAAAAAAAAGACAAGAAAAAAATCAAGAGCACTAAAGAAAGACTGTGTGAGTAACTTCTTCACCTCATATGATAAATATTTTTATTCTGTACAAACTTATTAATACACAAACCATTTTCTTCAATACATGTTCAAAATGGCTCCTGCAAGTTGCTCTACTATCTACATTCACACACATATATGAAGCCTTTACATGCATGCAAGCACACACACACACCCCTAAAGGCAATAAGAATAGCTGTATTGCACCTTTGTGATTGTCTTTGGATTCTGGATGAAAACAAGTCCCAAGTGAAAACCCATTTGGACAAAGAGTAGACAAGCAGATAAGGAAATAATTTAGGGAGCCAAGAACTGCGGCACAGCAATTTTAACTTATACACCACTGTATTAGTAATTAGACCTAAATCTTTAATTATGTTGCATGTTCACATTTACTCCTCTATGCTTCCTTACTTTGTCTCTCTACTCCTTCCTCATTATAATTCTCCCCTAAAGACATTACTTAAGGTTTTCAAAGATTAATATTTAAATTTGTTGTATTACTGAATCACTAAAAACATTTGTCTGACTAGCCCTTACTTCTCTTCCTGTCTTACCAGTCATTACAATTCAATTTACTTTGTAAATCGATTGGTGGACTGCTCAATAGACCATTACGCTGCATCATCTGTGCACAATACCTTCTTAGTTTACCCATTTCCTCTTGACTTTCCCCACTGAGTAATAAAATAAACAAGAGCAGATCTAAATCGAATCCTGCAATAAATACTGACAAATTGACTGTATCTCAGACTTCACTTCCAGAATTTGTATAAAACAGAATCTAATTGCAATATACCAGTGAATACACCAGGTCATATAACCACAAAAGTCTGTTTGTAACACTTATTTATTTCTCATGTGAAGCAGTAATAATAACACACACACACACACACACACACACACACACACACACACATATGCTCCCCTTTAAACTAAACACAATACTTCAGATAGTCACAAATGTCTTACGCTAGATAAATATTTGGAGTAAATTGCATCAAAACTATATTCAGTATAATGTTTATCAGAAAATCCATGTTTGGTATCTGCTAAAAATGTCCAGAACTTTTTCTTTTTCACACAATGTTTACTAATTTCAACAAAGGAAAGAGACATAAGGAATTAGAAAGGTGGAGAAAAGAAGGCAACATGAATGAGGGACGGACAAAGTTGGGCTGATCTGTCACTTACACATTAAAGCATTTCACATTTTACCACAAACATGGTAATTATAAATTCTCCATCAGTTCTTTTCAACTCTGTAACCATAGAAATTATAATGCATCTAGGGCAAGGCTTGTACATGCACAGGAGACATCCAGAGTTGTTTAAATAACAATAATCCTATTTGTTAACCAGGCAGGCCTACTAGACACAGCCTCTTTTCAGGGGCGACCTGGGAACAACATCTGATTAAGTGGTTTGTTCAAGGTCACATACTAGGCAACGAGGGCTGAAGGAATTAAACCCTGCACCTCAGGAAGTACAGTTCACAACCTTACCCTCTGCACCAACATTTATTTACTTACTTGTACATTTCTTAAGTAAATTGGCCAGGGAAGACAGCTTTCTTCAATTGTTTCCCCTCAAATATGCTACAATATTCAGAAAAAGACAAACCAGTTAAGTGCCAGAATGCAGCGACACCTGACCTTAACAAACGTAAAGCACCTCCTGCTAAAGTTGTTATGGTTAGGTCTAGGGCCATGCAGTAAAATCTGCCTGTACTGACTAGCAAATGACAGCAGCAGAAATAAAATATTTGTTTCTGCCTACTATCTATACCGGTAACCTGTTTCCTGCCAGACACAAACTCAGGAACTCAAATGTATGACATTATTTAGTGACTTCAATCCTCATCTGTTTGTGTATAAACCACATATTTTATGAGGAAGAGAACAAAAATATGGAGCAATAATATGGACATCCTGTGAAAATCTAGAAAGTTGAGATGTATTAAAGGTGAGTGCAAACGCAACAGACTACATTATACTACCTCTCTGACAGTGCTTGCAAAGTGTTTTATGACTTTGAAAGCTGGGAAGGCACTTAGCAATTTTTTTCCATGTAACTAGCAGTACATGAAACATAGAAAGCGCCATGCACTACAAAGAATTATGATCGGCTCGCTTTAAATTACGTGTCCTTGACATGGATGCCAAGAAATTCATCTCTCGAGCAATGTGACAAATTAAAATCACCTATACACCCATTTTATACCTTTTTTCTGGTGGGCTGCGAAACAATAATAAAAAATTAGCATTTACCATATCTTTAAGAACATCATCTTCCTCTTCTAAATATAATTCTTAATGCTCTGTTTTCCCCAATAACTTTATTCAAATTGCCCTATATTAATTTATAATCATGTTGACACTCCATGATTAGTTTTACTATTCACAGTTATTTAAACTCACTTTATATTAACAGTAAGTGCAGCACATTCTTCCACTAGGTATTATAGTTAACAAATTATCATTTTTCCTGTTCTTTCTAATAAACTGCTAGTTTCATGAGTATTCTTGTAACTCTGCACTACTTATTTTCCCTCGACTCAGCTTTCTATGAAAACACCATCTAGGGTAATGGGTCTCCTCAGAATTTAATTAACTTTGGCAGATAATAGTGGCACAATATATTATCCTTGCAAAATACTATATTAATCTCACATAAACAGGAGTGTTGCTTCAGTCTTCAAGATACCACCACAATCAAAGTTTCTAGCAGGCACATCAGCAAACCATACTGAGAAATCCAGATGCTACAAACATACATAGACACACATATACCTTTTCAAATGGCCAGTACTTTTGCAGCACATGATAATCTGTTCCTCTTTCAGCTCAAGTTCATAGTTTCATAGGTGTTTACTAGATAAAGACCACAAGGGCCTTTTAAACCTAGCCAAGCATCCCAAATCTCTGACAAGTTCTGATAACCTTGATAAGTGTAAGCAGGGGCTTCGGAGATGAAACATTTACCTGGCCTGGGAGATTAACCATTTACAGATCGCCTGGGTCAATTAGAGACATGGTTGCCAATCTAGGGATGAATTTCCTGCTCCCCATCCAGTTGTACAAGTTACACATGAATTGGGTTAGGGAGGAACTCTGCTTCACATGGATGGGGTGCTTGTTCCAGAGACAGGGTAACCTCTGGGATACATACCTGTTTCTCCAGCGAGTCCTATTTATATCACAGGCAAGGTTCAAGTTCATAGGTGCTTACTAGGCTAATGACCACAAGGGCCTTTTTAAGACTAGCCATGCATCCCAAATCTCTGACAAGTTCTGCTACCCTCGATAAGTGTAAGCATGGGCCTGGGAGATGAACCATTTACATATTACCTGTGTCCATTAGGGACATAAGTGCCAAACCAAGGATGAACTTCCCGGGAGCCTGTTCCATAGACGGGGTAGTCTCTGGGATACATACCTCTCTCTCCAGCAAGTACTACTTATATCACAGGCAAGGTTTAAGTCTTTAGAATGGGTAATTCCGGTGCTGTTTTGTTTTGTGGATATGCAGGAGGTCCACAGAGTGGGGTCTGACAATGCCCTGTATGCCAGGCATAGATCTCCCCTTAAAAGCCTGTAGGAGACAGAATACAGGGATAGGGTCTTGAGGTGGTCTGCAGAGGACATTTTACTTATGCCCTGTATTCTTTTAGCGAGGAACCTCTGTGGATGTTCCAATTGTTTGGATATGCCTGGTTAAGTACATACCAAAGAGGGTATTGTACTCAATGATAGGTCTGATGAATGCCGAGCACAGTGGAACAATAACTTCCTTGGACTTAGATGCCACATCTTTGTTTATAATCGAATGCGTGATAAGAGACCTTGGGACCCAGGTGGACAGTAGTCTCGCCTTTGATAGTCACATTGCCACAGTAGTCAGGAAGTCTTTCTACGTGGCACACCTCATCATAAAAGGGTTCTCATGCAGGAAAAAAGAGGTCATTGTTCCCCTCTACTCGTCACTCATTACACCCGTTATAGAGTACAATGCCCCTTTTGGAATGTACCTCTATCTGCAGCAGCTGGAAAGGCCACAGAGGTAACTCACAAAGAGGATTACCGGCCTCAAACAAATGCCCTACACTGACCGCCTCAAAAAACTCTAGCTTTACTCCGTAGCATATCGCCTACTCCGAGGTGATCTCTGCCTAACATATAAAGCTATGTCAAACCCAGAGCTGTTGGACATGCTACACCTAAAGAAATCCCAGTCTCTCCAAGCTACATGCTCTAGGGACCTAAACCTTGTCACCACAATAAACAGGACACGCTGGAGGGATAGATTCCTGTCCCAGAGACTTCCTGGAACAAGCTACCCATCTATGTCAAGCAAAGTTCTTCATTAGCACTCTTCAAGAAAAATCTTGATGAGTGGATGGGAAATAGGAAATACACCCCGGGGATCACTTCTGTGTCTCTGCTGGACAGTGGCACAGGAAAATAACTTTCTTGGGTGGCGTAAGCTATGGTACCTTGCTGGCTAGGCTTACGTAGGCCCTTGGGCCGATAGCCTAGTGCCTACCTATGAACCTATAAGTTGTGAAACATAGAATGATTTCCTCACCACTGTAGACACGTGATGGTCAAAGGCTAGATTACTATCTATGTGTGCCTAAGTCCCTGACTACTGGGTCAACTCTAAGGGGTGTGCTGTCAATATGATAGTTACCAGCAAAGGATGACTTCACAAAGGATACTATTCTGCATTTCTTGACATTTAGTTTTAGTCCATGGCTCTGACACCAGTTGTTTGTCTGTGTCAGCCCCTTTTGCAGAACATTTGTGTCAGTGTGAGACTCAATGACAGCTCCTAATTTGCAATCATCTGCAAATTTAGTCAGCCAGAGACCACTGACATTAGCTTTGACTTCAGAGAAGTAAACAGCCTTGACTTCAGAGAAGTAAATGCCAAAAAGGAACAGTTCATTGACAGATCCCTAAGGGATTCCACTTGTGACTGGCCTCTTTGTAGAGGTGGACTCCCCAATTCTAACTTCCTGGGTCCTGTCTGTGAGCTAGTTGGCTATCCACTGGGTGACATACGAGTTTGTACCTAAACTCTTGAGTTTGTCAGCAATGCCCAAGTGGAGTACTGTGTCAAATGCATTGGCCAGGTCAAGGTACACAGTGTGAACCATTTTGCTTGCCCTTATCCACTGCTTTGATAACCTTCTCAAAGAAGTCCACCAGGTTGAGTAGGCATGATCTGCCCTTGACGAAACCAAACTGGGTTAGGTCCAGTGTCTGGAGGTTGACTAGATCACTACTGATCATTTCCATGATAATTCTTTCCATGGCTTTACATATAAGACTAGTGAGACTTATGGGTCTGTAGTTGGCCCACCTTTGTGCAGAGGGATGCCTGTTGCTCTCTATTCATGAGGCACAAAGCCTGTTTGGAGGCTATAGTTAAAAAGCAATTCAAGAGGCCCTGATAGGTCATTTTTCATGCTATTTAGAAAGCATCCTGGGATACTGTCTGGGCCCACTGATGTGATGTTCTTGGCCTTAGAGAGAGTATTTAGGACCTGTTCCCTAGTGATAGCAGGGAGAGTTATATTTGATGATATTTCCCAAGGGAAGGTTGAGGGAGAGAGAGGGGGGAAAAGTTGGAGCTAAATTTATTGGCAAGTAGGTTTGCTATATCTTCTGGCTCAGTATAGGTGGCTCTATTTACAATGAGCTCTGCACACAATTGTGTATTGCCTTTGAGGTTGGGGGCATAGCTAAAGAATGGCTTGTGGTTGTCCTTGGCCTGGGAGGCCAAATTCACCTCAAATTTGGCTTTTAGACTTTGTCCTCTGAGATTTAGTTTGATGAGAGTTATTTTATTCTGCTAAGGGCTGCGCCTCCTAATTTTTGCCATGATTTTCTTCCTTCTGTTATACAGCATTCTGATTTTGTGATTCCACCAGCTTGTTTTTTGTGTTAGTTCTGTACTTCTTCCTGGTGGGTACAGCTGCCTCTATGCAGCTATTAACATGCTTGTACAGGGTTTCTGTGAACAGTTTTGCATAGGCAGTAGTGTTCTCAGGGTTTATAGGGGTTTGAAATTTGGCCAGGTCATCACTTAATAGCAAGAGGTTAACCTTAGAGTAGTTCCTGAATATTCCAGGTTTAGCAGAGGGTCCACGTTTTATTTTTACTTCAAAGGAGACCATTTTGTGGTCTGACCTTACCAGAGACGACATTACAGAAGGGGGTGAGTAGCACTCTCCCATATTAGTGAGGACCAGATCCAGTATGGCTGCACCCCTGGTTGGTGCACTGACTATCTGGTTCAGGGAGTTTGTGTTTACAAAATCCAGGGATCTCTGTGCCTGTACATTTGGTGTCGTGTAAGATTCCCAGTATATACTGTGATTATTAAAGTCACCCATGAATATGGTATTGGGTTGGACGGTTAGTGTTTCTAATAAGTTTAAATACATGGTGTGGGTTTCCTGTGTCATACAGGGGGACCTGTAGCTGGCAAGGAAGTGATACTGGATTTTGCCTATGGTGATTTGAACATGGCACAGCTCAAGTGCATTGTCCCGTTTGATCAGACTTGAGGTATATTTATTTTTTATATAAATAGAGACACCTCCACCTTTAGTCCCTGTCTGTGTTGTAGCTGGTCTAAATGTGTGGAAGGTGTTATACCCTTGCACTGTTGGTTTGCTTTCCATGGCTTTAAACAATGTCTCAGTGACTGCACAGACATCAGCATTCTCTAGGGTGAAGAGAGCTTGTAGGGAGTGGAGTTTTTTGTTTCTAGGGTGTGGAGCTTTTTGTTTAGACTCATAGCATTGAGTAGTAATACCTTTAGATTTTCTTGGTTTTGAAAGTTATTCAGAAAGCCGTGCTGATATGTGACACCAAGCATTATGATACAAACAAACAGATACACACTAGCTATATTATACAGTAGATAAACATACTTACAAAGATAAGAGTTCTACTTAACACTTTCCCTACAATTTTCTAAAAAAAACTTACGTCTCCTAAGGCCCTTTCAAGAAGGGATGTTAACTTCATTAATGCAAGACTCAGTGTAGTCACTTCTTTACTTCTCAGTAAATCAAACACTTCAAGAAACACCTGCAAAACAAAACAAAATACTCATTTTTTAGATTATAAAATAAGCATGGACTATAAAATATACCAGAGTTAAAAAATAATCACAAAGATAGAATTATTTAAAAAAATGTACAATTTTTTTCATATTAGTTTCAACACTGTGTCTCATCTTGTTTTTCTGTGCTTTGCATTGTGCTGGTTTACTAAGATAAAGTAAAAAACCCTTTTTTTCATCTAATTCCCAACCAATTAATACAGTCATATAATGCACATAAACAATAATATATCAATACAGAAACTGGTGAAAATAAAGAACCAATGAATTTGTTCAATCCCAATGCTTAATCTGACTGCAGCTTAAGGGCGTTAGCACCTGAGAAAAATCTACAGACAGATATTTAATGCAGTTCCTGATAGTGACACAAGTTGCTAAAAAGAATATCAGACTGTGTTAACAGTGAGATAGGGCATTATGATCCAACTTGATGTGCTTTCCCAGCTTACTATCTAACTGCCAAGCATTAATGCTAAAGCCATGCTGTTACCAGAATGTACATAATGTATTATTAGAAAAATCATGGCTCTTAACAATGCTGTCACTATAGTGCATAGACTCATATCAGTTGTTATGCATGTTCCAGTTTCACAGGATCACCAATATCTCCCTCCTGTAACTGTTTTATTCTAAACACCTTTATTAAATTATCACTTAAGGCACAGGCAAACATACATTAACAGAAAAGACAATAAACTATGTTAATATTTTTTTCCATTTACAAACATTATACATCATATTTCTTTTCATTCCTTGTAAACATCATCAGTCCAACATTACATACATTGCTGAATTCTTGAATTCACTTAAGCCTCACTCACCCTCCTCCTGAACATTATTCTGCATGTATTGCTCCAAAAAAGTTCCATGTATTTATATACAATTTGCTACTTTCCTTTTCTAAACACTTCATGTCCAGTTCTCTTGTCTCTTTTATAATATTCAATCTTCAAGTGCAGCTGGACTACCAAGATGGGTGTACAAAGAATAACAACTTAATTTCAGCTCTTTCAGTGTGAAAACTGAAACTCAGAAAAGACAGCCAGTGAATTTGTCTTTCTGGATAAATTTCAGTTACTGGCTAGTAATGGCACTGCCTGGATACCAGAAAAGAAGAAATTTAGGGAACCTAAAAGAAAATCAATCACAAAGGGCGAGGAGAAAATACTGGCAGAGAAGAATCCTGTAGCTGTTCACCAAAAAGCAGTTCAAGCTCCAGCTTTGGTGCAAAACATAAGTTCCAGTAATCTAGATGAAAAAATAAGTCAAATGTGCTCAGAGATGATTAAAATAAATGAAACACTGATGGAATGTATCAACTCAAATAACAAAAGACTGGAAAAAAATGGAAGACACTTTAAACAGATATTCAAATAAGTTGATAAAACTGCAAAAATTAGAGATCAAAATGAAGAAAAAAAATGGCTGAGTATGAGACTGCTCAAGAAGAGATGTTGCATGTTAGAATTAGAAAACCTGAAATTTTCTTCTGTACCAGATACATTTTAAGAAGCAGACTGCTTTAATTTATTGAAAGAAGCAGACTGCTTTAATTTATTGAAAGCACAAATAAACAACTGGACTGGTATTCCACAGCAGGAGCTGTTAACTGAAATGGCAACCTGGCCATGAGAAAGCAGACAAGACCTCTAGCAGTAAAGATGCAATTCTAGCAGCAGAAAGAGTTGAGTCTGACAAAACTATAACAGAAGGAGAAAGTACTACAAGCTGGAGACAGTGGAGTGTTTGTTAGAAAAGGATTACTCACTGTACACCAAGCAGAGCAGGAGTAAATTTATTCCAGCAGCCAGGGAATGTCAAGAAACAGATGCAAGACTGAAGCTGTTGTGTCTAGCTATCTTCAGAATTTTTTTTTCCTGAAGGGTCAAAGTTATTTTTTGATCAGAACATGCTAAGGAGGAAATACAAATGCTTGTCCAACAAAAAGTGAGCTATCAAACAGAAGGGGATTTTGTTTCTTATTTTTCTGATAATTGTCTTATTTTTCTGATAATAAATCCCACAAGGAGACTAGGCCAGTGAAACATTTGTTAATGTTCCAAAGAAAAATGCTTGAGAGACAGAAATGAACCAGGAGATGAAGATCAACAGGAAGAAAACCAGCAAATTGGAAATTAATGAATACATTTGGAAATACAAAGCATCAATAACATTTCTGAAATACAGCAGTACAAGAAAACCTGGAAATATTGGACTTTTTTTGACTTTGTTAAACTTGTAGGGGACTCCAAAGAATATGCTCTACTTCTTGTCATTAATGTTTGGAAAATCATTAAGGAGAGGGGAACAAGAAGGAAACAGGTAACTGTAAGTAAAATATTTTTTGTTCTTAACAGTATTTTTATAAAGCATGACATTCTACTGCATGTGCTTTTTCAGTGATTTTTCTGTGTAATAGAGATACTAAAGTAAGCAGGTGCCCTTTTCTCATTCTTTCTTTCTTTCTTTATTTCTTGTTTACTTTTACGAAATGTATGCACTGCAGTGTAAAAAACAGAAGCCAGCCTGGATAAAACAGCATGATGCAAGTAAAACTGATATGCTTTTTCTTACTTTTACATAGGGGAATGAAAGCATTAAGGCCCTTGGCTTGATCTAACAAGCTTTCAGGGAAAGCAAACAAATAAAATAATGTTGAGTATTATGAAAAAAATTCCTTTAGCAAATAAATGTTCACAGTGCAACATGAGAAGCTTCTAGCTGAAGGCAACTGTGCATCTGGTTCTCATGATTCTATGGAGACAAGCTGATAAGGGAATAAAAACATAACAGTCCACAACCCAAGCCAAATAGATGAAAACAACAAATGCAAATGCAAAGTTTATTAAAATATTTAAACACCTATAGTGCCTCAGCTTCAATGCCTTCAAGGTGTTAAAACCATTGCACTTAAGTAGTACAAGTTAACCACCTGAACAAATTAATTAATCAGTTACAATCAATTAAATACTCAATTACATCAGATTAAAACCCTCCAATTACAATCTGTATTGAGACCAACAGGGGTCAGGATACCATATTTAAGCATAAATAATGTTTATTTAAGCTGCAATTTTTCCTTCACATCTGTATAAGGCTCCTGCACATATACTTTTTCCAGTATTGTACCCTGAAAATTCCCTGGGTCACTGCTAGAGGGCTTTCAAACCTACCCATCTTTATATCTTTAACATGTTCCTGCCATCTCTTCTTGAAGCCGTCTTGCTTTCCTCAATATAAAACATATTACAAGAACATCTTAATGCATATACAATTCTTTTTGTCATACAATTATATTTCCCATTCACTCTAAAAATTACTCCATTAATTTTATCAGTAGTCCCAACTATAAACTTGCAATTAATATATTTATCACAAACAAACATTCCCATAATTACTGGCTCTCTATACATTTTATAAGCAGGGGCAATAAATCTGCTATGAACAATCATGTCCTTTATACTCCTGCCCTTACGGAAAGAAAGCATGGGAAACTCAGACACATTATTTACAAATTATTTAAATCTGAATAAAAAACTCCAACAGTATTTTATAATCTCAACAACCTGCTCACTTAATAAATCATACGTGGTAACTACATACCTTTTCCTCTTATTAGAATTTTTATATCTATTTATTCTATTATAATCACAATTACCTATCCAAGTGATCACTATTTTGTTGTACCCTTTCCACAGATGTCATTACTACCTCGTTATTTTATCCCCTCTTTATAAACATAGCAGCTGCTCTCTGTAACTTTCTCTTTACATTATTGTTCTCACTACACAACCTTTTAACTCAACAACTCCCCATATGGAAGTGCCCTAAGTAAGTGAGGGGGATGGCTACTGTGTCCATCTAAGAAATGGGTACCATCCTCAAACTTTCTATGTACCCTTCTTCTTATTTTACCATTTATTATTCCCTCCAAGTGGACATCCAAAAATACCACCTCTTACCATACTGCAGTCCATCTGACTGCAAACCAAATCTGTTGTTATGAAGGTCTTGAACAAATTTCTCTATTTTCTGTCACAACCCCCCCCCCCATAAATACAAATCAAATCATCTATACATCTATAATATTTAATACATTTTGAACACAATGATAAAAACAGAATACTTTTTCTTTTAAATAACTAGAAGATTCAAAAAGCATTCAACTTGTTTTCTACATCTAGAAGAGGAATAAAGATGAGATAAAAACACACAGCACTTGGTGTAAGTAGAAGTGCAGGCTGTAGCATTCATCTTAACATGGATTACCTTCAGTATAGGCCAATTCAAGCCAGTGAGTGCAGCTGTCAATCTGGGACAATTATACCTATTATGAAGGTTAAGCTTCATTATTTGTAGATGCACATAGTTTTGTGTGTTTGTATTAAAATAACAGGTTACGAGAGTGCTGTGGGGGGTTGTTTTTTTGTTTGAGGGTTTTTATTACAACAAACATTCTTGTAAGGTATGACATAAGTTTAAATGGATACAAGAATAAACAACTGTATAAAAGATAACGTGCCAAGCACTAGTGAGGGCTTATCTAAACAATCATGTCCTGGTTTGTGATTTAATGTGGACTTGACTGGTAAGAGAAGTTTTATTTGAATTTATATTTTATTTCTTACCACTGTTTATAGGAAGGAAGAGATAGCCTGTAGACAAAAAGATTTACACAATTTCCAGAGTAAGCACTTTTGTCAACTAAAATTGACTTCATCAGACTCTATAAATCATCTTAAATACCAAACCATTCTAATTATGTCATAATAACCTACCAATAGAAAGTTTTTATGTACCATTCAAACTCTTAAAGCTGTAGTCATTTAAAAATATATATTATACAAAACAACCTACATGATATGACACTTCACATCTAAAATCTATACTAATAAAAAATGTATATTAAATTAAATATAAAACTTCAACCAATACTACTACTTTTTTTTTGCTTTTTTTTTTTTTTTTTTTTTGCTTTTTAAGAATATGTTTAAAATTTATATGGTCATTTAGACCATATCCATTAACTGCATCTAATCTCACTTGTCAGTCATACTCCTTAACATCCACAAGGTTTTCTGCCCCCACCCCCTCTTATTTCTGATTCTTTTACTCATAGGTTCATAGGTAGGTACTAGGCTATTGACCCTAGGGCCTATATAAGCCTAGCCAAACAGTACCCTGGCTTTTGCCCCCCATGAAAATTATTTTCCTGTGCCCCTGTCAAGCAGAGCCACAGAAGTGATTTTCCTATCTTCCATCCAATCATCAAGATTTTTCTTGAAGAGTGCTAATGAGGAGCTTTGTTTGATATAGATAGGTAGTTTGTTCCAGAGTATGGGAAGTCTCTGGGACAGGAATCTATCCCTAAGGCATGTTCTGTTTACTGTGGTGACAAGGTTTAGGTCCCTAGAACGTGTAGCTTGGAGGGACTGGGATTTCTTTAAGTGGAGCATGTCCAACAGCTCTGGGTTTGACATAACTTTGTATGTTAGGCAGAGATCGCCTCTGAGTAGATGATATGCGGCAGAGTAAATCTAGAGTTTTTTGAGACTGTCTGCGTAGGGCATCTGTTTGAGGCCGGTAATCCTCTTTGTGAGGTATTTCTGTGGCCTTTCCAGTTGTTGTAGATGTCATGTGAGGTACATACCAAAAAAGGCATTGTACTCTATAATGGGTCTAAAGAGTGATGAGTAGTGGGGAACAATGACTTCCTTTTTCCTGAATGAGAAACCTTTTGTGATGAGGTGTGCCACTTAGAAGGATTTCCTGACTACTGTGGCGATGTGATTATCAAAGGAGAAACTACTGTCAACCTGTGTCCCAAGGTCTTTTATCATACTTTCAGTGTTAAGTAGACTACCGCCTATGTGGTAGTTCATGGGTACAGAGTTTTTACCAAAAGGGATGACAATGCACTTTTTGGCATTGAGCTTGAGGCCATGGCTTTGACACCAGGCATCTGTCTCAGTGAGGCCCTTTTGTAGGATGTCCACATCGTTAGGAGTTTCAATTATGGCTCCTAGTTTGCAGTCATCTGCAAGCACTGTTAGCCAAAGACCTTCTATGTTAGCCTGTACTTCAGAGAAGTAGATACCAAACAGGAGAGGACCTAGGACTGAACCCTGTGGTACTCCACTTGTCACTGGTCTGAAGTTGGATTTAGAGTCTGCTACTTTCACAGTGTGGGTTCTGTTAGTGAACCAGTTGGCAACCCATCTTGTAAAATAGGGATTTATACCTAGTTTAGTGAGTTTATCTATAATTCCAAAGTGGGGGATGGTGTCGAAAGCCTTGGCGAGATCTAGATAGGCTGTGTGAACCACCACCTCCTCATCTATGGCTTTGGTGACCGCTTCAAAGAAGTCTATCAGGTTTAGGAGACATAATCTGCTTTTTACAAACCCGAACTGGGTAGGGTCCAGAGTTTGGAGATTACCAATGTCACTGTTTATAAGTTCCATGATGATACCATAGCCTTGCAGACCAGGCTCGTCAGTAGTTCCCATGGTCCATGGTTGCTCCCCCTTTGTGAAGTGGGATAACCTTTGCTGTGCACCATTCAGTGGTCACAAAGTCTGAGGTGAGGCTATTAGGTGGGGTGCCAGTTCTTCTGTAGTTCATGTAAAACGCAGCCTGGGATGTTTTCAAGTCTCATGGATGCTGTTTTCTTGGCTTTGGAGAGTGTTTTTTTTTTTACCTGTGCAGCCGTGATTACAGGAACTTTGCATTCTTCCGGTATAGAGATGGGCCCTTTAGGGGATGAGACAGGGGTAAAGTTAGCACTGAACCTATCTGCTAGGATGTTGGCAATATCAGTTGGTGATGTATATGTAGTGACATTGTGCTGTAACTCAGAGCAGATCTGAGTGTTGCATTGTGTCCAAAATATAAACATTAAATATTTTAAAATTCTTGCATTTTTTCCTATGTTTAGACAAAGCGTTTTTGTTATCCTCCTTTTTTTATAGCATTACAATGTTCAGATATTCTCCCTTTAAGTTTCTTAATTGCATGGCCTATATAAAAATATTGTCATGTTAAACATTCTACGACATAAACTACCTTTACATCATCCAAAGTTAATACATGACAAAGGTTTTGTCCCCTAAGAGATCTTTCATCTTATCAATGAACATATATTCATTAGTACTACAGCACCTCCTCTGTCTTCCTTCAAATCCATTCATTGCAGAATTATGGTTTAAATAACCTTATCAATTTTAAATATATTGAATTAATGGTAAAAAGATGTCATGAGAGTCTGATGAAGTCAGTGTTGACTCTGAAAGTTGCGTGGTGTGGATTACAATAAAGTTCTTTCCAACGAGGCAAGTAGTTTGTGTTATGAGGTTGTATTACTATTTCATTAACAAAATACTATGTTTCTACTGAATATTCAGACATAAATGTAATCAGTGTTGAACAATCCAAATACAGTAACCATAATCCTGAAAGCAGGTACTGGCAAAGTTACTTGAAAAATGGTCCTTCAGTTTTGATTTAAATACCTCCAGTGTCTGTTGTTGTCTGATGTCTGACAGCAGATGATTCCAAATGGTTGGACTAACTTTAGAAAATTATCTTTCTCCAACTGAGGTTTTAAACTGAGGTCTAACAAGGGGAAGGATATCATCCATATTTTCCCTAAACAGCAACCTTGCAGTCTGATTTGAAGTTTTATCACTGACCTTGTTTAACGATTTTGAAAAACAAAATATTGAACTTAGTAGTAATGCAGTTCTACGGCTTACAGGCAGCCAATTAAACCATTTTAGCAGGTCACAGTGATGTGTGCATGTATCTGCAAGAAGAAAATATCTGCATGCTTTGTTTGCAGAGGTCTGAATTTTATGAGTATTTAACAAGAATCTAAAGGTCGTTAAGGAAGCCCATATTCAGTGTTGGGGATAAGTACATTTCTTGCTAGGGAACAATGAACTATGTGTGAGAGAAAATGGGATATCCTGTACACAGGTTTAAATGTGCCAAAGTCTTACTGTTAACCATATGTTGAGCAAAGGTCAGTGAAGCGTTCAGGGGTAAGCCCAAATAGCTCTGTTTGGTAACATTAGGTACAGTATTGCCAATGTTAGCTAACATTACAAGAGGGTGAATATTTGTGGCAGAGACTACATGTTGGATTTAATAGGACTGATCAAGAGTCTACTGCTGTAGGTTCAGCTGTAAAGAGCAGCAGTGAAACTAGTTTCTAGTTTTTGCTGTAATTCTGACAATTTTTTATTGGATTCTAGGAGCAGCAGACTGTCAAAATGAATGACTATTTTAAGGTAAGGAAGGTCATTAGTTAAATCACCGATGAAGACGAAAAGAATAGGGGACCAAGACTGAGCCTTGTAATAATCCAATGTTCAGTGCCAGGATGCAATAGTGTGTTATTTCAGTATACCCTGAAGGTTCTGATCTCTAAATATACCTTTAATCCACTGCAAAGTGTTGTTGCCAAAGTTAGTGTTTACAGAGATTGTTTTGCAACAGAGGGTGATTCAGCCTCAAAGGCCAGAATCATGTCGATGAAGAGGGCCCCTGTGAGAAAAATCATTGCACATGTAACTGAATGTGGAAGCTGATGCAGTGTAAAAATGTGTTCATGGTGCTGAAACACTTGCAAAAAAACATGCTGTTCATCACATAGTAAACCATACTGCTTTCTGTGTTTGACGAGCCATCTATAGAACACCTTCTCAAATATTTTTATAAGAGGAGCCAAGTTAACTATGGTCCTGTAATCCTTACAGTCTTTTGGGATTACAGTGGTATGTTTGAAAGGCATAGGAAACATGCCAGAGGATATGGATATATTGTGAGTATGGGTAAGTGGTTTAGCAAAGTATGCTGATGCATTCTAAAGATGGCTGAATGAGATTGGCAAAACTGATTCCTAACCTAAGATCAAAGGTGTTTAGGGATGTTTTGATTTGTATCTCTATTATTTTGTTATTTCCATCTCTGTTATTTGTTCAGAGTACAACATAGAGCAGTAGGCTGATAGGAGGTATAGTTGGGATTCTTGAAGTTCATTTAGGGAGAGTGCTAAGTGGAAAGAAGAATTTGTCAGCAAGTGTCTGTAGCTGTTGGCAAAGCTATTCACTTCAACAGAAACAGTGGAAGGAAGTGTGTGTGGAGAATCAGTAATGTCACCTGTTAGTCATTAAAGTTCCTTCTAAAGCTGTTTAGGAGATGATGAAAAAAAGTGTTTTGCTTGTCCCTACAATAAGTAACTTTTGCTACTTAAAAACACAGACACACAAAGACACGCGCGTGCGCGCACACACACAAGCAAAAATTACTGATCCTCACTAATATGTAAAAAGTATAGGTTTTGAAAACAATGATAAAACAATGTGTTAATAAATAGCAGCACTCAATCTAGCAGATTATATTAAACACTTTCCATGATCAAGTTCTACATATTACTATTAAAAAATTCAAATATACATAAAGTGGATGTGTGTGCAAATTTGCAACAACCTGCCTGCAGAACTTCTGATTCCACCAAATGCAAGAGTAAACAGTAGCCTATACAATGTTAGTAAGATTTCAAACATTCCAGTCTGAATACAGTAATTCAAGCCTGTTACATGGTTCTGAAGATGGCAATGGTGTTATGATCATGGTGACTCCTATAACTATAAAACCTAATATCCACATTGTTCACAGAGCAGATCAAACCAAAGATATTCAATCGTGAAATATTAAGGTTGGAAAAGAAAGGGAACATGGAAATGTTGGAAGATGATTAAATTAAAATAGACACTGGTGAAAAGTACCAGGTGTTGCATCAAAAATCTATCCAACACTCAGTGAAAGGATGAAGGAATAGCCACTACTATGTCTAAGTTGAAAGGGTTCCTGGCTTATACTCTTCACAATAAAATATTGGAGAATTGGTTTGACTTTGTTTAAATACTGTCATTCTCTTACTATCTAAATTACCTCAACTTTTCTTGACATAGGGCTACCAAAAAACATGCACTACCACATGCAGACTTTAGCGAATGATTCCACATGTAGAAAGCAACTGTTGCAGGTGTGATGGGAAAGTGTTCATTTCAAAACTTGTTTTCTGAGAATGTATGAAGCTGACCAGTTTTAAAACTTTCCTACAGAGTAGTCTTTCAATAATGTTGGGTGAGTAAACAATTTACCTAATGAAATTATTCTTTTGAGCTGGGATATAGGATCTGAATTGCCTAGACATAGGTTCATGGGTGAGTACTAGGCTAATGACCACAAATGACTTACGCCTAGCCATGCATTTCAAATCTCTGACAAGTTCTAGTACACTTGATAAGTGTAAGCAAGGTCTATGGAGATGAGCCATTTACAAGCAGGGGCCTGGGAGATGAACTATTTATAGGCTGCCTGTGTCAGTTAAAGACATAGGTGCCAAACCAGGGATGAATTTCCTGTTCATCATCCAATTGTCCACGTTACACCTGAATTGAAATAGGGAGAGAGACTGCTTCACATGGATGGGAACCTGCTCAGAGAAAGGGTAGTCTCGGAGATATATATACCTGTCTCTCTAGCAGGTCCTATTTATATCACAGGCAATGTTTTACATCTTTAGAATGGGTAATTCTGGTGCTGTTTTGCGGGTATGCAGGAGGTCCATGAGGGTGGGGTCTGACAATGTCTTTTATGCCATGCATAGAGCTCCCCCTCAACTCAGTCCATAGTAAGGCCTTGATACATTTAATTCTACTGGCTGCCATAAAAGCAATTAATAGAAAATGGAAATCAACATTTAAACCAACCATAACCAGAGTACTGAATACTGTAAAGGAGATAAAAGAATTTGAGGTAGGATCTTTAGAAAAAGGAAGGAGCAAATTACATAGAAATAAAGGGAGTTGATGGGAGAAATATATGCAGAATAACGTTCAGATAGAATGAAAGTTAAGAGATGGCAAGCACTGAGCAATTTATTTTAAGGTAGGGTTAATAGTAATTGGTAAAAAGAAAACATGTATAATGCATGAAACTCAGGAAAATGTGTACAATGTTTTGTTTTCTTTTCTACAACTGTATGTGCATGCATGACATTGTTTAAATGGTCTGAACTTAATAAAGGCATATATATATATATATATATATATATATATATATATATATATATATATATATATATATGGATCTATGTCAGATTATCGAAGTTCTGAAACTTTGAAATTCATACAGCCGAGACCATATGATCTAAGTTTTGGAACTTCAAATATTTTAAAAAAATGACAAATTATATTTTTAATGGTTTTGCAGGGGGCAAGCCCCTCTGCAAATTAAATATACCAACTCCAAGATCACACTACATTACGGAAAAGGGTAAATTTCATATTCCGTGCTGTACCACAATCTCTGTTCAAAACATTCGAAGTTTCAAAACTTCGATCATATGGTCCTGACCATATGACTTTTGAAGTTTTGAAACTGATAATTTAAAAGGGATCCATATATAACCAAGAAACATACACAATATATTCCTATGGCCCTGAACAAGAATAAGGTAAATGACATTATGGTCTAGCTCCCCCCCCCCTTACTGTACATGTACCCATGTCAATTTTTTAAAAAAAAGTAATGTTTAATAAAGATGTTAAAAAATAATACAGTGAAAGCTGAACAAAACATGTGATCCTAAGCTTAGTAAATGATTAATGATTTTAGCTACATGAACCCAACTACAAGGCGATGCTGAAGAGGAATGAATGGGCTTGGTAGTTTGAAGAGTGGATTAATGAACCTGAGGTCAGTTTAAGCTAGTTTTAATAACACAAAAAGAAAGCTCAAGGCATGAAGCTTGTGGAGAGTGAATATAACCACTCTACAGCTGCTGGAAGACAAATAAATAAGGGAAATGTACAGTTGTGTACACTTACCATAAATGCAGATGTTAGAGTGTATTCACTGCTGCAGTCATTACATTTGGGTTATCTGCTTGCAGGTAGCCCTCAGTCGGCCTGATTATCAAAGTCTTGGGTCCTGCATCGGTTGCTGTATCATCTTCCATGATATCAGGTAGTCAGGGGTATAAAGCATGCAGCCGACGCCATTACATCAGTTTTTCTTGCCTCAGATGTCAGGTGCCCCCATAATGGGAAGCAATTATATATATAAGGTTACACCTCCAACACAAAATCAAATACACCAGAAAGCTTTAAGCATAGTAAGCAAGAATAGAGGTATACTCAATAGAAATCAGGGGGCTGGAAGGAGGGTAACCAGGACTGCAACAGTGAATACACTCGAACATCAACATTTATGGTACATGTACACAACTGTAGTATGTTCTTCGTGTTTCACTGTTGCAGTCATTACATTTGGGTAGATTCCCAAAGCTAAGGAAGGGAGGACACAATTAGATAGCATTAGGACCAGCTATAAGGCCCTGCAAGATTGCAGTGGCAAAACCAGCTCTGGATTTAGAAATAATTGACAAGTGGCAATGCTTGATGAAGGTATGTACAGAACGCCAGGTAGCAGCTTCTAGGATGTCCTTGCTAGGGACACCTCTGAGAAAGGCTGTAGTGGTAGATGCAGCCCTGGTTGAATGTGGTCTTATCCCCCTGTGGGGTAGGTCTTCCATGGTGCTTATAGCAGAAATGAATGCAATGGCCTATCCACTTAGAAATGGTTTGCTTTTAAATGGCCTTCCCCTCTGCCCCTGCAGCAAATGCAACCAACAGCTATTCAGATTTCCTGAGAGGCTTAGTCCTACCCAAGTAAAATTTAAGTTGTCTGTGCACGTCCAAGGAATGCAGTATTCGTTCCCCTTTGTTCTGTGGATTAGAAAAGAAGGTTGGCAAATGAATGGATTGATTAAGGGCCACACTGGATACCACCTTGGGCATAAAGGAGGGACTGGTCCTGAGGGACACCCTGTCCGCATGAAAGATGATGAAAGGCTCCACTGCCATGAGGGCCTGTAATTCAGACACCCTTCTTGCTGAAGTGATGGCTAGAAGGAAGGCTGTTTTCCAAGAAAGGAATTTCAACTCTGCATTTGCAGCTGGCTCAAAGGGAGGTAGAGTGAGTTTTTCCAATACAGAGTTAAGGTCCCAGGCTGGAGTAGGGGCTCTACTGAGTGGTCTTAAGTTTCTGACCCCTCTGAGGAATTGCTTCAGCAGTGGATGAGAGAAGAGGGGTGGCTCTGTATTATAATGAGCTGAAATGGCAGAGGCATGAATTTTGATGAAAGAAAAGGAAATGCCCTTGTGAAGCATCTCAGTTAAGTATTGAAAATGTGCAGTAAATTGGGCACAGTTGTGTCCCCTGTGTTTGGTTTCAGGAACAGAATCTTTTCCATTCTTCCACATAGGATTTTCTAGTGCTAGGCCTCCTTGCCTCCAGAATGACATCCATCACTTGCTTACTGAGGGATGGTAACGGAGAGATCATGAAATTAGCCAGGCTGCAAGGTTCAGGGTTTGAAGCTGTTGGTGCAGAATCTGGCCCTCTTGCTGGGACATCAGGGCAGGAGTCTGAGGCAGGTGCCATGGTTCCAGAAGTGACACATTGCACAAGAGGGGTACCAGTGTTGTCGTGGCCAGTCTGGTGCAATAAGTCTTGTCCTTGGTTTGTCCTGTTTGATCTTTAGCAGCACTTTGGAGAGGAGAGGCAGAGGGGGAAAGGCATAAACTGATAGGTTTTTCCATGTGAAGGACAGGATGTCCACTTTCCAAGCTTGTCTGTGGGGAGTACTTGTGCAAAATTTTTCCAATTGGTAGTTCTGAGGGGAGGCAAACAGGTCTATCTCTGGGCTCCCCCATTTGTTTCTCAAAATGTTGAATATCTTTGGATCCAGTTTCCACTCGTGTGGGTCCACGAGATTTCTGCTTAGGTCATCTGCCAGTGTATTTAGTTTGCCTGGCAGGAATTGAACTTGTAGGTGCACTTGATAGCTCAAGGCTGTGTTCCACAGATCCATGGCTAGTCTGCAGAGAGGGTATGACTGGGTTCCTCCCTGCTTGTTTATGTACCGCATAACAGTGGTATTGTCTGTCTTTACCAATAATTGTTCTGGAAGAATGTGGTCCTTGAAGGCTGTCAGTGCATTCTGTACAGCTAACATTTCTTTTTCATTGATATGCAGGTGCATTTGACTCAGGTTCCATTTGCCCTGAATGCCCTGCCCTGCCAAGTAACCCCCCCATGCATAGTCTGATGCGTCTGTTGTTAGGGTTTGGGCGGCAGGGGGTAGAGTGAATGGCAGTTCCTTGTTTTGGTGGCAGGCCTCTGCCCACCAAAGGAACTCTATCTTTAGACAAGGTATGATATGAATCATTGATTCTAGGTCCTGAGAATGTTGACACCATAGGCTTTTTAGATACCATTGTGGTTTCCTCATATGCAGTCTTGCATATGAAATTAGTAGAATGCAAGAGGCCATGAACCCCAGGGCTTGCAGTATTTTCCTTGCAGATAGCTGGGTCTTTGTGCCAATTTTTGAATTAGGCTGTCAAATGAACTTGTTTCTCTGGCATGAGAAGGCCATCTGGGAAGTTGTATGCAAGCTTGCTCCCAGGAATACAATTTGTTGGCAGGGTACTAGATGTGATTTCTTTTCTTTTATGGTGTACCCCAGAGAAGTCAGTAATTTCTTTACAAATGCCAGATGGTTTAATAGTATGTCCTGGATTTCTGCCTGAATTAGACAATCGTCCAGGTATGGGTATATTTGAATATTTCTTTGCCTCCAAAATGTAATGACTTGAGCTAGGCACTTTGTGAATACCCTGGGCGCAGTAGATAAGCCAAAGGGCAGTGCAGAGAACTGATAGTGCATGTAGCCTGCTCTGAAGCGTAGGTATCTTCTGCAAGATTCCCTTATTGGGATATGCAGGTAGGCTTCCTTTAAATCCAGTGTTGCCAGCCAGGCATTTTTGCCTAGCATGGGAAGCAGCTGATGAAGAGTTAGCATTTTGAATTTTGGGATTACCAAAAAAGTGTTTAGGATAGACAGGTCCAGGATAGAATGCCAGGAATTGTCTTTTCTGGGTACCAGGAAATGTCTTGAATAGAAACCTTGCCCCCATTCTTCTTCTGGGACAGGCTGAATAGCCTTGATGCTTAGAAGAGAGAGAACTTGCTTTTGAGCCTCTGCCCACTGATTTGGGGGTAGGTCTTGCCAAGTGGAAGTGAAATCTGTATCCTTGGGAAACTATATTTAAAACCCATTTTGTCTTGGGTAATGAGTTTCCAGTTTTATGCATGCAGGGCAATCTTTCCCCCTAAAGGAACAGTCAGTTGAGCAGAGCTTGGAAGGTTTAAAGTTAAGTCATTGTGACAGTTTACCATAGGGGGGTGCCTTACTATTCCCAGCTTTGGAAGTGGGAGCCCCCAACTGCTTAGGCCAGTGAGTACCTTGGGACTGAAGCCTGGGTGTTCTGCTGGTTCTGGGTTTGGACTGAGAAAGCCTGGAAGAGGCAGGAAAGGACCAATTCTTAGAAGGCCAATGCCTACTAAATCTGGGAGGCTGTACTTGCAGAAAATCTTTTAACAGTTTGCACAGATTTAGCTTTTTCCTCCATCTTTTTAAGTACTGCTTCTGCTTTGTTGCCAAACAGGCGGTCTTGGTTTAAGGGAGCATCCAGTAATTTAGCTTTAACATGATCTGGCAAAGATTGTTCCTTAAGCCAAGAATGCCTTCTAAGTACAGACCCAGTGACAGCAGCCCTGCATGATGCCTCTAATAGGTTCATAGGTTCATAGGTTCATACTAGGCTATCTGCCCGAGGGCATTTACAAGCCTAGCCCATCGTTTTGTGGCTTACGCCACCCCTTTAGTATGGGGAACTATACCCATTATTTTGCTGTGCCTCTGTCGAGCAGTGACACTGAGGTAATCCCTGGGGTATATCTGCGATCTCCCATCCATTGGTCAAGATTTCTCTTGAACAAGGCCAGCGAGGTGCTCTGCCTCACATGTACCGGGATTTTGTTCCACAGCATAGGGAGTCTTTGGGTGATGAATCTATCCCTCCAGCACGTCCTATTAATAGCCGTGTCAAGGTTTAAGTCTCCCGCCCTTGTGGCTCTGATGGATCTAGATTTTTGAGGTGAAGCATATTCATCAAATCTGGGTTTGACATGGCCTTGTATGTTAGGCAAAGGTCACCTCTGAGCAAGCGGTAGCGACTGAATAGAGCTGGAGTTCTTTCAGTCGGGCAGCATAGGACAGATTTTTGAGACCCTTTATCCTTTTGGTGAGGAACTTTGTGGCCTCTCCAGCTGCTGCAAGTGTCGGGTCAGATACATTCCGAATGGGGCATTGTACTCAATCATTGGTCTGATGAGTGATGAGTAAAGGGAGACTATGACCTCCCTTGATCTAGATGAGAATCCCTTCATGATAAGGTGGGCAATGTAGAAGGTCTTCCTAACTACTTTAGCTACATGGGTGTCGAATGACAGACTACTATCAACCTGGGTCCCCAGGTCCCTGATAACTTCTTCTGTGCTCAGTGGATTGCCACCTATTTGGTAGCTAGGGGTAACCTTGTTTTTCCGAAGGGTATGACTATGCATTTTTGGCATTTAACTTTAGGCCGTGGCTCTGGCACCAGTTATCCGTTTCTGTGAGACCCTTCTGAAGGATATCTGTGTCAGATGTGTTTTCTACTATGGCCCAGTTTGCAGTCATCTGCAAACTTTGTCAGCCATAACCCTCCTGTGTTTGCTTGTACTGGAAAAGTAGATGCCAAACAAGAGTGGGCCCAGGACTGAGCCCTGTGGGACACCACTTGTGACAGGCTTTGAGTCTGACATGGCGCCAGCAGCTCTGACCCTGTGGGTTCTGTCACTCAGCCAGTTTGCAACCCATCTTGTGATGTATGGGTTGACATTTAAGCTGATGAGTTTTTCAATGATACCCGAATGGGGTATTGTATCAAAGGCCTTAGCCAGATCGAGGTAGGCTGTATGGACTGCCTTTCCCTCATCAATAGCTTTGGTGACTGTTTCGAAAAAGTCAACCAAGTTTAAAAGGCATGATCTGCCTTTGACAAAGCCAAACTGGGTTGGATCCAAAGTCTGCAAATTCCCTATGTCTTTATTTATGAGGTCCATTATGATCCTCTCCATGGCTTTGCAGATAAGGCTTGTCAAGCTAATGGGCGGTAATTTCCAGGGTCGGTGGAGGCACCGCCTTTGTGAAGTGGTACCACAGTTGCAGTGCGCCACTCCTGGAGTGCGTATCCAGAGGTAAGACTTTGATTAAACAGCTGTCCTAGCTGTGGGTTTAATTCCTCATTGAGTTCATGGAGCACACAGCCGGGGACACCATCAGGTCCCATGGATGCTGTGTTTTTTGCTTTGGAGAGAGCAGTTCTCACTTGGGCTGGAGATGTTTGGGGGCTGCAATCGTTTGGTATAGATATCTCTCCTTTTGGGGGGGAGGGGGGGGAGAAGTTTGCACTGAACCTGTCAGCCAGTATGTTGGCAATGTCTGTAGGATCAGTAATCTTCACATCATTTTGAACTAGCTCTGAGCATATCTGGGAGTTTCCTCCCAGGTTTCTAACATAGCTAAAGAAGGCCTTATGATTGTCTTTTGAGTCTTTAGCTATTTTTCTCTCTTCTCTAATGAATCAAAACCACATTGCAAAGTATTTTTTCCAACTTGTTCAGCAGAATGCATTACCATCCTGTAATTCTTTATTTCCAGCATAGTCAGGAATCAACATCATTTTCTGTTTAAGCAACTCAATAATATGCTGCTGGTACTTTAAGATATGAAACTGGCAGTTTAAGGCCCTAATAGCCAAAGTTGTAGAAGTGTATACCTTCTTACCCCATCTGTCCAGGGCCCTGGAATCCCTATCAGAGGGGGTACGGTTTTTGGCAGTGGTAGCCTTAATGCCTTTGGGTCCCTGTAAAATGGTCTCAGGATCCGCAGTAGGATTCTTAAAGAGGAACTTGTGAGAGTCAGGTATCCAGTAATAACTGTCAGGTTTTCTGGGAGCTGGAGGTAAAGAGCCAGGGGCCAGGCTAGATTCCGAGAAGGCATCATCTACAATGTCCAGTACAGGAGGGATAGCTAAAGGCCTGTGTTGAGGTAGAACTAAGAATTCCCTAAGCCTCCTTTTGGAGTCGAGTAATCCTGGCCTTCCCAGCGGAAATGCTCCGTAAGAGTATGCAAGGTTTCACCAAAAGAGAAATCCTCTGGAGGGGAAGCAGAGGGAATGGAGTCCTCTGCATCAGAATCCTCATAGGTAGATAAGGGCAACTCCTGGTCATCAGAGAAAACAGAAATTTCAGAATCCTGAACAAAAGACTCAGAAGGAAAATCAGTTCTAGGTCTCTTAGAGGGAGAAGAGTGGCTTCCCCTGATTAGAGTAATAAGGTCTTCAGCCATTCTTATCATTTGTTTTTTAGGCATAGGGGCCTGACCATGCGGTCTGGGCATCAGTTTTCTAGGCATGGATCGAGTTCTAGGCCTTGAAGAAGATGGCATTGGCTTAATATGCAAGTCAGTAGGCCTGAATACACCCTCAGAAGCGGGTGCCTGCACAGCGGCTCTGGACCCATCCAAGGTAGAGACATCCGCAGGTTCCACTGTCGAAGAAGCATCTCGCGGCATACTGGACTCCGAATGGGTCTCAGTAGAGGCCAACGAATCTGAAGTAGCAGGTATCAGGGGCTGTGAAAGTGCCTCACTGAGTACCGGCGAACTGGTGACTAGCTTAGGAGAAGCGCCGTTGGCAGCTTTGGACCTATGCGGTCTGTCTCTGTCTTTATCTTTGCGTTTTTTTCAGAATGTCGGTAGTCAGGTGGCTTACCGAAGCCATTTCTGGATAATTGAACTGAGTAACAAAATATTTAGATGCGAAAACGAACCGAAGAGGAATAGTTCGAGGTTTGAATAAGGCACAAAACTGACAGCGAGGTACACCGTGGTCTGGGCCTAAGCAAGGAATGCAGTACGAATGAAAATCTTTATGAGATATTTGCTTTCCATAAGAAATACAATTGTTAACTTTTACTGACATCGGTTTAGAGCAAGAAAAAGGATCCCCAATGGGGTACTTAGCTTAGTTGAAGACTTCAGATCTAAAACTCAAAAATAAAAATTTCAGGAGTCGGTCGACTGGCATGTGCGAACTGTTTCTGCTTCGGGCACTGCATGGCAAGAAAGACTGATGTAATGGCATCGGCTGCATGCTTTATTCCCCTGACTACCTGACGCCAGGGAAGATGAGACAGCAACCGATGCAGGACCCAAGACTTGGATAATCAGGCCGACTAAGGGCTACCTGCAAGCAGATACAAACCAAGAACAGTAAATGGGAGTTGAGCTCATGTGGAGAAATTATGAAAATCAGCCAACTAATCTATAACTAACCTATAACATGGAGTATTTCTGTGCAACAGTCATTGGGTGCATCTCATATATACAGTGCATACTTGTAACAAAAAATTGCAGTGCACCTGGGCAACAAAACCCCTAAAAGAAACAAAGTCAACAAAGTCAAAAAACTCAAAATGAAGTATAGTAAAAGTCGAAAGAAACTGTGAGTAGAATGGTCTTTAATTTAAAACCTAGAAAGAATACTTTAGTACTATATCATGTGCTCTACGTGGAGGTGCCATAGTAATCAGGTCTCCTTAGAACATGTTAAGGAAGTAAACTAGAAAGCCTGTTTTTGCTTTTTCTCTCCTCTGCCTTACTGAACATCAACCTTTCTCTCAAATCACTCTTAGGCCTATCCATTCTAAAGTGGCATGGAATCCCCAGATCTGCTAAAGAGGGGGCTGTGCGGGACAGTCATCTTTTATGCAGACATTGGAGAGTTTGTGTCCTTGCTGGTAGGAAAATAGGCCATATCACTGTGGGGACTCACACGGTGGATTGCCAACTAACCCACAGACAGGACCCAGGAAGTTAGAATTGGGGAGTCCACTTCTACAAACAGGCCAGTCACACGTGGAGCCCCTCAGAGATCAGTACTTGGACTGCTCCTTTTTGGCATTTACTTCTCAGAAGTCAAGGCCAAAGTCAGTGGTCTCTGGCTGACTAAATTTGCAGATGATTGCAAATTAGGGACTGTCACTGAATCTCACACTGACACAAATGTTCTCCAGGAGGGGCTGACACAGACAAACAACTGGTGTCAGAGCCATGGACTAAAACTAAATGCCAAGAAATGCATAATAGTATCCTTTGGGAAGTCATCCATCCCTGGTAATTATCATATTGACAACACACCCCTTAGAGTTGACCCTTTAGTCAGGGAATTAGGGACACACATAGTAATTTAGTCTTTTATCATCATGTGTCTACAGTGGTGAGGAAATCATTCTATGTTGCACACCTTATAATCTAAGTCCAAGGAAATCATTGTTCCACTGTATTTGGCATTCATCAGACCTATCATTGAGTACAGTGCCCCCTTTGGTATGTACCTAACCAGGAATATCCAACAACTAGAATGTTCACAGAGGCTCCTTACTAAAAGGATACAGGGCGTAAGCAATATGTCCTATGCAGACCACCTCAAGGCCCTATCCCTTTATTCTGTCTCCTACAGACATTTGAGGGGAGATCTATGCCTGACATACAGATCATTGTCAGACCCCACTCTGATGGACCTCCTGCATATCCACAAAACAAACAGTATCAGAATTACCCGTTCTAAAGGCTTAAACCTTGCCTGTGATATACATAGGAGCTGCTGGAGAGAGAGGTATGTATCCCAGAGACTACCCCATCTACGGAACAGGCTCCTCATCCATGTGAAGCAGAGTTCCTCTCTAACCCAATTCAAGTACAACTTGGACAACTGGATGGGAAACCGGAAATTCATCCCTGGTTTGGCACCTATGTCTCTAATGCAAACAGGTAACCTATAAATGGTTCCTCTCTCAGGCCTATGCTTAAACTTATCAAGGGTATCAGAACTTGTCAGAGATTTGTAATGCACAGCTAGGCTTAAAAAGACCCTTGTGGTCATTAGCCTAGTAAATAACTACAACAATACCTTCTCCTCATGAATGTAAGCACTCACCCATACGGGCTACCACCATACAGTGGCTTTTTAGCTCTAAACCTGTGTCATACGGCTGCTACACTGCCAACCCTCGTGTTACTGTATGCCTTTTGCTCTGCTATTCCTTTCCCGAGGATGGGTCTGCCTATCCTCCTTTGCTAGCACTGTCAAGCATTCAAGCTACTAACTGAACTTGGATCACCTGGCCTTAGTAGGGCTTTCTCTCCTTCTAAGCCAATGGCACTGGCAGAATTCAACTAATGCATGTGTGGAGAGAAAAAAAATAACGTCCAGGTGTTAGCAGGAGGTTAAGAAAACAAATGCATACTGGGACAGTCTGCCAGGGGGAGGGGTGGAGGCAAAATAAACATCACTATAACAAAACAGTTTACTCTGACAACTAGACAGAAATTCTTACTTTATTAAAAACCTGCAAAATTAAATTCTGAGACAGGATAACAAATTAAAGAGATAAGATGGACTCACCAAAGATGCTGACATCCATGAATATCAACAGGAAAGTGTATATATGTTATCAGGGGTACTACAGAGGTTACCTGAAACCCAAAAGCCACACATAAAATACATCATGTGCTAAGTGCTTTGGGGACAGGGTGGTTATCAATCAAGTCTTCCTACAACTGATCAGAGACAGCTTACAAGTCAACTTGAGAACGTGCAGGTGATACACCAAAGTGAACTAACATATGACATTCTAAACAGAAAATGGGGCTTAACACCCCTGATAACTTACTCATGTATGCTAACCCTAGCCTTGCCCATACCCCTAACCCCAACTCTGTAAATTACTTTACCAAAAACATTTTTCCAAACAGTATGGCTATACAAGACACTTGGACACACTATCTATACAGTACAAACATGCAAGACACCAAAACATTGCCTTACCTAGTCCTTACTCTAACCCTATCCTGTAAACAATCACACACATTTCACCACAATGTCAAAACATTTGATATATGCGTAAGTTTCAGAATTAACATCCACTTACCTAAACCCAAAGCACATCTCATACAAAACACTTCCCTTCAACATTGCAGAATCTGGTTTCCTCTAGTGTAGAGTTTGCCAATGTTTAATGTAAAAACACAGTCCTGGATCCTAGATTTGCTCCCGTGCATACAGCACATCGGTCAATAAGCACCCTTCAGCACTCGTTTCAGTAACAGGTACAGGTTTTATGGAGTCGGGTTGCTAGCCCAAGGCCTAACCCTCCTCAGAGGGTACACCACACAGTCGTGCACACACACACACACACACACACACACACACACACACACACACACACACGCACACACACTTAGGGCCAATTTAGTGTCCAATCCATCTACTGCATGTTTTTGGAATGTGGGAGGAAACTGGAGGACCCGCAGGAAACCCACACAAACGCAGGGAGGACATGCAGACTCCACACAGAAGGCACCCCAGCCGAGAATCGAACCGGAGAACCTCGTGCTGTGAGGCGACAGTGCTAACAGCTAACACCACTGCACCATCCAAAAACATAGTGCTTTGGTGATAAATTAAATATCTAGTTCCACACAACTGAAGAACAAGATATTTGACATGTTACACAAATCAGACTTTCCAGTATTCCGCTGAGTTGTCTTATTCTTATTTTTTTTTTTTAGTGTGCGTTACTGTTTTCCCACATAATTCAGTGAGACAAGGTAAAACCAATACTTTGCACTGATCATGTAGCATTTTAGGAACAGACTGCCTTGTAGGATATTTTCTACAGCAGTCCCAGCCTAATTTTGATATATTTTTAGACTTTTAGATCGTCATCATCTTCTTTCGGCTGTTCCCGTTAAGGGTCGCCACAGCAGATCACCTGTTTCCATTTCTTCCTGTCCTCTGCATCTTGCTCTGTCACACCAACCACCTGCATGTCCTCTCTCACCACATCCATAAACCTTATCTTAGGCCTTCCTCTTTTCCTGTTACCTGGTAGCTTCATCCTTAGCATTTTTTTCCCAATATACTCAGCATCCCTCCTCAGCACATGTCCAAACCAACGTAATCGTGCCTCTCTGGCTTTGTCTCCAAACCTTCCAACCTGGGCTGACCCTCTAACATACTTATTCCTAATTCTGTCCACCCTCGTCACACCCAGTGCAAATCTTAACATCTTTAATTCTGCCACATCCAGCTCAAACTCCTACCTTTTTGTCAATGCCACTGTCTCCAACCCATATAACATAGCTGGTCTCACTACCCTCTTGCAGACCTTCCCTTTCACTCTTACAAGTACTCGTCTGTCACAAATCACTCCTGACACTCTTCTCCACCCACTCCATCCTGCCTGTTCTCTCCTCTTCAACTCTCTTCCACACTCACCGTTACTCTGAACTATTGACCCCAAGTATTTAAACTCATCCACCTTCGCCACCTCTACTCCTTGCATCCTCACCATTCCTCTATCCTCCCTCTCATTCACACACATATATTCTGTCTAGTCCTGCTGACCTTCATTCCTCTTCTCTCTAGAGCATATCTCCATCTCTCCAGGGTCTCCTCCACCTGTTCCCTACTCTCACTACAGATCACAATGTCATCTGTAAACATCATAGTCCATGGGGATTCCTGTCTGATCTAGTCTGTCAACCTGTCCATCACCATTGCAAATAAGAAAGGGCTCAGAGCTGATCCTTGATGTAACCCCACCTCCAACTTAAACGCATCCGTCACTCCCACCGCAGACCTCACTGCTGTCACACTACCCTCGTACATATCCTGTACCACTCTTACATACTTTTCTGATACTCCTGACTTCCTCATACAATACCACAACTCCTCTCTAGGCACCCTGTCATATGCTTTCTCTAAGTCTACAAAAACACAATGCAACTCCTTCCGACATTCTCTGTACTTCTCCATCAACACTCTCAGAGCAAAGATCGCATCTGTAGTGCTCTTTCCTGGCATGAAACCATACTGCTGATCACTAATCATCACGTCCCTTCTTAACCTTGCTTCCACTACTCTTTCCCATAACTTCATGCTGTGACTGATCAATTTTATCTCTCTGTAGTTACTAGAGCTCTGCACATCACCCTTATTCTTAAAAATCGGTACCAAAACAATTTTTCTCCATTCCTCAGGCATCCTCTCACTTTCCAAGATTTCATTAAACAATCTGGTTAAAAACTCCACTGCCATTTCACCTAAACACCTCCATGCTTCCACAGGTATGTCATCTGGGCCAACAGCCTTTCCATTCTTCGTCCTCTTCATAGCTATCCTTACTTCCTCCTTGCTAATCCATTGTACTTCATGATTCACTATCCCTACATCATCCAACCTTCTCTCCCTCGCATTCTCTTCATTCATCAACCCCTCAAAGTACTCTTTTCATCTCCTCAACACACTCTCCTTGCTTGTGAGTATGTTTCCCTCATTATCCTTTATCACCTTTACCTGCTGCACATCTTTCCTAGCTCGGTCCCTCTGTCTAGCCAATCAGTACAGGTCCTTTTCTCCCTCCTTAGTGTCCAACCTTTCATACAACTCTTCATATGCCTTATCCTTAGCCTTCGCCACCTCTCTCTTTGCCATGCACCTCATCTCCTTATACTCCTGTCTACTTTCTTCATCTCTCTGACAATCCCACTTCTTCTTTGCCAACCTATTTCTCTGTATACTCTTCTGTACTTCCTCATTCCACCACCATGTCTCCTTGTCATCCTTCCTCTGTCCAGATGTGATACCAAGCACCTTTCTAGCCGTCTCCCTTACTAGCTCTGCTGTAGTTACCCAGCTATTTGGTAACTCTTCACTGCCACCCAGTGCCTGCCTTAACTCATCCCTGAACTCCACCTCACAATTACCCTTTTTCAATTTCCACCACTTGATCCTTGGTGCTGCCCTCACACTCCTCCTCCTCTTCTTGATAACCAACGTCATCCTACAAACCACTATCCTATGCTGCCTAACAACACTTTCTCCAGTCACCACTTTACAGTCTCCGATCTCCTTCAAACTGGCCCTCCTACATAAGATATAATCCACCTGTGTGCATCTTCCTCCACTCTTGTATGTCACTCTATGCTCCTCCCTCTTGTTAAAATACGTATTCATCACAGCCATGTCCATTCTTTTCGCAAACTCCACTACCATCTGACCTTCTGCATTCCTTTGTTTAACATCATACCTACCCATCACTTCCTCATCCCCTCTGTTCCCTTCACCAACATGCCCACTGAAATCTGCTCCAATCACCACTCTCTCACCCTTGGGTACAGTCATCACCACTTCATCCAATTCACTCCAAAAATTTTCTTTCTCATCCATTGCACACCAAACTTGTGGAGCATACGCACCAACAACATTCATCATTACACCATCAATTTCCAGCTTCATAAATATTCTGTTGTATTTTTAAGGTGCATTAGTGAACATTAGGTTAATGTGTTCAAGTTATATGGTTCTATGTGTTTCACTATGCCAATATTTAGTGTAGCCTTTATTTTCAGATCAAAATTGCCAATAATACCATTTTCCAATTCACTAGATATATTGCTTGTTTACTATGTTCATATTTTACATTTCTTTACATTCTGATTATTTTAATTTCACTTCCATGCATTTGACTGTGTGTGTGTGTGTGTGTGTGTGTGTGTGTGTGTGTGTGTGTGTGTGTGTGTGTGTGTGTATATATATATATATATATATATATATATATATATAAAGCCTAGCCATGCATCTCAAATGTATCCAGTAAGTTTGGTGCCCTAGGAGTTATTTTTAGGGTATGTGTAAGCTACAGCATGCATAGCCGAACATTTACAGGTTGTCTATATCCATTACAGACATATGTGACAGACTAGGTGTGAATTTCCGATTTCCCATGCACTGGTCCAGGTTATGTTTGAACAGGGTCAGGGAAGAACTGTACTTCACAGGGATAGGAAGTCTGTTCCAGAGAAGGGGTATTCTCTGAAACACATACCATTCCCTCCATCATGTCCTATGTATGTCATAAGCAAGGTTTAAGTCTCTGAATCATGTAGCTCTGATGCTATTTGCTCTGCAGATATGCAGGGGGTCCATTTATTTATTTATTTATTCAATTTGGTAACCGGGCGGGATCCTGGGATGCTTTGTACCCCAGACACAGATCACCTCACAACTGTCAGTAGGAGATGGTGTATGGTATAGGGCTTTGAAGCAATCTGTATAGGATATGCTGTTAATGCCCTGTATTCTTTTTGTGAGGTATCTCTGTGGATGTTCCAGTTGCTGCATGTGCCTGGTTAGGTACATACTGAAGGGGTGCTGTACTCCATGATGTGTCTGATAAGGGCTGAGTACAGAGGAACAATGACTTCCTTGGACCCATACCCTTGCTTATAAGCCGAACAACATAAAATGATTTCTTTACTACTTTGGGCACATGTTGGTCAAAAGCTAGGTTACTCTCTACATATGTCCTCAAATCCCTGACTACTTGGCTCACTCTCAGGGGGTATGTTAGCAATGAGATAGTTTCCTGGGGTAGACGACTTCTCAAAGGGTACTATTATGAATTTTTTGGCACTGAGTTTTAATACATATTGATAGTACCAGTTATTTGCCTGTATTAGCCCTTCCTTGAGGATATTAGTGTCTTGGGGGGATTCTATTACTGCTTCCAGTTTGCAGTCATTTGCAAACTTGGTCAACCAGGGGCTCTTGAAATTAACTTTCATTTCTGAGAAATAGATGCCAAAGAGGAGGGACTCCGCTAGTGACTAACTTCTTTGTGGAGGTGAACTCCCCTATCCTAATTTCCTGGGTACTTTCTGAGAGGCAGATGGCAATCCTGTATGTAACATAGGGGTTCATACCTAATTTCATGAGTTTGTTTACAATGCCCAAGTGGGGTATTGTATCAAATGTTTTGGCCAGGTCAAGGCAGGGAGTATATACCATTCTGCCCTCATACATTGCCTTGGTGACCTTCTTAAAGAAGAGTACCTGGGTCAGTAAGGATAATCTTCCCTTGACAAAACCGAAATGGGTTGAATGCAGTATCTGGAGGTTCCCAATGTCATTAATAATCATGTCTGTGACACTTCTTTCAATGGCTTTGCATATGAGACTAGTCAGCTAATGGGCGTGTTGTTTCCAGGGTCCGTAGAAGGCCCACCCTTATACAGAGGGATAACTGTTGCAGTTCTCCATTCACGTGGCATGAAGCCTGAATTGAGGCCATGATTAAATAGTGACTCTAGTGTTCCTAAAAGGTCATGTTTCATGCTGTTTAGGAGGCATCCTGGGATATTATCAGGGCCCATCAGTGCAGTGCTCCTGGACTTGGAAAGTGCATTTAGGACGTGTTCCCTAATGATGGCTGGGGGTTATGTTTGATGGCATTTCTTGAGGGGTGACTGGGGGAGGGGGTAAAACTGGAGCTGAATTTTTGGCCAGTAAATTTGTTACATCTTCCTGCTTGGTGACTTCATTCATAATTAGCACTGCACTTTATTACATACAGCCTTTGAAGTTACAGCTATACCTAAAGAAAGCCTTGGGGGTTGTCTACGGCCTGGGAGGATTTTTTTACCCTAAAATTAGCTTTGGTAGACCTGATATGCCCTCTGAATTGTTTGTTTAGACTGATGAGAGAGTTTTACTTGCTGGGTGTTGTATTTCCTGACTTTAGCTATAACTTTTTTCCTTATATTTCCATTAGCTCCATTTTAAGGTTAAAAGCTGATTTTTATTTATAATGTTTATAAGTAAAATATGGGAATACAATTTTTAAATATCTAAGTAATATTTTACTATAATATTGATGCATGTATATATTTCTATAAGCATGTTATTGTACAAGTTTTTAAAGTTGTTATAAATACACCTTTAAGGGGGGAATTAATTCAGGTTAATTGATTTATGCTAGTTATTAGGGGTTTACTATAAACTGAGTAGGCTGGGTTTGAAAATGTATTCTAATGAAGTTTCTATTTGGGAAATGAAAAGCGCTTTAATAAAACTACTTTGGAGTGGATTCTGGACTTGGTTCCTTTGTGTTTGTTATATTATAGTTTGTGTGGATTAGTATGGAAGGAGCCGAAGTTCCTGATCCACCCACCATTCTGATTTTTAACAAAGTCCTTTAGTGACTTACAACGTACAGTGGGGGATTTAACCATACTAGTGCAACAATTCACTCAGCAAATGTGTAATAAAATTAATTCCAATAGCGTGGGCCTTCATCAGGCAAGAATTTAATTTGAAGAGGAAGGAGAGTTTAGTGGTATTACTCCAACCCAAAGGCAACGCTCACTGATTTTAAGCCAATCAGACGGCCAGGATTTGCATACGGATACATATTCATCAAGAGGAAGGGGCAGAATATTATACAACGGCAGTAACATGTTTAAAGAATGGCTGGAAGGAGAGAAGGAATGGTGTGGTATAACGAATGCTTTAAATAAGAGTTTTGGGACACTAAATGACCTATTCAAAGTGTTTGAGAAGTATACCTTGGAATTTCGAAAAATACAGCTAGAAAATAATTACCTTAGGGAATGTATCAGGCGGGAGCACACCTCAAAAGGGCTGAGGATGTGAAAATTTCCTTCTGGACTCAAGAAACTCTATGTTGCATATGGAACTAAAACAATTGTTTAATAAGCATGGGTGTGAGCTTCTGGAATGTTTAATAAGAGATAAGAGATAATAAAAGGAAAATGGCTGAACTTTTGGATAAAATTAATAACATTGAACACAATATTCAGAAAGGCTTGTTTGTTTAAACATAAAATACAAGACTACTGTAGTATTTTTGAAAGAACTGATAATGCCATCATTGATTTGAAACATAGGAAAAATAAAAAAACTTTTGAGAGATCAAAGAGACTATGAACTAGGGAAAGCTTACTCTCTACCCCCCCCCCCTCCCCAGGTCAGCAAAGTCAAGTTTGTTTGTGTCTTTCGGCTTTTCCCGGTTAGGGGTCACCACAGCGGAACTCCGGACCGCTAATGATTGTCAGTAGATTTTTACGTACTGGCTTGCCGGGCCTAACGCATAACATTCAACGAAGGAAGGCCCATTCACGCATGTCGCTACACAGAAGACGCTCTAACTGAGAAATGAACGGGCAATGTCTAACTGTGAGGCGACAACGCTACCACAGCACCAGTAATCATAGACTGATAATGATAACTTGGAACATGATGGGCCAGGAAATATTTCTGATACTTTAGAATATCCCCCTCTGAGGAGGTCCAAAAAACTGAGGAATAAGAGAGGGGAAGAGTATTACAATCAATGCAATTGTTACAATTATTCAACGATCATGAAGGGGAAGGGGAGGGGGAAAGGGAGATTTTATAACAATGGCAGGAAATAAATGAAAGGAGTGTTCTATATACTATTGTTAAAAACAAATGTGATGACTTCAGGATATACAATTACAGTAACAACTGTTTGAATGATTCTGTTGCTGATTTGTTCGAAAAAGGTTTGTCATTTGTACCAGCTAGAAATACATCAGTGGATGAAGTGCTGATTAATTTAAAACTATTTACTAGAAAATTAAACTCTGATTTTTATTTTAAGGAAAACAATACACAAGTAAGTAATCAACGAGTATGTCAAAAAATAAGTACATTTAATCCTATATTACTTCCTATAGTACATAATTTTGAAAAAAAATGTGTGAGTATGATATTAGAAGAGCACTAGGATATTATAATAGCAAAAAGGGCAACTTACTAATATGACTAAGGAAGAACTGTGTCTGTTGGGGGGTTTATGTAACAACGAAGAAATAAGAATCATGAAACCTGATAAAGGCAGTGGCCTTGTGGTCATGAATATAAATGATTATAATAACAAGATGTGTACAATTTTATATACAGACACATATTGTGAAATCAGCCTTAATAAGAAAAATATTATATATAGGAAAGTGGATGCAGTACTAGAAGAACTTGTGTATAATGAACAGATCAGCATTTCTGACTATAATTTTCTAGTGGTTAAAAATCCAAAAATACCTACAATTTTTGGAGCTCCAAAAACACACAAGGATCTTAATGATCCACCATTAAGACCAATAGTTGATGCCACAGCCTCTAAGACTTTCCCCATAGCTAAATACATTGATTCACAGTTAAAGAAAGTTCTTAAGAAGCACCCGTGGATTCTTAAGGATTCCTGGGATTTTTTTAAGTAAGATTTCCAGCGATATGTACCGGGACGACTTCATTTTTGTAACAATTGATATTAGAGATTTATTTTCTGTTATACCCCATGAGGAAGGTATTGAATGGTTTTATAGTTACTTATGCCAGCATACTAGCATGGGACATGATCGGATTCTTACTACCCATATCCTAATGGAGTTAGTGCTAGATAGTAACATCATTACCTTTGAACAGCAGCTTTTTAAACAATGCAAAGTTGTTGCTATGGGGGCAGTGTGTGCCCCCATTTTTGCAAATATTGTCCTTGCATACTGGGAGTTGGAATATATTGTACATAGTCCATATTCTTGTTTTGGTCATATTACGGCCGTTTCTTGGATGATATTATTATTCTATGGAAAGGTGACAAAGAGGAGCTAGATCGCTTTTTTTTCATATATGAGGAATAGTATAGATTTTTGGGAATTTACCATTACCACAGGAGATGAAGTTGTTAACTATCTGGACATCACTCTTAGGAAAGATAAGGATAAGAAGGGGTTCAGCTCCACTATTTATAGAAAACCTACTTATTCAAGCACCTTATTGCATTATGACAGCTGGCACCCAGTACACCAAAAGAGGTCACTTGACACGGGGCAAGGCTACGATTAGCCAGGATGGTATCAGACTTTAATGAGTTTTTAATACAGATGGATATATTAGGGGACATGTTTACTAAGAGAGGTTATCCGGATAAGTTTGTTATGGATATAATGAAAGATGTGATAAACGGATAAATGGGCACTTTTTTCTGCTCCTAGGCACAGTAAGCATGGCTCAGACAGAAACTAATGTTACAGAGAAAATTAGTTTTAATAAAGCTGCACTTTTAATAACAAGCAGTTTCAAGTTATCAAGGACATTATTTACCATGACTGGAATATTTTTAAGATTGAACCAGAGTATTATAACATCGTAGGAACAACCCCCAAAACTGTATATAAAAAAGACATTTGTCTTAAAAGCATGTTGGAAAAGGTAAAACAGGGGAGACAGAATGGAGCAAAGAAAAATTGTAGATATTGCCTACAATGTAGGTACATGATAGAGACCTGTGAGTTAAATATTCCCAATTACAGGCGATATACTATTAATAGAAAATATAACTGTGAAAGTAAAGCAGTTGTTTATTTAGCCCTGTGCACACAATGTCCTGGTTTTTATATTGGAAAAACCATTAACACCTTTAGGAGTTGGGTATATCATCATTGTTATGACATCAAAAAAAGGAAAGCAAAAATGCTTTGGCAGCACATATTACTGAACATGATGGACATTATTTTCAATTTGTTATAATTGATCAGGTTATTTTAGGGGATAGAGGTGATCCTTTGAATGACTATTTAGAGCAAAAGGATCTTAAATGGCAACTGCGGACTAATGCGAGCAACTTTCCAGGTTTAAATGGTGCAGTTTCCTTTAGCTCCATTTAAGTTTAAAAGCTGATTTTTATTTCTGTTTATAAGTAAAATATGGGTATACAATTTCTAAATATCTAAATAATATTTTACTATAATATTGATCCATGTATATATCTCTATAAGCATATTATTGTATAAGTTTTTAAAGTTGTTATAAATGCACCCTTAAGGGGTGAAATTAATTCAGGTTAATTGATTTATGCTAATTACTAGGGCTGCATGTCCCGCTGTCAAGTGACATTAAAGACATGCAGGTAGGTGCGAGCATGAATGGGTGTGCCTTCTTTGAAGGTTGGGCGTCGGGCTGGCAACTAGACACCGCAAAAATCTACTGCCAATCATTAGCGGACCGGAGTTCCGCTGTGGCGACCCCTAACTGGGAAAAGCTGAAAGAAGATTAGGGGTTTATTATAAATGGAGTACACTGGGTTTAAAAATGTATTCTAATGAAGTTTCTATTTGGGAAACAAAAAGTGCTTTAATAAAACTACTCTGGAGTATATTCTGGACTTCGATCTTTTGTGTTTGTTATTTTATAGTTTGTGTGGATTTTCAACAGTTATTCCTTATATTGTAAAGCCTATTGATGTCTGGATTCCACCAGGATGGCTTGTTTTTTTCTGGTAGGTACAGGTATTTCTATGCATTTATTAACATGACTACATAGAGTATCTGTGAATGATTTTGCATAGGCAACTGTGTCCTCAGCATTTGAGGGGCTTGAAATTTTGTCAGGTTGTCACTTAATAATAATAATAATAAGTTTGCCTTAGAATACTTTCTAAATGCTGCAGGGTTAGCTGGGGTCATGGCTTTTACTTTTATTGCAAAGGAGACAGCTTTATGGTTTGACCTCAACAGAGAGGACATTATACAAGGTGGGGGGGGGGGGTGCAACATTCTCCCATGTTAGTGAGGACCAGGTCCAGTATGCTTGCTACCCTAGTTGGCACATGGACTATCTGGTCCAGGGTGTTAGTGTTAACAAAATCCAGGAATCTCTGGGCCTGTAGGTTTAGAGATCATATATGATTCCCAATTTATACTCGGGTATTTAAAGCCACCCATGAATATAGTATTGGGTTGAATAGTGAGTGTCTCCAGTATGTTTAAGTACGAGTTATGGGTTTTCTGGGTCACAGATGGGGACCCATAGCTAGGAAGGTTAAGGTATGGGACTTCGCCTGTGGTAATTTGGAAGTGGAGAAGCTCAAGCTCCTCATCCTCTTTGACCAGCTTTGAGGTGGTCTTGTTACTGATGAAGGTTGAGACACTTCCACCTTTATTCCCTGTGTCTGCAGTAACTGGCCTAAATGTGTGGAAGGCACTGTAGCCATGCACTGCCAAGGTGCTCTCCATGGCTCTAAACCATGTCTTGGCAACTGCAAAGATCTCTGCATTCTCCAGGTTGAGGACAACTTGAAGGAAGTAGAGTTTCTTTTTTAGACTCCTGGCATTGAGCAGTAACACCTTTAGATTCCCTTGAGTTGATTTTGTTGTGTCGGACGTTTTGTCAGTTTGGCATTGCCTAAAAGGGCACTATGGGGAGGACACTGTTTTAGCTAATACTCGAAAGCCCATACGGGAAAGGTGCAGACCATCCTTGGCAAAATAGTGCAGTCTGTCAACCATATCCTCCCATGCTGACAAATATTACACCCCCTTGGAATAACACCAGAAGCTAAGTCAATCATCTTCTGTTCATGGTGTGGCATCACCCTTGGTGAAAGTAGAATGCTGCTCAATCCTAGGCTCATACCAGCCTGGGACACACAGTCCAACCACTTCAAAATGTCTCTCTTCATAGAGTCCAGGGAGGTATGTCTCAGGTCATTTACATCCTTATGTACTATGACAGAATAATTTTGGTACTTGTGTTCTACTGCCTGACTGCATGACTGATTTGCTGGATCCAGGCTCCTGACTGACAACTGATTGAGACTTTCTCCTTATTCAGCCTGGTGATTGGGGCATCTGTGTCTCTCATAATGGAGTCTTCTATGACTAAAATATTGGGTTGTGTGGTGGCTTGCCTTATGGGCTTTGAAGATGAGGTGCCATGTGGTGTGGCTGTATATGTTGTAGTAGGGGTTATTTTGGTGAAGTGCTTTTGGGGCTGCTGAGTATATCTGTTTTAGGTTAAATATCTGTGAGGTCTTTGGGGTGTAGGAAGATTACTTTTAAGTGCATCAGCGTATGTGAGTCTGTAGGTCTGTGTATCTAATCCACACTTTGTGTGGTAGGTATAGTGTGTGCATTATTGGCAACCTGGTTAGTATTATGTGTGCTTGAATGTGATAGCTTTGCCTCCATTGGCATTGTGCAAATACATCTTTCAAATACTTTATCAATCTGTTTGAGAATAAGCCAGTTGTCAGTAAACATAAAGCAATTGCTACATTAGCTCTGAATGCATATATCCACCAGACTGGCAGAGATAGTAGGAAAGTTCATTTCCATCATCTATGGCCTTCTTCAGGTAGTCAATAAGATGTTGCAGGAGTGAATAGTAGTAACGGCTGTATCTACTCCTAAGCATGTGGGGCACTGATTGTCCCTGCACGAATTTCCCTTTCAAAGATGAGAATCAAACCCTGTGCCTTCTTTTCTGTGAGACAAACACTTCAGCCATTATACCAACACCCACCACCCAAAAACAATTCACTGAAATTCCCTGACTGGGAGTGCCAAATCCTAACAACTAAACCACTAGGGATCACCCTTGTCTTACAACCGAGTAAAAGGAAACTCTTGGGCTACAAGTACAAGAATGAAACAATTAAGTATCAGCAACAAATACAACGTAACAAATTACACAGCAACACTGCCGGGAAGGCTTCTCAGAAGTGCAGATCTCAGCAATCAGGAAACAGTACAATATTAGAGACCTTTAAAATAATTTAATGTGCAAAATCTATTTAATAAACACCAAAAATAAAGCAGTAACACTCTAATACGGTTAACTGAAGTGCAAAAAAAATAAAATAAATCTGTTAAATGTCAAGGATGGAGCAGGATTAATTCAGAACCATCTCAGAGTGTAGCAATGACACCAAGCAGATGGGAGCTCCGGGAAAATTTGCAGGAAACAGTTTGTAGTAAGGGAGATTTACTCAACAGCTATACTGGTTTGCTGGGTGGGCACTCAGTATTATGGCTCAAAGGAAAACAATGGGTAAGGAATGTACTTAAATAGCTTACACAGTTGATAACAGCAATGAAAGAGAGGAGGGAGGGATGTGAAAGTCAGATCAGGTTCAAAGGTTTGCCTAACCTCTTCACTACCCACAGTAACCCTCCAAAATGGCCTGATCCTGACCATCAGTAAATCCATTCATGAATGTATGATAATTAAAATTAAAAAAATAAATTTAAAGAGAAAAAGTTACAGTCTTTGGCCTTTTCCCCAACACAGACCAGCCATCCCAGCAAGGTGATATCATTCCATATCGCGCTCTGACATTTTTGGAGTGCCAGAAGCTTGAAGGGATGCTGCTTCCTTAACATGCTCCATTTGTCTTTGAGCATTCACTAGGGAAGTTTTGTATTTCATTAACTCTTGTCAGAAGTTTTTTTCTTTTTTTTTTTAAAGCTCTGCAGGGTAATTGTCTCTTTTATTTATATTTTATAATCTGATGTTTGTGCAGTACTCTAAGTGCATCAGAAACCTTTTTTCTCCCACCGTTGGCATAGCTAAGCACATAATGCTGCACAAACATTGGCTTATGCACTCCAGAGCTTTTGGGACTGTTTTATTTATTTTTTTTTTAATCCACTCTATTTTTTATTAGTAGAACGGCATCTTCCATACCTGCATGAATCACTGTGGGTAGAATTAATTAAATAACAGACATTGGAGTTTCAGAATTAATATCCTTCAGAAAATGCATGCTCTGGGACCCAGAATAATATCATTCATTGCCCATGCATGTCACATGTGTAAATATTGGAAGGAATAAAATGAGAAGGGGACGGTAAGTGCCATTTTCAGTAAAAATTACATTAATTTAGCACAGTGTATTATCTCTGTGCTGCACACCGGGGTCTGATATGGCATTCTAATTCCAAAACGGCCAAAATGAGAAGCTGTTTGCAATTTCCATCTCAGATCATTGTACATGATCTTTAAAACCACAACACAGAAGTGGGAGAGGAAAAATTCCAGCTGCAAGAAGCAGACTAGCTAGTGAGGGATCCAATCAATTAAAACCAATGCTGGAGCTCTGTGACTTCAAAAACTGAAACAAGTCATAGTTTTCTTGGTCCTATAACTCTGATATAAAGGTCAATGACCCAGGTAGGTTAGAATTTAAGAAAAATTAGCTTTTCCAGCTGAGGCAGGGAAGAACTGTAACTAATCAGCAGGGAACAGTACTTAATGCATTAGTGAGAGCTGAGGCAGACACAAAGAACAGGGGTAAAACAGCAAAGTAAACAGAAATCTACTAGAATGCAAGTTTAAGTTGGTACATGATAAGCAGAATATAAGACTCTAGCAGCAAAACTGAAATATGCAAATCCTTAAAAGCACTTAAACAGAAATTCTGAGGCAGAATTTACAATACTGTCACTATTGCAATCCCACTAAAGTCTAAGGCACTAGACTCTGCAGAGAAAATTACCAGTAATATTGTCTGTGGAAAATGCAATAATAAATGACTAAATGAGGCTCAAATATGGCACAGTAGTTTGCATTTCTGTCACAACTGCTAATGAAACTATAGCACACAGTTCAAAATACAAACAGCTAGCTTTTACATGTAATTCAACTTATGGAGATAGAAGTGCAGTATGATGTACAAACAGTGCTAAGATCGTGCAGTAATTAACAATTTCTCACAACTGCAAATTAAGCTACAAGACTAAGGTCCCAGAACAAACTAAAAAAATGCAAACAGATAACTTTCTAGGCTAAAACATGAAAAAAGCAGAAAAGTACAAAAAGACTACGGGATGATTCAATAAAGCCTACACAATCATTTCTGACCATGTGTGCATCGCATCATGATGAGTTTTAGATTCAGTAAACTCCGCGTAGCGGAATACACTCACGTGCAAACACGGAAACTTCCATGGCATGCAAATTACAGCATAAGTAGATGAAATGTGTGCTAATGAAGCAAACCAACAGGGTGGAGGGAATTGCTGTAAAGCAACCGTGTAGACTCCATGCTTATGTTGGCCATGTATTTGAAAGTTTTCCAAATACAGCCACAGAAAGGAGTCTACATGGAAACAACAGCAAGCAAAAGTCCATAGATTTGTACAGAACAGACCGTAACATGTAACACACATTATATTATCAGAAATGATGGATGCTATAAAATCAGATTAACAATAGCAACAATTCCTTTTAAATGGCATGACATAAATGCAACTTTGCACCCCTACCCCAAATGAACAATGTACGCTAAAAGTGTAAACCACATGAAACATACTATTAAAAACCTGCATTCCTCTGCGCAGATATACACAGCACTAATACCTTCCCTTGAGTGTACAACACTAGATGACCCTTTAGTTTCCCTGCCTACATGGCTACCAACCATGTAGATTCAGGGCTGTCAGCATGGTGAAGATGCAAATGAGGTCAAAACATATTAGAATTGTTAAATCCCCAAAAACTGTAACTGTGTAGGGATGTTCACTTCATGTAGGCACTTCCACAGTGTTCATGTTGAATGCATAGCAACAGTGAATGATGGCATCAGGGGTGTGTGTCAGGTTACACTAACAGAGGTGTAGGTCTGTGAAATGTAAAAGTGTGTGTAAGTAGTGCACAATTCACACGTTCTGTTTTATCCTCTTTACTCTTTGTTAAAATGTATCATTTCTGTCCGCTTTAAGTTAAAATTATTTTTTCATTTTTGTCCTTGTTTGCACAATGCAACAATTAGTGCAACCACAGGAAATGGAAGAATGAATGGTAGGTTTCTCGGTGCTTGTCCCATAACTATTCCTGTGGCAGCAAGTGTATGTGTAGAGCTAGAGTATAGAAGGTTCTGGTTCTAGTACAGAGTCTATAACTTCTCCTCCACTTTTTGAGCTGCATGTGTGCATGATATCACAGGGAAAAAGAAAAGAAATAACAAGATCACCAATGTTTACCTTCCTTATTTCAGCGTCGGTGCACATCTCACACTAATGACCACCAACAGAGTTGATATATTCAGTAAGGCAGCACGTTTTCATAGGTGCTAATTACAGCATAAGCAGGTGATTTTCAGTATGGTGGAGCTATTCAACAAGCTATAAAGCATCTGTTCTTTCCTACATACTTCAATATCATAGACGTAGAGACAAGGAAACTGTAGGCCTGAAAAAAATTGTGTCAGCTGCTGCATTTGCATGGTAAGTCCTTAACCTAGAATGTATTCTTTAATAATATTGTGGCACATCCTTGTATTTCTTTAAGTTGATGCAGTAATGAAGTAAAGAGTGGTGGATTTGTACAGAAAGTACCTTAACATGTGACAGCAAACACTTATTTTACTTATATGTGTTAATTGCTAAGTTTTTTTCTTATTCTTCTCATTTTTAATTGCACTTTTTGCATCATGCACTGCATAGAACAAACAGTGGAAGCAGGGAATGGCTGTGTTTATCTGGTTTGCATGAAGTGAGGTGGACCATCTAGGAAGGAGACAGCTAAAAATAGAAACTGGATGCATTCAATTAATGCCCTTAGCATGAAAACTCGTCCTGGAGTACAGATGGTACTGGGTTCTAGTATAGACTGTGCAACCTTTGTTTTACTGCTGTGACATTGCAGTACACAGCAATGAAGTGCAACATAGACAAACTATTTCCTCAATATTATTGTGGCAACATGTATAAGTGTAACACCGACATACACTTTGTTCTGGGTTCCACTACTGCATATTCCATATAGTATTACTTTTATTGATAGCTTAATCTATGTATTATTACATTTATGAGCAAATGTATGACAGTGGGTATACTGTGTACTATAGTCCTGTAAATGAATTCCTGCTATCTGGACTGGCATAGCTTTACCTTTTACAAAAAAAAAAAAAAAAAAAAAACATATACATGACTGCCTATACATACAACAATTGCTTGCCACTGTTGATTTCTGCTTGGTAGATGTTAGTAATGTGGTTTCCATTTACACACTGCTTACCTAAGCTCAAACAGGTGTAACTTGCATGCATATACACTTTAACTATTGCAGAAATACGATGCTCACTGCGCTATGGAACTGTGTGTATATATCATACTTTCTTATTGGTGTTTATGTTCCATTTCATTTGTATGACATAAAAGTACATGTGGAAACATTGTAAATTCCAGGCACATTCTAAGTATATCTTATATATTCACAATACATACATGTGTTGTCCCCCCACCCAAGCAGTACAACCTGGTGTCTCGTATTTTTCCACACATATATCAACCATACTACAAGGTGTAATATATAATGTTGTGTATTCCCTCATGGACAGGCCCAGTCAGTGATGCTGACAACCTTGCTCTGCTAAACTCAAACATCCAATTATGCTCAATAAGGGTACTTGTGTTTTCACAGAGCTAGGCTTCAACACACCCTAGTGCTGTTAGGCTACTGGCCTCATATGAACCTATGAATCTATGTGCCTATTCAGGCCTACCAACCTGATGTCCACCACATGGCCTGCTGATGTCATCTACATTAAGTTCACCTGCAGCCATGTAAAAGTCAGACATGTGCTGTGGCGCTTGCATAAAGTACTGAGTTCTGTAGTCTGTGTACTTAGGTAAGGGGTTTTGTTCTAACTGCAGTCAAGAGTGTGTGTGTGTGTGTGTGTGTGTGTGTGTGTGTGTGTGTGTGTGTGTGAGAGAGAGAAAGAGCTGTCACTTGACATTACAGAGAACATTTTATACCAGCATGTGGGACACTGTTATTATAACATGCTCAACAGACAATGCTGATGTCATTGGCTATATGAGATTATTACATATGCAGTCATCCCACCAGGGCATGATCAGACACTGGCCTGGAGCCCAAGCAAATGTCACATTACGTTCACATGCTCAAAGGAGGTCACTAGGCTATTGGCCCTAGGGCCTTTAGAAGCCTAGTCATGTTATGCTTTTATTCCCTTACTGTCCAAGTTGTACGGTCTATATTTGCACTACAAGTCTATGATCAGCACCAACTGCCCTTATCCATGAGGGACATAGGTGTCACCCCTGGAATAAATTTACGGTCTCCCATCCCGCTGTCTAAGTTCCACTTAAACAGAGTCACTAAGGAGTTCTGTTTTATGTGAAATGGGAGTTTGTTCCAGAGGAGTGGCAATCTCTGGGAGACATATCTGTCTCTCCAGCAGGTCCTGTTAATGTCACAGACTAGGTTAAGATCCCTAGAAATAGTGAATCTTGTCCCATGTAACTTGTGGATGTGCAGCACCTCCATTAAGGCAGGGTCAGAGACTGCTCTGTAGGCCAGGCACAAGTCGCCTCTCAGCAGCCTATAAAATACACAGTACAGTAACAGGGCCTTCAGTCTATCAATGGAGGTCATGTGTTGAAGGGCCTGAATTTTCTTAGTGAGAAACCTCTGAGGTCTCTCCAGCTGCTGCAGTTGTCTGGTGAGGTACATACAGAAGGGAGCATTATACTGTATTAATAGTCTGATGAGGGATGAGTACAGGGGAGCTATAACATCCTTAGCTCTGGATGCGATGCCCTTACTTATGAGATGTGCAACACAGAAGGCATTCCTTACCACTGTGGACACATGGTGATCATAGTTAGGGCTGCTATCAACCTGTGTTCCCAAATCTCCCACCACAGGGTTTGAGCTAAGAGGTGTACTGTTAATATTGTAAGTTGCAGGGACTTCCCCTTTGCCAAAAGGGATGATTTTTTTTGCATTTTAGTTTAAGTCCATGGCTTTGGCACCAATCATTTGTCTGTGTAAGCTCTTTTTGTAGTATGTCAACAACATTGGGGGACTCAAGGATTGCACCCAGTTTAAAGTCATCTGCGAACTTGGTATGCCACAAGCCATCTATTTTCACCAGGACTACTGTGAAACAGATTCCAAACAGTAGGGGGCCCAGCACAGATCCTTGTGGTACACCAGTGTTAACCGGTCTGCTGGTAGATGTGGAATTCCCCAACTTTAACTGTATGCATTCTGTCAGTGAGCCAGTTGTCTAACCATCTAGTGACATTTGGGTTAATTCCTATCTGGGTGAGTTTCTCAATGATGCCTGAATGGGGTTGTGTCAAAAGCCTTGGCTCAGTCAAGATAGGCTGTATGTACTGTTTTGCTTTTATCCACGGCTTTGGTGACATTCTCGAAGAAGTCCATCAGGTGTAATGAGCACAATCTACCCTTATGAAGCCAAAGTGGGTCGGATCAGGGGTTTGAAGGTCATCTACATCTTTATTGATAAGGTCCACAATGATTCTCTCCATGGCCTTGCAGATAAGGCTGGTCAGGATTATGGCTCTATAGTTGCCAGGGTTGGTTGATGGACCCCCTTTGTGCAAGGGAATTACTGTTGCTGCTTTCCACTCTGCTGGGACAGTGGTTGAAGAGAGTGCCAAGTTTTTCCACTAGGCCCTGTTTTAGACCATTTAATAGGCAGCCTGGAATGTTATCTGGTCCCATAGAGGCTGGGTTTTTGGCCATGAAGAGTGCAGATATGACCTGCTGTTTGGAGATACTAGGTAGAGGACTGGTAGGGACAGGGGGTGAAGTTTGGGCCAAATCTGTCCGCTAGCAGGTTGGCAATATCCTCGGGGACAGTATGAGTGATACCATCCACTGCAAGTTCGGCACAAAGCTGGGCATTCCCTTTTAGATTTTTTATGTAGCTGAAGAATGTCTTGTGATTATTTTTAGCTAGGGATGCTAGTTTACCTTCATAACTGGCTTTAGAGGACTTTGCAAGATATCTGATTTGCTTGTTCAAGCTGAGGAGGGTGTCCTTCCTCTGTTGAGTCAGTTTCCTCTTGTTTTTAGACATCAGTTTCTTCCACTTGTTGTATAACCTATTTATGCTTGATGCCCACCAAGGTAGCTTGTTTTGTTGAGAGGTCCTTGTTTTGATCCACTCAGGTACAGTTGAGTCTATACATTTGTATACGCATTTAGACAGGGCATTTGTATAGCAGTCATTGTTGACAGTGGTAGCAGGGGGTTTACTACTATTTATGGCATTGCGTAGGAGGTTATAGTTTGCTTTGGAGGAATTTTTCACCCTTTTCACTCTTGGGGGGTGAGGTATGATTGTTAATTCGAACAAGAGTGAATTATTATCAGTCCTTACCAGGGAGAGCAACACACAGAGGGTAGGGCAGAGATGCCTATGTTGGTGAGTATGAAATCTAGGACATCTGAGCTCCTTGTGGGGGGTGCAGACTATCTGTTTCCGGGCATTTGTATTAAAGTCCAGAAAACTTAGGGAGAGCGTGTTCGTGCTCATATGTGACTCTCAATCGAAGGAAGGATAGTTGAAATCACCAATGACCAAGGTGCTTGGCTGTACAGTGAATGACTCAAGTAGGTCCAAGTAGGCAGAGGGGTTCTCGTGGTTCATAATTGGGGACCTATAGCTAACAGTGATATGGAAGGGGTTTTTACCTACAGTTAGTTGGACATGGAGAAGTTCTAGGGAGTTGTACTGTTTGACCAGTCGAGGTGTATTTGTCTTTAATGGAGATATATACACCTCTGCCTTTGATTCTTTCACTCTCATTTTGAGGTCTGAACATGTGGAAGGCATTCAAGCATTGCATGGCCAGGGGGCTCTCTGCGGCCTTGAACCATGTCTCTCTGACCACCAACATCGGCACCTTCCAAGGTAAGGAGTGGTTCTAGAGAGTGCAGTTTCTGATTTAGACTCCTCGCATTAAGCAGCATAACCTTGAGTTTGTTTCTAGTGGATTTTTTTTTTTTACATAGGGAATTTTGTTGTTATGACATTGCCTAAAAAAGGTACTACAGGGAGGCAAGTAAGTTTGCCAGTAACTGAAAGCCAAGAGGCAGCAGGTGAAGACCACCTCTGACAAAGCAACGTGGGTCCGTCGACCATATCTTCCCAGGCTGAAAAATACTGGATCCCCCTGGATTGACACCAGGAGCTAATCCAATTGCTGAAGTCAATTATTTTTTTGTTTATATTGAGGCATCATCTTGGGTGAAGCTAGAATGCTGCTTAGGGCTATGGACATGCCTACCTGAGACAAACAATCTGAGAGCTCAGTCATGTCTCTCTTCATATAGTCCAATGAGGTACATCTCAAGTCATTCATTCCAACATGGACTAAGACAGTATTATAACAGCACTTGTTGTTGAGAGATTTGAGTGTGTGTGTGATCTGACGGATCCTAGCACCTACAGGCAGCTGATTGTGACCTTCTCCTTGTCCAACCTGGTGAGGGGGACTTCTGTGTGTCTCACTATGGAGTCGCCTATGACCAAGACATTTGCTTTTGAGGTATTTTCCGTTAAGGCTTATTGGCTGAGACATTGTTGTGTGTATTATTATGTCTAGAGGATTCTGTTGAGTCTGTAGTGTGTGCAGTAGGTCTGAGTTTGGGAAGTGTCTGATCTTTAGGTAGGCTTCTAGCGAGTACATCTGTGTATGTGGGTTTATGTATTGTGAGCTTGTTATGTGCAAGAGGTAAAGTGTATGTGCTGACAACCTGTTTGATATCTGGTTTGTTATGTGAGAAAATTGATCCAAATTCATAGTACAGATACAGCTCTCGAATGTTGTATTTGTTTTAGAAGTAACTGTTTGTCAGTATAGATGAGGCAATTGCTACATTGCCTCAAGATGCCCATGTCAATCAGGATGGCTGGAAAAATGGTGGGAAACTGTCCATACATTATGGCAGGTATATACTGTAGTAACTAATGAGGAATGGGCTAGATGGACCAAGTTTTGTTGTAAGACTAACAAAAGCGGCGATTCTATGGAGGGCTAGGGGTAGAAAACTGTGTCAATGCTTCACAATGCACAACTGAGTTGCTCACAGGGCAGCAGTGCAATCTCTGAGCAGCTCCGGTAAACTGAGTGCAAACCTGCCTAATCACGATGGTGAAATACAGGTGAAGTTAAACAATTTTAAAAAAGTAAACAAAGGGAAAGCCCAAGACTGAGCTTTATTCCAGCAATCCAAAACTCAGACTGGTCCTTGTCTGCACACTTCTGCCACAAGAGTGCAGTGCGGTCCTTCTTAATGTAAGATAGCTGGTTTTAGTACTCAAAACATACCAAACAGTCTGGATTCAGCAAGCCTGAATCTAGCCTACACTATAAAATGCAGAGGTACTAGATATTCAAAGTGCAGAAAATTGCAGTCATAACAGCAAAAAAAAAAAAAAAAACAGTTTAAATAAACCGGCAATTCAGTAGAATACTGTCTCAAGAGTGTAGACCACAAACCTTCCGAGTGTGAAATAACTGGTCTGAAACTCAAGTGCGTAAACCAGAACAAAGACACTTAGAATAAAGTACAGTTGTGTACCCTTACCACAAATGTAAATGTTAGAGTGTATTCACTGTTGCAGTCATCACATTTGGGTTATCTGCTTGCAGTAGCCCTCAGTCGGCCTGATTATCAAAGTCTTGGGTCCTGCGTTGTTTGCTGTCTCATCTTCCATGACGTCAGGTAGTCAGGGGTATAAAGTATGCAGCCGACGGGTCTATATCAGAACATTGAAAGTTCATACTTTCTAATGTTCTTACATCAACCCCTATTCAGCGAACGCTGAAAATAGCAAAACGACAGATAACCAAATTTTTTCCTAGGGAAAGAATTCGGTTGTCCGTTTCTGTCGTTTCACTATTTTCAGCTCTGTGGTGAAAAGTTACGGGTCGGGTTCAGGTAAGTGTGCGATTGGGCGTGGGTTAGGCGAGTTAGGGTTAGGGCACGAGGCAGGTATGTGTGCAATTGTGTGGACGTGAGGGTTAGGGAGGGTTAGGTGAGTTAAGGTTAGGGCGCGGGTGAGGTGAGTGTGCAATAGTGACGGACCTTACGGTTAGGGTTTGGGTTAAGGTAAGTGGATAGTTAGTGGTGTTTGTACAGTTTAGTGTAGGGTCAGCTGTAAGATTTTGGGTGTGTGTGGATTGCTGATTGTTTGGTGTGCTTGTGTTGTGTGTATGTGTTTTGGAACAGCAAATTTTTTCTCTAGGAAAAAATTTGCTGTTCTGAATGTTCGATGTTGTCAGCGTTCGCTGATTAGGGGTCAATGTAAGAACATTTGAAAATGTGAACTTTCGGTGCTCTGATATAGACCCACAGCCGATGCCATTACATCAGTTTTTCTTGCCCCAGATGTCAGGAGCCCCCCTAATGGGAAGCAATTAAATATATATATGCAAGGTTATACCTCCAACAAAAAAGCAAATACACCAAAAAGCTTTTAAGCATTTTAAACGAGAATAGAGGTATAGCCCAAAGATGTCAGGGGGCTGGAGGGAGGGTAACCAGGACTGCAATAGTGAATAAACTCGAACATCTACATTTATGGTAAGTGTACACCACTGTACTATGTTCTTCATGTTTCACTGTTGCAGTCATCACATTTGGGTAGATTCCCAAAGCTAAGGATGGGAGGAGGAATTTAGATAGCATTTGGACCAGCTATAAGGCCCTGCAAGACTGCAGTGGCAAAGCCAGCTCTGGATTTAGAGAAAATTGGCAAATGCTAATGCTTGGTGAAAGCTCCAGGTAGCAGCTTTTAGAATGTCCCTGGTAGGGACACCTCTGAGAAAGGCTGTAGAGGTAGATGCAGCCCTGGTTGAGTGTGGTCTTATCCTCTGTGGGGTAGGTTTTCCATGGTGCTTATAACAGAAATGAAAGCAATGGCCTATCCATTTAGAAATGGTTTGCTTTGAAATGGCCTTCTCCTCTGCCCCTGCAGCAAATGCCACCAGCAGTTGTTCAGATTTCCTTTGAGGTTTAGTCCTGTCCAAGTAAAATCTAAGTTGTCTGTGCACATCTAAGGAGTGCAGTATCCATTCCCCTTTGTTCTGCGGATTAGAAAAGAAGGTTGGCAAATGAATGGACTGATTAAGAGCCACAGTGGAAACTACCTTGGGCATGAAGGAGGGATTGGTCCTGAGGGACACCCTGTCCGCATGAAATATGATGAAAGGCTCCACTGCCATAAGGGCCTGTAATTCAGATACCCTTCTTCCTGAAGTGATTGCTAAAAGGAAGGCTGTTTTCCAAGAAAGGAATTTTAACTCTGCACTTGCAGGTGGCTCAAAAGGAGGTAGAGTGAGTTTTTCCAATACAAAGTTAAGGTTCCAGGCTGGAGTTGGGACTCTCCGGGGTGGTCTTAAGTTGTTGGCTCCTCTGAGGAACTACTTGAGCAGTGGATGAGAGAAGAGGGGTGGTTCTGTGTTGCAATGAGCTGAAATGGCTGAGGCATGAATTTGATGGAGGAAAAAGAAAGGCCCTTGTGAAGCATCTCAGTTAAGTATTGAAGAATCTGAGGTAAATTGGGCACTGCTGTGCCCATCCCTTGAGTTTGGTTCCAGGAACAGAATCTTTTCCATTTTTCAGCATAATATTTTCTAGTACTAGGCCTCCTTGCCTCCAAAATGACATCCAACACTTTTTACTGAGGGATGGTAATGGAGAGATTAAGTAATTAGCCAAGCTGCCAGGTTCAGGGTTTGAAGCTGAGGATGCAGAATCTGGCCCTCCTGCTGGGATAGCAGGGTAGGGGTCTGAGGCAGGTGCCATGGAGCCAGCAGTGACATACTGCACAAGAGGGGGTACCAGTGTTGGCGTGGCTAGTCTGGTGCAATTAGTATCGTCCTTGGTTTGCCATGTTTGATCTGTAGTAGTGCTTTGGAGAGGAGAGGCAGAGGAGGAAAGGCATAAACTGATATATTTTTCCAGTTGAAGGACAGGGCATCCACTTTCCAAGCTTGTTTGTGGGGAGTCCTTGTCTAGAATTTCTCCAATTGTTCTGGGGGGAGGCAAACAGGTCTATATCTGGGCTCCCCCATTTGTTTATCAACATGTTGAAAGTCTTTGGTTCCAGTTTCCACTCGTGTGGGCTCATGAGATTTCTGCTTAGTTTGTCTCCCAGTGTATTTAGCTTTCCTGGCAGGAATTGAGCCTGTAGATGCATTTGGTAGCTCAAGGATGTGTTCCACAGAGCCATGGCTAGTCTGCAGAGGAGGTATGAATGGGTACCCCCCTGCTTATGTACCACATTACAGTGGTGTTGTCAGTCTTTACCATTAATTGTCCTGGAAAATGTGGTCCTTGAAGGCTGTCAGTGCATTCTGTACAGCTAACATTTCTTGTTGAATGATATGCAGGTGCATTTGAGCTGGGTTCCATTTGCCCTGAATGCACTTCCCTGCCAGGTGAGCCCCCATGCATAGTCTGATGGGTCTGTTGTTAGGGTTTGGGTGGCAGGGGGTAGAGTGAATGGTAGTCCCTTGTTTTGGTGGCAGGCCTTTGCTCACCAAAGGAACTGTAGGCAAGGTATGATAGGAATCATTGCTTCTAGATCCTGAGAATGCGGACACCATAGGCTTTTTAGATATCATTGTAGTTTCCTCATATGCAGTCTTGCATATGGAATTAGGAGAATGCAGGAGGCCATGAACCCCAAGGCTTGCAGTATTTGCCTTGCAGATAGCAGGGTTTTTGTGGCCATTAATTTGAAGTAAGCTGTCACTGAATTTGTTTCTCTGGCATGAGGAAAGCCATCTGGGAAGTTGTGTTCAAGCTTGCTCCCAGTAATATAATTTGTTGACAGGGTACAAGATGTGATTTCTTTTCGTTTATGGTATACCACAGACAAGTTAGCACCTTTTGTGTAAATGCCAGATGATTCAAAAGTATGTCCTGGCTTTCTGCCTGAATTAGACAATTGTCCAGGTATGGGTAAATCTGACTATTTCTTTGCCTGCAAAAAGCAATGACTGGAGCTAGGCACTTTGTGAATACCCTGGGCGCAGTATATAAGCCAAAGGGCAGTGCAGAGAACTGATAATGCATGTAGCCTGCTTTGAAGCGTAGGTATCTTCTGCGAGATTCCCTGATTGGGATGTGCAGATAGGCTTCCCTTAGATCCAGTGTTGTCAACGAGGCATCCTTGTCTAGCATAGGAAGCAACTGGTGAAGGGTTAGCATCTTGAATTTTGCGATCACCAAAAAGGTGTTTAGGATAGAAAGGTCCAGGATAGGACACCATGAGTTGTCTTTTCTGGGTACCAGGAAAAGTCTTGAGTAGAAACCTTATCCCTTTTCCTCTTCTGGTACAGTTTGAATAGCCCTTATGCTTAAGAGAGAAAGTACTTGCTTTTGAGCCTCTGCCCACTGATTTGGGGGTAGATCTGGCCAACCGTTTGGGGTTGGTCATCTGTGGAAATGAAATTTGTATCCTTGGGAAACTACATTTAAAACCCATTTGTGCTGGGTAATGAGTTCCCAGTTTTTTCCCTGCACAGCAATCTTTCGCCCTAAAGGAGCAGTCAGTTGAGAAGGGCTTGGAAGTTTCAAAGTTAAGTCATTGAGACAGTTTACCATAGGGGGTACCATCGGGGGGTCTTACTACTCCCTGATTTGGAAGTGGGAGCCCCCCCACTGCTTAGTCCTGTGCGTACCCTGGGACTGAAGCCTGGGTGTTCTGCTGGTTCTGGGTTTGGACTGAGAAGGCCTGGAAGAGGCAGGAAAGGACCAATTCTTAGAGAGCCAATGCCTACTAAATCTTGGAGGCTGTACTTGTAGGAAATCTTTAACAGTTTGCATAGATTTAGCTTTTTCTCCATCTTTTTAAGTACTTCTTCTGCTTTGTTGCCAAACAGGCGTTCCTGATTTAAGGGAGCATCCAGCAACTTAGCTTTAACATCATCTGGCAAAGATTGTTCCTTAAGCCAAGCATGCCTTCTAAGTACAGACCCAGTGGCAGCAGCACTGCAAGATGCCTCTAGTGAATCAAAACCACATTGCAAAGTATGTTTTCCAACTTATTCAGCAGAATGCATTAAATTCTGTAAATCCTTATTTTCAGCACAGTCAGGAATCAACATCATTTTCTGTTTAAGCAATCCAATAATATGCTATTGATACTTTTAACATATGAAACTGGCAGTTTAAGGCCTTAATAGCCAAGGTTGCGTATACCTTCTAACCCCATCTATACAGCACCCTGGAATCTCTATCAGAGGGGGTAGGATTTTTGGCAGATGTAGCCTTAATGCCACTGCATCCCTGTGAAATAGTCTCAGGATCCACAGTAGAATTTTTAAAAAGGAACTTGTGAGAGTCAAGAACCCTGTAATATCTATCAGGTTTTCTGCAAGCAGGAGGTAAAGAGCCAAGGGGCCAAGCTAGATTCTGAAAAGGCATCATCAACAATGTCTAGTACGGGGGGGGGGGGCTAGCTAAAGGCCTGTGCTGGGGCAGGAGTAAGAAATCCCCAAGCCTCTTTTTAGAATCAGAGTAATCCTAGCTTTCCCAGTGAAAATGCTCCCTAAGAGTATGCAAGGTTTCACCAAAAAAGAAATCCTCTGGAGGGGAAGCAGAGGGAATAGAGTCCTCTGCATCAGAATCCTCATAGATAGATAAGGGTAAATCCTGGTCATCAGAGGAAACAGAAATTTCAGAATCTTGATCAGAAGTATCATAAGCAAATTTAGTCCTAGGTTTCTTAGAGGGGGAAGGTTGGCTTCCCCTGATTAAAGTAATAAGGTCTTCAGCCATTCTTATAATTTGTTTTTTAGGCATACAGGCCTGACCATGCCATCTGGGCATCGGTTTTCTAGGCATGGTTCGAGTTTTAGGCCTTGAAGAAGAAGATGGTGTCAGTTTAATATGCAAGTCAGTAGACCTGAATACACCCTCAGAAGCCGGTGCCTGCACAGCGGCTCCAGACCCATCCAAGGTAGAGACATCCGCAGGTTCCACAGTTGAAGCATCTCGCAGCATACTGGACTCTGAATGGGTCTTAGTAGAGGCCTGCGAATCTGAAGTAGCGGGTATCAGGGGCTGCGAAAGCACCTCACTGAGTACTGGCAAACTGGCAACTAGCTTAGAAGAAGCGTCGTCGGCAGCTTTGGACCTAGGCAGTCTGTCTCTGTCTTTATCTTTGCGTTTTTTCGGAATGTCGGTAGTCGGATGGCTTATCGGAGACATATCTGGATAATTGAACCAAGTACCAAAATATTTAGAAGTGTAAATATACAGACAACGAATAGTTCATTGTTTAGGTAAGGCACAAAACCGACAGCGAGGTACGTCGTGGTCAGGGCCTAGGCAAGGAATACAGTACAAATGAAAATCTTTATGAGGTATTTGCTTTCCACAAGAAATACAATTATTGACTTTTACTGACATCGGCTTAGAGCAAGAAAAACTTTCCCCAACGGGGTACTTAGCTTTAGTTGAAGACTTAGGTTCTAAAACTCGAAAACGAAAATTTCACAAGTCGGCCGACCGGCACTTACGAACTGCTTCTACTTCGGGCACCACACGGCAAGAAAGATGGATGTAATGGCATCAGCCGCATGCTTTATACCCCTGACTACCTGACGTCATGGAAGATGAGACAGCAACCGATGCAGGACCCAAGACTTTGATAATCAGGCTGACTGAGGGCTACTGCAAGCAGATAACCCAAATGTGATGACTGCAACAGTGAACACGAAGAACATCAGGCACAATAAACCTTCACCAGCAATTCCCAGCTTAGAAGGGTGTAGGCTATACTCTCCTGCCAAAAGAGTCTAGACCACAAACCTTCCTAATGCAAAATAACTGGTTTGGAACCCAAGTGCTTACACAGGCACAATAACCCTTCAACCAGCAATTCCCAGCTCAGAAGGGCAGTGGCTACCCTCTCCTCCCACAACAGTGCAGACTACAAACCTTCTTAATGTAAAACAATGGGCCTGAAGCCCAAGTGTTTACATCAAGATTAAGAGACTTAGAGTAACAGTTACAATGTAATCCGATACCACACAGATGATAGTGAAATGTCTTATAATCTGTCCACATACATCATGGCATGGTTAGTAGGCCCTGTGTGATCTTGGTGAGAAAGCCCTGTGGTCTGTCCAGCTGCTGCATGTGTCTGGTGAGGTTCATGCAAAAGAGAGCATTATACTGTATTACTGTTCTGATGAGTTTGACTACAGTGCTATCAGACAATCCTGAGATCAGAATGTGATGGTGTGTCTTATGATGTGCACCATATGTATGTACTGGAAAATCATTAAAGAGAAAAGTTTTAAAGTAATGAGAAACACTGCAGTTCCTAACTTCACAACCTTTACAAGAGAACACACTAGAAAGTGCTGATATGATGATGCTATCCACTGTATAACATGGCAAGGCAAACATAAGTGACACGTACAATTATCAGTTCAACAACACAAATGCAGATATACAGTATTAGGCACTAATGTAGTTATGCACCCTGTGCATCAGACCCAAAGCTTTTGTATCCTTGAATCCAAAAGAGAGAAAACAGGGATATAGCACAATTATCATCACTTGCACAGCGTGTTGGGGGGGGGGGGGGCAGAAGGCCTAGGCTGACACAAAAGGCCAGTGAGTGTGTGTGAGTAAAAAAGGGAAGCAGGCAGGCTGAATCATGTAGTTGTTGTGTGTGTCTGTAGGGGTCCTCCATGTGACAGTAGTGTGAGAGAGTTTGCATGAACACAGCCAAGCTCAGTGCTAGCTCTACATCTTGGTATGTCGGACAGGTGTGAGCTGTACATGGTAGAGTTGGCAGTTCATCTTTGTTGTCCCTGCCCACAAGAACTGGTTGTGCCAGGAGTTGCACTGGCACGTCCATGTCTAAGGTCAGATGCAGTACTGCTACTTGTGCATGACTGATGACTGCTGGTCATGCTCCCTTAACAGGAATGTCCAGGACCATGAACCTATGACATGCCATGTCTGGGTGTGGAGAGCACACTTACCGACAGACCAGTGGAAGTACTGCTACTGCAAGAGCATGATCGGGCATGGCCACATTGGCTATCAGCAGATGTTGTGGTTGACCTACACCCACAAGGACACCATTCCCCTCCCAGCAGATATTCCATCACAGACACTGCTCATTCCATGACAGACACCCTTCGGTCCATCACAGACACCCTGGGTTACAACGTGTCAGGCATCTGATCCAGTGAATCAGCAACACTTTGGAGGCAGTCACGCATGTCAGCCTGTGCCACATCCACAACCCTAGCATTTGTGTGGAGTTCCTTTCAGAACGTAGCTGTGCCACCAAGATGGCTCTAAACATACGTTCAGTGACACAGAAGAGACACCTGCACCAGGTGCAGGAGGGACAACAGGCCCCTCCGAGCACCCCTATCAATCCTCCTGCATGGCATCTTGCCCACACGTGCTACGGCCAGACTCAACAAGCACTGAAGTTACAGTGGCCACACTTCTTTGATCAATGTCCTCACCCTCCACCTGTCCAATATCAGCAGGCTCAGTGAACTGGGTAGGTGTACGCCTACTGGCTGTCAATGCAAAATGAAGTGGGTGGCTGGATGTCAACCTCTGTGTCAGATTTAACTTCTGCACCCCACAATTGTGCCTCAATTTTGCCTTCATCATCACCAGTGTCTGATGAGACACTGACATCAAGTGGCAAAGGGCCCGCACTCCCACTGTCATGATCACCTGTGATAAGAAAGAAGAAACACAGGCATACATTAATACCTGCACTACTATAGTGCCATATATGCTAAAGAGCTAACAGTCCTGCCACTATTACAGACAGTACAGCAATGCACACTACAGACCTAAAATCACACATTATGATATTTCTTTAAATTGATCTGCAGTACTGACAAATTTATTTGGCTTACCATCTTGCAGGAGGCATACGTCACTGGATTTCTGACTGTCTTGAAATAAGTTAGGCAAGAGATAAGGACAGCATCATCACATTTAGCAGTAAGACGGGGGTACTACATGTACTCCTCTACATCTGCATTAACTGTATGTTCAAGAAGAACATGGCTGACAACTCCAAACTAAGCTTATCTTTGTGGTAAATTTCAGTCCCCCCAAATAAAGACATGCGATACAGAAGTAAGTTTTATTTCAACTGTTTTACTAAACAACAGTATTTAACTGGTCATATAATAAAGGCTACCTGGAAGCTCCTCCTGGGACTCAGAAGAAGTGGTGCCCATGTCAATGATATGTTATGGGCCACTCTGCTGTGATTTGTTCTGTTGGAGAATATTTGCTAGGAATTCCTTATTGGTGGTGAGAGGTGGTTCTGCAGCAGGCCCACCCACATTTACCCTTTAGTCTTGGGCAACAGCAGCTGCACTACTCTGTGCAGAGGTAATCATGTCAGTGGCCCTGTGGCGCACCTGTTCATATTTCCGGCTGTGCTTCATACTCGTAACCTTTCTTGCATACTGGGATGACCCCTTCCCAGCAGAAATGCCCCATGCTGACAGACAGCTTCAACAATGATATTGTTCACCACTTCACTGACATTTTGTGTCCTTCACTGATATTTTGTGTACTAAAAGACAACAGAATGATAATACACATAAGTATCACATAACTACAAAGTAACCATTTCCAGATAAAACAGTAAAGGTAGGCAGTCAGTAGTACCTACTGGAAAAACATAAAACAGTCTACAGATGTGAGATACTAACAACAGGCAGGATGCAAAACAAGGAGAGCAGCAAGAGCAACATATCCTTGTATGTGCCATAGCAGTAACTGCACTGTGCTTCCTCTCAAACTAACAGTCCATTCTAGTTTGTGACATAACAGTAACTTTACTTTGCTCCACCTACCCACAAAAGAACAGGCACATTAACCATTTTGCTAATAAAACATTTTTGAAATGCTAAACATGCTTTCGTTAAAAGGACCTGTCCCAGAACCATTTGTACATATGTATCACACAGCTTTCTATTTTCATGTGTTGTCAATCATTTGTACCTCTGAAATGCCTTGATAAACATTACATGTCATCAGTATTCTTCTAACTAATGCATACAGATAACAGTGTAAAAGCCTTTGCTTCAAATTATTCATTAATCTCAGTGGAAGGTCTTGCTCTTTCAGTTTAATCATTTTATGTTAATCTTTTTATGTTAATCTCTTTTTATGTTAATCTTTTTTATGTGGAGCTTATCTCCCCGGGCCTCTACTGAAAATGGACATACATCCAGTTAGACTAGCTCGGTTAACAAATGTAAAATAAAATAAATAAAATTAACATATTCTAGCATATATGCATTATGTAGGTAACAAAATGGGAGCATACCTCCTGGAGTTCAATACTGGTCTGTAAAGGTATCTTTGGAAATATTTCTGCTTTTGTGAAGTCCTGCAAACATGTAGCAAGTATCCTCACCATCAATTTGGCTAGCTACACCTTTGCCTTTTTATAGTGAAGCAGATTATTAATGGATGGCATCTGTCTTAGCCTGTGTTTCTGAGATACTAATTACAGCATAAGCAGCTGAATTGCATGCTAATCAACCAGTCTGACAGAGCTATTCAACAAGTTATAAAGCAGCCATGTAGACTCCATGCTGGTATTTCCTGTGGATTTCAATAGTGGAGTACAGATACAGAAAGTCTGCACAGACAGAAAGTTAGGAGTTGCTGCTGCTTAACTCCAATGTATGTGCTACAGGCTGCAGGCAATGCTGCTGCTGCCAATAGGCCTAGGCTGAAACAGAGAAGAGTTTTCAGGCCACATTTAACTTATCACAACATACACAATGTGGACATTGTAGAGTGCTACAAGGTGGATAGGGACACAATACAGGAACTCTGCAGCTGGTCTCAACTCAGAGTCAGAGCCTTTACCTCGCCATGTATTGGCTGTGTACAGCTTGGATCATAGTCAGCCCTGAATTAACACTGTGGCAACCGCTGCAATTACAATGTCAAGCCTGAGCATGTACGGTACTGCATAATAATATTGGCATGTCTTTGTATTTCATCACTTGGTACAGTAAGCAAGTAAAAGGTGGGAGATATGTACGCAAATTAACATAACATGTGACAGCAGAGAGTTATATGACTTGTATGTGTCCATCAGCAAGTAGAAGGCCTCATGCTTCAAAGATTCAGACAACTGATACCTTCCCAAAGTACTGATGATCATTGTGTGCCCTCAATTTAGTACCATACGTTTGTAATGGGAAATCATAACAAAGAGAAGTTAGAAAGTAATGAGACAGATTGCAGTTTCCAACTTCACAGCCCTCATAAGATCACACAGGCAGGATGCAAAACAAGGAGAGTAACATGAGCAACATATCCTTGTTTGTGCCATAAAAAGACGTTATGTACCTATCATAACGTTCCATGTTAGTTGTCTTCATCTCGCCTTCCTTCTTGCTGTTTGGGATCGGAGCCAATCCTTGGCTCCGACTCGGCCATCTTCAATAGCTCGAGAGCTGTTTACTGGCACGAGGCTACCCCTTATCCCATGATGCCTAGCGAAAGCTACCCAGATCTCGTTTGTAATAGCTAATCCCAGATATAAGTTGAGAAAACCAGTTGTCTAAAAACTTGTTGGTTCAATACATCTAATTATAGAATATGTTACGAAAAACCTGGCCAGAAGAACAATAAGGAAAAAAAATACTCAGCCAGTGAAAACAAGAACTCCTCTCAGTCCACTAAGACGGGGGAAGGAGGGAGGGATGCAAGAAGGAAGGCGAGATGAAGACAACTAACATGGAACGTTATGGTAGGTACATAACTTCTTTATGTTGTCTATCTCGCCTTCGTTCTTGCTGTTTGGGACAGCGTCCCTAGCACCTAACATCCTGGGTGGCTCATTGGAACAGATGCTTCAGAACAGTGGAACCAAAGACAGCTCTGCTCTGGGAGACCATATCCACCTTGTAATGAGAGATAAAGGTATGAGGGTTTGCCCACGTGGCAGCTGCAAAGATTGAATCCATGGGCAACCTAGACTGAAAAGCTATGGAGGTGGCTAATACCCTGGTAGAATGACCTTTTGGCTTAGCTGGTAGCTCTTTATTCCATAACTGGTAAATAAAGGTAATAGTATTAGATAACCATCTGGATAAGGTCACCTTGGAAACTGGGAGGCCTTGTTTGTTGAAGGCATAAGAGAGAAATAATTGGTCTGACTTTCTTAGTTCTTTAGTTCTATGAAGGTAAAAACGCAATTGTCTGTGAACATCCAGTTGGTGGAGCTTGTATTCTGCCTTGTTGCTGTGATTGGGAAAGAACACTGGGAGATCTATAGATTGATTTAAATTGTTCTCTGAGCAGACTTTAGGAAGAAAGGATGGATTGGTCCTCAGAGAAACTCTGTCCTTGTGAAACACCAGGTAAGGAGGACGAACACATAGTGCTTGAAGTTCTGAGACATGCCTAGCTGAAGTGATAGCAACCAGAAAAAGTGTCTTCCAAGACAGAAACTTAAGGGAACATGATGCTGCCGGTTCAAAAGGAGGCAAAATTAAGGAAGTTAAGACTAAATTAAGATCCCAAGGAGGAGGGGGATCTCTCACTGGAGGTCTAAGAAGAGATGTTCCTCTCAAAAAAGCCTTATACAGCTTATGAGACATAATGTTAGAATTCAACAATCCGATATGAAAATTTGAAATGGCCGCTAACTGTACTCTAATAGTAGCGGAAGCGGCACCAGACTGAAAAAGTTGTACTAGAAATTCAAGAATTTCATGGACTGGGGCTGAGAAAGGATCCACATTTCTAGACTCTGCCCAGTAAGAGAACCATTTCCATTTACTAGCATATATTTTTCTCGTAGTAGACTTATGTGAGGAAATGATGATATCAGGGACTGCTGGGGAGATACCGGGAAGCCTGGCTAAGGTTGGAAGTGGAGTAAACAAGCTGTAAGCTGGAGCGTTTGGAGGGACTGATGCAACCCACCCGATTAATGAATCAGATCATCTGGAATCGGGTCCAAAATCCAGGGCTGATTGACAAGGTAGGGGTGCAGGAATGGAAACCATATCTGTCGAGGCCAGTAAGGGGCAATGAGGATCATTTTGCAACCCAACGATTTTGCTTTCTGTATGAGGCTTGGTATTAGAGGAAATGGGGGAAAAGTATAAAGGAGTCCCTGAGGCCAATCGTGGACTAGAGCGTCTCTGGGTATGTGACCTGGAAGTGGAAGAAAGGAGAAGTAGTTGCTGCATTTGCTGTTGAGAGGGGTGGCAGACAGATCGCAGCAAGGCTGTCCCCATTTGCGGAAGATAAGATCCGCAACTTCCGGATTCAGAGACCAATCGTAAGGCAAGAGAGTAGCTCTGCTGAGCCTGTCCGCTATGACGTTGGATCTCCCAGGGATGTGCGTCACAATCAGAAAACGTTGGGAGGTAATCGCCCACTGTCACAGTCTGAGTGCCTCTCGACACAGGGGGTAGGACCTGGTTCCGCCCTGTTTGTTGATGTACCACACCACTGACATGTTGTCTGTTTGAATTGCAATGGTCCCAGAAGGAAGCGAGTCTTGAAGGGCTTGCAATGCCAGAAGCACGGCTCTCATTTCTAGGACATTGATGTGCAGGTGGTACTCGTGAGGTTGCCAAGTGCCTTGGACTGTGCTGCCCAGATAATGCCCCCCCACCCTATCAGGGAGGCATCCGTGGTCACTGTGGCTACCGGTGGAGACTGTATGAAAGGTCTGCCCTGAGACACTAGTGGGGAGTCCATCCACCAAGACAGGTGCCTTTTGCATGTTTCTGTAATCAGGATCATGTGAGACATGGGAAGCTCCTGAAAGGACCACTGCGTGAAAAGAAGCCACTGAAGAATTCTCATGTGAAAATGCGCTAATGGAACTAGAAGAATGGCAGCTGCCATGGAGCCCAGAGCTTGAAGGACATATCTGACTTGAATCCTTTTGCTCTGCATTAGGATTAACACTTGCTGACGATTTGTGGAAACTCTTTCCAGTGGTAATCTTGCAAACATTTCCCTTGTGTTTAATTCTGCTCCTATGTAAGTGATAGACTGACAGCGCAACAAGACAGATTTTTCGAAATTTATTGTGATGCCTAGTTGAGTGCATGATGTGATTGTATAATCCCACGCTTGTAAGAGTTGATGCCTGGTGGTAGCAGTGAGGAGCCAGTCGTCTAGAAACACCTGGAATCCTTGATGCCTCGGGTGAACCGTGACTACTTCCATACACTTGGTGATCACCCTGGGGGCTGAGGCGAGACCAAAGGGCAGAGTTCTGAACTGGTAATGACTGGCCCCTACCCGGAAGCGAAGAACTCTCCTGGAGCGTCTGTCCATCTTGATACGGTAGTACACGTCCTGAAGATCTATCGAGCACATCCAATTGTCCTGACCCAGAAAGGGTAGAATGGACTGTAGCGTGACCATCCAAAACTTTTCACTTTGTACAGATTTGTTTAGTCTGCTGAGATCCAGAATCGGTCTCCAGTCCCCTGTCTTTTTTGGTACCAAAAAGAATCTTGAGTAAGTTCCAGATACGAGCTGGTCTACGGGGACTTTCTGAATGGCTCTTTTTTCTAGCAGTTTTGAAACTTCTATGACTGCTTCCTCCCTCAGATTGGGTGGAACATCTGGAAGGGCCTTTTTTGACTGTAAGGGGGATTGATGAAAGGGAATTTTGTAACCTCTGGATATAATGGATAGTACCCATCTGTCTCTTGTTAAATTTTGCCAGGCTTTTGGGTACAGCGAAAGCCTTCCCTGACTGCCTCCAGAGGTGAGCAGCCGGGCAACCCTTCAGGGATTCTGGAAGGGCTTGCCAGAGAAGGATTCTCTGTCACCCTGGTTCTGCGGACCCCCTCTGCCATGAGGGCAGCGTCTGTTATTGTTGTTTTCCCCTCTGCCTCTGGAGGAAAAATTACCACGTGTGTCAGGCAATGATCCCTAGGATTTCCGGAACCACATCTTCCCACTCTTCTGACCCTTGGGGTAAGGTCTAGAGGGAGTGGAAAAACGGACTCCCACGGCAGAGAGAGTCTTGCCTTCTTACTCACACCTGATCAATGTGTCTTTCACCTAAGGCCCAAAGAGAAAGGAGCCATCAAAGGGAGTATTGGTGAAGGACACTTGAAAGAGTTCCGCAAACTGACACAGCCGCAGCCAAGCATGTCTCCTGAGGGCCACACCTGTGCCAGCGGCTCTGCTCGCTCCATCGGCTGCATAGGAAATCAGCCTCATGGAGGAGTTGACTATGGAATTAAGAGTTGCCAGCTGGAAAGCTGCTTTGGCTTGTACTCCCTCAGCTGTAGGATCCTGAAGGGCATCTCCAAGCTCTTTCAGGAGATCCCTTTGAAGATGAATAAAACGACATAGATAGTTCAGGGACCTCACTGAGAAGATCATTGAAGCAAACATTCGCTTTCCGTATCTGTCCATCATCCAAGACTCTGTTAGGGGGATGAACAGATGAAGAGGTTTCTGCTAACTCTTTCTTGGTGGCTGCTGCTACCACCATGGCATCAATGGGCACACCTTTGGAAAGGAATTGCTTATCCTGGAGGGCTGTAATAAACTTGTTAGGTCTCCTCGGTGTTGGCTCCACAGTGTCTGGAGCTGACCAAGCCTTTCAAGCCACCACAGACATGACTGGGTCGAAAGGAGGAGAAACCCAGGAGGTGGAAGGTCGGGAACCGAATGTGTCCAGGAATACAGGCTCATCCTCGGTAGGGGCTAGGGAAATCCAGTTCCCCCTCTGCCTAAGCATTTCAAGGATGTCCAAAAAGGAAACATCTTTAGAGGGGGACCTCGGGGACCCTTCCGATTCATCTAAGTCTGTATCTGAAGTGACAGACACAGGGGAGTCAATGTGTTTCCTCTTGCGCTTCTTCTTCCAAGGGGGCTCCTCTGAGTGATCAGTGGAGGCCTTGGAAGAAAAGGGAGCACCCAATGGGGTGTCCTGGGGCACCGGTTCCTTACACTTGGGGTCTGGAGGAGGAGCAGAGGTTGGCACAGACACTATGGGGGACTGAGCCGATGTTGCTGGTAGTGGAGCTATTTCGGGGGACAGCACACTCCGCATGACCTCGAAGGCATCTTGACCTCGAGGCAGAGAAAGCTCCGGTTCCGAAGAAATAGGAATCTTTCTCCGCGCCAAGGGCAACGGCTCCGAGGCCGATGTTGGAGCAGAGCTTACCTGCACCGAAGCTCCGAGGGGGAGAACGGGGTCGGACAAGAGTCCGATGCCACTCCCCCCTCGGAACCAATGAGAGAGCCCTGGTGTCCAGATTCCTCGATAGAAGGAACAATCGAGGTAATCGGAGCTGAAGGAGAGATGGTGATCGGAGCCGAAGGTTCCACTACCCATACACCAACGACCTCCAGCTCCGAACTCAATGGAGTCGGAGGAGGAATGGAAATAGAGGCGGTTGGAGTCGATACCTGTTGAGGTGGGCTGGATAGTAATTTAGCTAGTGCCTGTGATTTAAGCAACCTACTTACTACTCTCTCCACATCATGATCCAAAAGCCTAGAGGATTGAGAGGAGTGTGAATAATGGTGGCTACGTTCACTTTGTAATAATGGTGACCGTGGCGCCGAGTGGATGGACTCTAAAGAAGGGAACCTCAGTCTCTTATGGCTCCGTGACGGCTCTGAAACATCTGATAGAGCCGACGGAGGAGTTGTCTTGTTGGTGCCAGCCGGAACCGACATACTCGGCTGTTCCAGCACAGGAGTCGGCTCCGAAGGTGGAGCCGACGGTTTGACAGATTTAGGGGATTTCACTGGCTGAGAACTCTTTGCCAGTGAATCTTGAGGCTTCAATAAACCACGAAGGATTAATTTGTTTTTGCGCTCTTACAGGACCCTTGGACTAAAGGCGTGGCAACTGGAACAAGAGTCCTGCAGGTGAACAGCGCCCAAACAATAAACGCAACTAGTGTGCCCATCTGTCAGAGATATTTTCCGACCACATAAGCCACACTTTTTGAAGCCAGAAACTTTCATATCCTTGGACATAACTCTACCACTACACACAATCCAAGTACCACAATACAGACAGACAAAAAATCTCTACACTACTAAACGAACACAACAGTTTTTTTTTTTATATACAGTAAAAAGGAAGGGAAGGAGAGCCTCTAAGTTAAACGGCTGTCCTAAGGGAGGAGGGGAGGGGAGAACTCTCTAATTTAAACAAGTTCTTAAGAATAAAAGGGGCTGCGGAAAGAAGCTAAGTCCACAAACAACACCCACAGAGAATAAAACTATAAGGGGAAGTATACACTAGTTTTAAGAAGTTTAAACAAATATAATTATATAAATATACAAAAGTATACAAGCCTGAGCCAGAAATGACACACCTCGTAGCTGAAGCGGCAAACGAGATCTGGGTAGCTTTCACTAGGCATCATGGGATAAGGGGTAGCCTCGAGCCAGTAAACAGCTCTCGAGCTATTGAATATGGCCGAGTCGGAGCCGAGGATAGGCTCTGATCCCAAACAGCAAGAACGAATGTGAAAAAGACAACTTAACATCTGTAGTTCAGCCTGGGTCCACCCCCCATCGAAGGAACACTGTACCTTTGCATGAGCCATAACTGGAACCCACCTTTGCTTCCCCCAAAAAAGAGCAGTTTAGCCACTTGTTTGTGCCATCCAACCAGCCCTTCATTTGATGGCAACTGCATATCACAGTCATCATCTTCTTTCGGCTGTTCCCGTTAGGGGTCGCCACAGCGGATCATCTGTTTCCATTTCTTCCTGTCCTCTGCATCATGCTCTTTCACACCACTGCATGTCCTCTCTCACCACATCCATAAACCTTATCTTAGGCCTTCCTCTTTTCTTTTTACCTGGCAGCTCCATTCTTAGCATCCTTTTCCCAATATACCCAGCATCCCTCCTCAGCACATGTCCAAACCAACGCAATCTCGCCTCTCTTGCTTTGTCTCCAAACTGTCCAACCTGAGCTGACCCTCTAATATACTGATTCCTAATCCTGTCCATCCTAGTCACACCCAGTGCAAATCTTAACATCTTTAACTCTGCCACATCCAGCTCTGACTCCTGCCTTTTCGTCAATGCCACCGTCTCCAACCCATATAACATAGCTGGTCTCACTACCCTCTTGTAGACCTTCTCTTTCACTCTTACTGGTACCCGTCTGTCACAAATCACTCCTGACACTCTTCTCCACCCATTCCACCCTGCCTGTACTCTCTTCTTCACCTTTCTTCCACACTCACCATTACTCTGAACTGTTGATCCCACGTACTTAAACTCATCCACCTTTACCAACTCTACTCCCTGCATCCTCACCATTCCTCTACCCTCCATCTCATTTACACACATATATTCTGTTTAGCCCTGCTGACCTTCATTCCTCTCCTCTCTAAAGCATATCTCCACCTCTCCAGGGTCTCCTCAACCTGGTCCCTACTCTCACTACATATCACAATGTCATCTGCAAACATCATAGTCCACAGTGCCTCCTGTCTAATCTCGTCGGTCAACCTGTCCATCACCATTGCAAATAAGAAAGGGCTCAGAGCTGATTCTTGATGTAATCCCACCTCCACCTTAAACATATCTGTCACTCCCACCGCAGTCCTCACCAATGTCACACTACCCTTGTACATATCCTGTACCACTCTTACATACTTCTCTGCCACTCCCGACTTCCTCATACAATACCACAACTCCTCTCTAGGCACCCTGTCATATGCTTTCTCTAAGTCCACAAAGACACAATGCAACTCCTTCTGACTTTCTCTGTATTTCTAAAACACTCTCTGAGCAAATATTGCATCTGTAGTGCTCTTTCCTGGCATGAAACCATACTGCTGATCACTAATCATCACCTCCCTTTTTAACCTAGCTTCCACTACTCTTTCCCATAACTTCAAGCTGTGACTGATCAATTTTATCCCTCTGTAGTTACTGCAGATCTGCAAATCACCCTTATTCTTAAAGATAGGTACCAAAACACTTTTTCTCTGTATTCCCTGTTAATATCCTCACACATTTAAGGTAAATGATGTAGACTGGTTTACATACTGCATGTCTCTGAGTACTGGTCAGATACCTGATGAATGGCCAGGAAACACTGAAAGGTAAGACAGAGCTGTATATTTGCAATGAATAATCATAACAGGTTGTGTGATCACTAAGTGCACTACATACAAATATATTAAAATAAATTTACAAATAACAGGTTATGCATTGATATCAGTGTACATTCAGTTGCACTTCGTTGTGTGAGGAATTACTTCATTTCTTTGCTGCAAAGCTGTTTGTGTGGTAAAGATGGCTAAGTCCTCCATCCAGTTTTCTAAAGACGCAGTGGAGTGAGAGTTGTTATCCAGACCTATGTAGACATATCTCATGTGTACCAACATATTCTACTGTGTATGTCACAGACTGATTTTCCTCATTTCAACTCTTTCTCATTTATTTTTTATGGGGGGGAGCACTGTTTGTGCAATGTGTCGCTTAGCACTATGGTTATTCTCATCTCATTTGCAAGTAGAGTGGCAGGCACTAACTGGATGAATGGACTACTCAGACAGCAGACAAGACCCAGATAGCCACAAACATACACCTGAGGCATTCAATTAATACTTTTGGCCATCGTGCAAACACATTGCCTGGCAGTGCACACCCATGCTTGCTGTGTTTGCGCAATGGTTAAGTGATGCACAACACTTTCAAATGTTCCAAACCAGAATATGCACACTTCCAGTTAGCGTAATACCTGTAACTGGTGGGAAAACATCATTCTACATTGGTCTTGATCTGTGGGAGGCATGGCAGGCATTCATGGAGAGGTTTAGAGATTCCATGCTCAAAGATGGGGTATCCAGGAATCCAGAGTGTTTTGGACTCCTAGTGAATGAACACTGTCCCAGGCTTTTGCAGACAAGACTACTGTGGTTTGGATTACAAGACAGAAGCATGGAACAATCTGACCTAGGCTCTGACCAGTTCTACCAGTATTTCCTGCACTGGTGAAAAATGTAGGAATCACTACAGAGACCTCCAGATAAAGAAGAGGGATACCTTCAACTGTAGGACTTGAGGGCACCCCACAGATGTGTAAGTATCACACAGACTACTTGTAAGAGTTAAAAGTTGGATATAGTCAGGATTGGTTTTCATAACAGTATTCTGTTCTGTTTTTTCTGCAGCCATCGCAGACAGAGAACTGAATGCACAAACCCATGCCACTAGATTTGCATGGATGCGAGAAGCATGTGGTATGTATGCATCCAAACAGTACTGTTATTTTAGTATTACAAGTAAAGACACATTTATTGTTTTATTATACAGTTTTATTAAACTGAGCATTCATCTCTCAGCAGTAACAGGACAGAACACATGTATTAGTCTGGAGACCAAAACAACAGTTCAGTATTAGAGAATAGTCAGAAGTTGTTGGTTCAAAAAACACCCTTCCTAAATACACATTTCTTTAAGTTTTCATCGATATTGCAATGTAACGTCAGAGCTCTAAAGCAGTGGCACCAGTGGCCAGCTGTAAACAGAAATCAGTATACACGGAACACACATATGTGCAATATATGCACACATCAAGGATTTCTTGCTGCAATCTGTAATATAGGGTGCATCTGTTATGAGCTGGGTAGTCTTAAAAGCAAAAAATGTATTTGTTAGGAGTTGGTAGTCTTAAAAGCAAAGGTAACAGAATAGAGTCAAATAATGGTATCAATGCACTGTACATCACATATGTAGTTGCTAAAGCTCTCCCTTATTTTTCTCTCACCCTAACCCTTATCTAGTCTTTTTTTTTTTACTTTTTTTTCCCCAAAGCATAGCAGGGCAGGCCTGCCCTAGGGGATCCACCTGCCACCATTCCACCAGCTACAGCACCAAAGCCCAGTATGTCTGGGATGCAACCTGGTAGCACTCCCTCTGTTGACCCTGCACTACCTTGTCCCTCAGGTAGTCCTGCCCTGTAGGAAAGGCTAGTGGGTCCTTCTGGGAGCAGAGGCACAGGTGGTGTTTTTATCAACTGCAATTAAATGCCAGGGTTGGTGCGTAGGATTGTGCGCCACACAGTTGGTACATGTCTATGCCAGATGGAGACACTGTTCTCCATCATTGTATTGAACAAGGATATGCAGAAAGACACTGCAGCCATTGGCGCAGTGAGATGACAGTGACAATAGTCCAGTGTGTGATGACCTGATTCTCACTGCCACCCAGCTTGATGCCCATGGGTTATAGCAAGGTCACACCCTCTCCTCAACCATGGTGTTCACCCACCTCTTGTGTCATTCACCACCCTTGTCCCTTGTCTTGTTTGTCTTGTCTATCTGCAAATGCTTCCTCACCTACCCAACTTACCCCACCCAGACATTCTTACATATCTTTCCCAGCATTCCTTTCTCTCCAAAAAAAAAAGGCACCTGTTTTTTATTTTTTTTATTTTTTTTTTTGTGAGACATTACCCCATACATAGCTCTTCATTTCATACATGTATCTTCATGACGCACTTGATTCGGTCCAAACGGCTATAGAACATGACTATGTTGTGGTCACCCTTCTGTCTGGAGGTGACAGTCCAAAATCAGCTAATATTCTGCATATATGATGAGCAATATCGCATATGCGAAAACACTCCATGTAGGCTCTGCATGGAACGGGGTATTATTATAAGTGCAACTTTTAACATTTAAGCAGAACTGAAATAAAAGATATCCATCTCTCTCACTACACACACACACACACACACACACACACACACACACACACACACACACACACACACACACACACACAAATTTGTTTGTGTTTACTATCAGGCCTTCTAGTCACCAATCTAGATTGATTTATTTAAGTTTCGACTGATTCAATCTTCCTGCACACGATGGAATCCTTAAATGCTTTCTTCAACACCACAGTTCACAGAAGAATTCATTTTCCAGCTCACAGCTATAATGTTACTACCAGGAAAAAAGAAGTTATGTACCCACCATAACATTCCATCTGCATTGTTGTTCTTCATTTGTCTTCAGCCTGTGGGCATAGGCACCGACATCGGTGCCAAGGCGACCATATCCAAGCTACAATGCCAAAACGGAAATGCTCCCCTATCCATAATGCCCCTCTCTCCCTCACTACCTCAGATCGAGTTTGCCTGACAAACAAGTTCCTGATCCAGACCCCTAGAAACACCATGACAGTCAACATACTCTACAATAGGAGCCATACAGAGAGAACAGAAGGCCTCCTCTGCCAGGCCAAGCACTCATGGAAAAGGGGTTGGAGGGAGGGAAGGTTGAAGAAAAATGAACAACAATAATGCTGATGGAATGTTACAGTGAGTACATAACTTCTTTATCTGACATTGCTGTCTTCATTTGATCTTCAACCAGACAGAGTCTCCAGCTACTTGAGCACTGAGTGGCCGTAAGGAAGGATGTTTCAGAGCACAGCTGAAGCAAAGGAAGCTCTGCTCCTAGATGAAATATCCAATTTGTAATGGGAAATGTAGGTGTGAGACCTAGCCGATGTAGCTGCAGCGCACATCTCATCAACTGGTACCCTGGAGGAAAAAATTGATAAAGTAGACACAGCCCTGGTGGAGAGTGCTTTAACTGCAGAAGAAAGAGGAACACCATGCTTCTTTTAAATAAAAGTTATACATTTCGCAATCCAGTTGGCAATCATTACATTGGAAACAGGCGATCCCAATTTGGACTTAGAATATGATACAAACAGCTGATTGGACTTCCTAAAAGATTTGGTTCTGTCTAGACAGAAACAGAGCTGCTTATGTACATCAAGCTTGTGTAATTGATACTCCCCTTTATTTTGAAACTCTGGGAAGAGCACAGGGAGATGAATGACCTGATTAATATTATTCTCTGAAGCGACCTTGGGCATGAAGGAAGGATACGGTCTAAGAGAAACATAATCTTTGTGAAAAATAAGGTACGGGGCTGAATGCAAAGTGGTTGTAATTCAGAAACCCGCTAAGATGAAGTGAGAGCTACCAATAGAGCTGTTTTCCATGACAAAAACTGTAGATCCACTTTTGTGGAGGGCTCAAAGGGAGACAACACCAGGTCTTGAAGTACAAAGGTTAGATCCCAAGCAGGGACCGGATGCTTAAATGGCCATGCCGTAAAAGAAAAGTTCTTATCAAAATAAACATTACACAATCTAGAAGCGGCCAAATAAGAATCCTTTAGTCTGACATGATAATGGGTTATGGCAGCTAGTTGGACTTTAACTGTAGAGAAACTGGCACCTTGGTTGAAGATACAAGCCAGAAAGTCTAAAACTGAAGGAACAGAGGCAGTAATAGGATCCACCAAATTGTGGGAAGCCCAAATGGAAAACTTCTTCCATTTACTAGCATAAATCTTCATGGTGGATGACTTGTGAGTGGAAAGCAATATATGCTTCACAGGAGATGAAAGCCCGGGAACTCTAGCCATCAATGGAACAGCAGAAGACAAGCTGTGAGCTTCAGGCTTTCCAGATCCGAATGATAGTCGTCCTTCGTACTGGAAATCAGATCCCTACATCAATCCCAAATGCAAGGAGAACTGACCCTGAGAGATTAAAGGAGAGGAACGCAAACCTGACAAGGTCAGAAGGGGGCAATGAGGATCATGCGGCACCTCGACCTCTGTGCCTTCTGAAGGAATTTCGCCATAAGAGGAAGGTGAGGGTAAGCATACAGCAGATCAGGGGGCCAAGCATTAACTAGAGTGTCTCTGGGAGTCCCTCCTCTGGGGGGAATCAAGGCAAAAAATTCGCTGCACTTAGCATTGGAAGGTGAGGCAAAGAGATCGCAGCTTGTTTGACCCATCGACCCCATTTCCAGAAGATCATGTTCGCCACTGATTTTTTCAGAGACTGCTCATGAGGAGAGAAAATGGTCCTGCTGAATTTGTCCGCTAGGATGTTACAACTCGCTGGAATGTGCATTACAATAAGAAGGCGGCCTGAGGAAATTGCCTATTCCCGCAATCTCATCGCCTCTCAACAGAGTGGGTAAGATCTGGTTCCTCCGTTTGTTGATCTGCCAGACCTCTGCCATGTTGTCTGGATAGCAATCATTCCACGTGGGAGAAATGAATGCAGTGCCTGCAACACCAGAAGCACTGCCCTCATCTCCAGAATGGCGATGTGTAGATTGGTCTCTGACACTAACCACATCCCTTGAACAGTCTTTCCCAGCTAATACCCCCAGCCCCACCTTGCCAGGAGGCATCCGTGGTGACTGTGGCCACAGGAGCAAGAGCCACAAAATATTGACCTTCTGCTAAATTCTGAGTGTTTAACCACCAAAGAAGGGAGGACCTGCAGGTTCTGGACAGCCAAATGAGATGGGACAGGGGCTGGTCCAGGAGCAACCACTGAATTAATAGGGTCCATTAGAGAACCCACATGTGTAGCCAAGGGTAAAATAACAATGGTTGCTGCCATAGATCCCAAAGCTTGAAGGATTTGGGTGGCTGACAGCAAAGGCATTTCTAGAAGACCACTCACCTGGCCCTGAAGAGACTGAATCCTGTCGCTGGTGAGAAAGACCTTGCCCAGAGATGTATTCAACAGTGCTCTAATGAATTCCAGGGAATGGAGAGGCTCCAATTGGCTGCTGAGATTTTTGGCTCAATAAAATAAAATCTGTCACAGTCGCCACTTTATTCCTCTCTTGCAAACAACTGAGAGGAATAATGACATAATTTTATTTTATGTATTTTTTTATTTTATGTTGAGCAACAAGGTAGCTGTTCATGGTTTCTTCTTTCACTTTCATACTTTCAGCCATTAGAGTTATCATCTGTATATCTGAGGTTGTTAATACTCCCAGCAGGTTTGATTCCAATTTTCTGATTTGTTTAACCTAGCATTCTGCCCAACGTAAGAAAACATCCCTCTCCCACACCCATATGGTCTTACCAGGCAATCTCTCCTCAGTTCAAACAACTAAAGTAAAGTAAACAAATAATCACTGCCGTGCACATGGTATAATGCCAATACTACCCACAGCTTCAACTGTCAAGTTTCCTGTTACAGATATCAACAGCTGCTGCATAGCCAACCCCCATCCCCCTTTTTAATTAAGAAAGAACAAGATGGATTATTGCAATGAGCAATATATTCTGTTAACAATGCCTTCAGAAGTCTTTGGTGACCTGCCAATATTAAGTTTCACTTTAAGCTATGAAAAAAAAAAATTTCTCTGAGGCTTGACATGCCTGCTGTCTGACAAGCTCTCTGAGGAGAGATTTATTTCAGGGTTAAGTTCAGTCCCTGCAACCTATACCATCAGTACTTAACTCACAAACAAACAGGCCATACACTGGCTAGCTAACAACTGTTACTATGTGGTACATAAAGAAATTAGGCAACACACCATAATTTGGGGTTCAAGTACGAGTCACTTTTTAAATTAGGACAGGTTAATCATTTTGTTATTATAGATGAAATATTGAACCCTAAACTGGTAGGAATGTTTATTTTTTTTAATTCTCAAACATTCATTACAATTTTAAAAATAAAAAAAGGAATACAGGAAAACAAAGTTATTTTGGTGCCTCAGTGAGAAGGAGTTAAGGTCCAGAGGAAATTTAACAGAAAATGATAAAGATGATTTTTTTTTTTTAGCCACATGAATTCTTTCTCTCTCTTTCTTCATTTCTCACGTTTCCCCTTCTACCAACTCTACAGCAACTGTCCAACATTAAAAATGATTGGCTGGCCTGCTGGTGAGGTAGGAGGGTGCACAGATGTGGACATCACCTACCCCCCCAAAAACTGAGGTGCACTACCAGCCACAACTCTAAGCTGAGATACTAGATGATTAGAGGCTTCTGTGCTTCCCAAAAACCATAAGTTGCCTGTTTTTTGCTTATTTATACTATCTACTACACTTTTTATTGCCTGTCGCCTACTTGAACACTGTATTTAAAAACTGTGCACTAAACTACAGTGTTTTACTCCAAATGTCTACCTTACTCTGCCTGCTAAATCATATTTTATTGCTGTTTTCACTGTTTTCAAAGCTCTTTTTGCTAGTCTCACTGTTTAAGTATTTGCTGGTACGTTTCACAGTTGCAAAGCAATCTATTCTGCTTGTTCTGGTTTTCCACCAAGCTGTGTTAAAATAACTGATTTATAGCTGTTTAAAACATTCTTTAGAGTCTTCTTGCTGATTTTCGGCTGTTTAAAATGTTTTTAGCTTCTCACTGCTATTCTTCTGCTGTGTTAAACATTCTCTAGCGTTTCCCACCAAAAATAGGGTAGCTAATAGCTGTAGCATAGTCCAGATACAGGTTTGCTGCATCTAGGTCTGCTTCTAGTGGCTGTTTGTTCTGAGCACATTTTTCAGGTCATCTTTGATTGCAAGGGCCCTTCTGCACTCTAGTGAGAGAAGTGTGCTGAGTGGAACCTGTCTGGTGAAGGGTGATGGGTCTACGGCTTGGAGTAAGCATCCTCACTGGTCCTTTTGAAACTTTTTAAAGTTTTTTTCCCCAAGTTTTTAGCTTCTAGTATTTAAGGCCCGTCTTTGAGCATTTCACAGCATCGCTCACTGCCACACAATTGTGTGTCATAGCTGAACAGATAAATTCAACAATTTTTCCCTTAGATACAGCTGTAGCACATTAGTGTAGCCCTCATCCTTGGTACTTTCCCAGTCAAAGAGATACTGCTAGTGAGCTGTAACCTATTAAACCACCAGCAAAAAAAAAAAAAAAACAGAAATATCTATCCACTGAGCTCCTCCTTGATCAATCCTGAAAAGCCCCATTCTGATAACAGTCTTTAACCAAGCATTATGGACAGTTGGACTACCCTTGTTTCTCCTGCCAACCTTATTGACATGGATCTCTTGAAGCAGTGTAGCAACTGCCTCATGTACATTGACAATCCTCTACTAATAATTCACTCTAGTACAGAGTGCGAGAGATGTATTTACACCAAGGCTCTTGAATCCAATGTAATAACACCAAGAACCTTGAATCCATTCTCTTTCACACTCGAAATAGTAACATTGAAGAGGTTGTCAACCCACTCACCACTACTCATGTATATAGTACCACTACTCATACATATAGTATGCATCAAACTCAAAAATCAACATACGTGGAAGTGCTCTCAAAAAACTTACAGAAACACCAGAGACCTCCAAATCACAAGACTGCTACAACTAACAAGTTCTCACAGAACCCATGATACATACTAACACCAGTGTCTCACCTAACAAGCCCATAAGGCATAACACTCAGAAAACAAATTTGCTTGTCATTGGAGACTCCATAGTGAGACACAGAGATGTCCCACTCACCAGGATGGAGAAGAAGAAAGTCACAGTCAGCTGCCTGTCTGGTGCCAGGATTCATCAGATCACGCATGCACTCAGGTCTCTCAGCAATGTTACAGTGAAAGACCTGAGAGGTAACCCACTGGACTATATGAAGAGAGACATGATTGAGCTCTCTGAATGTGTGTGTCCCAGGCAGGTATATCCCTAGCCTTGAGCACCATACTAGCCTCACCTATAATGATACCACAGTATAAACAAAAAATGATTGATTTCAATAACTGGCTTAGCTTTTGGTGTCATTCAAAGGGGATCCAGTTCCTGTCAGCCTGGGAAGCCATAGTTGATAAACCTCACTGCTTTGCCAGAGACAGTTTGTACCTGGCTCCACTAGGCTTTTGGCTGCTGGCAAAGGCTCTTGCCTCCCCATAGTGCCTTTTTTAAGGCAAGGCCTCGAAAACAAACTTGCCAATGTGAATTTTGCCAATCATAACAAAATAAAGGTCATGCTGCTAAACGCTAGGAGCTTAAACCAAAAACTGTACACCCTGGAAGCAATTCTGTCACTGGAAGATGTAGATGTCTGTGCAGTCACAGAAACCTGGTTCAAGACCTCAGAGAGTACTCTGGCCTTGCAAGACTACAATGCCTTCCACACCTTCAGACTGCAAAACGAATGTGTGGGAACCAAAGGAAGCAGTTTTTCTATGTATATTAGAGATAAATTCACCTCCCATCTAGTTAGACTGGACAACTCGATGGAGTTACTCCAAGTTCAGGTTATGATGGGTAAGACTCCCATTCAAGTCACAGCCAGTTTTAGATCCCCCTCCATGGGTCATGACATCCACGAAACCTACTTGACCAAACTGAATTCAATCCAAATATTACCGAACACTCTGGTTATGGGGGATTTCAATTATCTCACCATCAGTTGGGAAACCTATGCTAGTCCTTACTTGCTACCACAAAAGTTCCTTGACTTTGTTAACTCAAATGCCCTGAAACAAATTGTTCATACCCTGACAAGAGGAACAAACATAACAGATCTGGTCCTCACTAACACATGCACTGCCACAACAATGAGACCCTCATTAGTTAAATCTGACCACAATTCATTCACCTTTGAGCTGGCACTAACACTAGAACTCACAAAGGGTGAAATCAAACTAAAAAACTTCACAAGACAAACTATACCCTCTTAGGTGAAGGTACAAATGCATTCTAAGCCCTCCCCCCAGCTGGAAGTGGTAACTACACTGAAGTTTACACTATAGCCCTGTACAATCACCTGCATAAGTGTATAGACTCGGCTGTACCAGGAAGAGTCAAAGCCAGAGCCCCAAGTAAAAACAAGCAGCCATGGGGAACATCCAACATCAACAAACTTTACAATAAATGCAAAAAGTAGCTGCCCAAGAAAACAAAGGCAAGGCCCCAACACTGGAAAAGCATCCTCATCAGTCTCAACAGGCAAATAAGACAACTTGTCAAATACTATAAGGGCTCCTTTGAGAGAAACTTAGAAAGCACAGCCAAAGAGAACCAAAAGGCCTTTTACAGCTACGTATGTAGCCTAAAAGGTAGGACCCAAGCATGTTCAAAACTAGTGACTAATGGTATCATACACACTGATCCCACAGAGATAGCAAACCTGCTAGGGGATAGGTTGGGTGAAAATTTCATTCTCTTATCCCCTCCAAATTTACCACAAACATTCCCCCAAACTCCCCCCCAACCCTACATATTTGAAGAGCAGGTCATTAAAGCCTTGACCGAGGCAAAAAACACAGCATCCAATGGGACTAGACGGCCTCCCAGGCTGTCTTCTAAACAGGTTAAAATATAAACTAGCATCACCATTAAGTACCCTTTACAATCATAGCCTAACCACAGGCTTTGTTCCTGCAGAATGGAGAACAGCAACAGTTATTCCCCTCTACAAAGGTGGCCTAGCAACAAACCCGGGGAATTACAAACCCCGAAGCCTGACCAGCCTCATCTGTAAGGCCATGGAAAGTACAGTTGTGTACCAACCATAAATGTAGATGCTCGAGTGTATTCACTGTTGCAGTCATTACTCTTGGGTTATCCGCCGGCAGGCTACCTGCAGTCGGCCCGAGTTCCAAAGTCTTGGTCCGGCGTCGGTTGCTGTCGCCTCTTCCCTGACGTCAGTGCACCAGGGGTATAAAAGATGTAACCAACGCCATTTTCTTCAGTTTTTCTTGCCCCAGATGTCAGCTGCCCCCAGAGGAATGCTGGAAAAATAAAATGATGCCAAAAAACAAGCATGTACTGATATAAACATATCCTTCATCTACAAGCAAATACACCACATAGGTTGTATAGAGTTGAGAAGTACAGAGAAGTCCCAGCAATGAAAAGGGGGATGGTGGGTGGGTAACCTGGACTGCAACAGTGAATACACTCGAACATCTACATTTATGGTAAATACACAACTGTACTATGTTCATCGTGTTTCACTGTTGTAGTCATTACTCTTGGGTAGAATCCCAAAGCTGAGGTAGGGCGGCTGGGTCTAAATTGGATTTGGAGAGGCTACCAGGCCCTACAGGACTGCAGTGGCAAAGCCTGCTCTGGATTTAGAGTAAAGAGGCAAGTGGTAGTGCTTGGTGAAAGTGTGCACTGAGCTCCAGGTTGCCACTTCTAAAATGTCTTTGGTTGGTACTCCTCTGAGAAAGGCTGCTGAAGTGGCTGCCGCTCTGGTAGAATGTGGCCTAATGACCTTAGGGACTGATTTGCCATGTTGTGCATAACAGAAGCGGATGCAGTGTCCTATCCATTTTGAAATTGTCTGCTTTGTGATAGGCTTTCCTTGTGATCCTGCAGCATAGGCTACAAACAGTTGCTCAGTTTTTCTGAAAGCTTTTGTTTTGTCCAAATAGAATCGTAGCTGTCTGTGTATATCCAAAGCGTGCAGAAGTCTCTCCCCTTTATTCTGGGGATTTGGGTAGAAAGTTGGTAAATTAATGGTTTGGTTCAGGGCCACATTGGAAACTACCTTTGGCATGAATGTTGGGTTTGTCCTGAGAGAAACCCTGTCCTGGTGAAAAATGATGAATGGTTCCACAGCCATTAATGCCTGTAACTCTGAAACTCTTCTTGCTGAAGTTACTGCTAGGAGCAGAGCACTTTTCCATGATAAGAATTTTATATCAGCTGTGCTGGCTGGCTCAAAAGGAGGCAGTGTGAGTTTTTCTAAAACAAAATTGAGATCCCAAGTTGGTACTGGTGCTCTCCTTGGGGGTCTTATGTTTTTTGCCCCTCTAAGGTACTGTCTTAGTAGAGGATGTGAAAAAATAGGAGGTTCCATATTGTAATGAGCTGAAATGGCAGAGGCATGAATTTTAATTGATGAGAAAGATAGGCCTTTGTCCAGCATCTCAGTTAGGTATTGTAAAATCTGAGGTATATTTGGAACAAGTGGTTCGAGTCCTTGTGCCTGGTTCCAAGAACAGAATCTCTTCTATTTTTCTGCATAAGATTTCCTAGTGCTGGGCCTCCTGGCTTCTAAAATGACATCCATAACAGCTTTAGAGAGAGGTGCAGTCTGAGTGGCTACATTATCTGCAATGCTGCCAGATTTAAAGTTCTGAGTTGATTGTGCAGACTCTGATTGTTTTGTTGAGTCAGAAGGTGAGGAATTTGAGGTAAAGGCCAAGCTGGGCCCTGAGACAAGCTCTTTAAGATTGGGTACCTGTGCTGGCGTGGCCAGTCTGGGGCAATCAGGATTATTTTTGGCCTTTCTTGTCTGAATTTTAGGAGCACCTTGGTAAGAAGAGTCATTGGAGGGAAGGCATAGACTGTCAGGGCTTTCCAGCTGAATGATAGAGCATCCACTTTCCATGCTTGAGAGTGATAAGTTCTTGTGCAGAATTTCTTTAGTTGGTAATTGTGAGGGGAGGCAAAAAGATCTATGTCTGGGCATCCCCATTTCCTTGTTATCATGCTGAACACCTGTGGATTTAGTTTCCATTCGTGAGGGTCCATGAGATTTCTGCTTAGTTTGTCTGCCAGTGTATTTTTTGTTCCTGGCAGGAATTGTGCCTGCAGATGTACCTGGTAGGTTAGTGCTGTGTTCCACAAGGTCATGGCTTGCCTGTATAGGGGGTAGGAATGTGTGCCCCCTTGCTTGTTTATGTACCACATAACTGTGGTATTGTCCGTCTTTATTAGTAGTTGTCCTGGTGTAGTAGGTCCTTGAAAGCTGTCAGGGCATTCTGTACAGCTAGCATCTCTTTCTGATTGATGTGAAGATGCATTTGTTCCTTGGGCCACGTGCCCTGAATACATTTTCCTGACATATGTGCCCCCCAGGCATAATCCAATGCATCCGTTGTTATTGTCTGCCTGGCTGTGGGTAAGGTGAAAGGCTGTCCCTTGTTGTGGTGACAGGCCAGGGACCACCATCGAAACTCCTGTTGTAGGCAGGGAATTAAAGTTATAACTGTCTCCAGGCTGTGACAATGTTGAGTCCAAACACTTTTTGGATACCATTGTAGTTTCCTCATATGCAGTCTTGCATATGGAATTAGTAGAATGCAGGATGCCATGAAGCCCAGGGCCTGCAGAATTTTTCTTGCAGGGAGCTGGGTCTTTGTTGCCATCAGTTGAAAAGTATTGAGTCAGTTGCCTTTGTTTGTCTGGCGTGAGATAAGCCATCTGGGCAGTTATATTTAAGCTTGCACCCAGGAATATTATATCTTGAGAGGGCAGTAGTTTTGATTTCTTTTTGCTTACTGTGTACCCTAGGCAAATTAGTAATCTTTTTACAAATGCCAGATGCTTTAGTAGAATGTCCTTGCTCTCTGCTTGAATAAGGCAGTCGTCCAAGTAGGGATATATTTGAATTCCTTTTTGTCTGCAAAATGCAATTACTGGTGCCAGGCATTTTGTGAAGACCCTGGGCGCAGTAGATAAGCCAAAGGGCAGTGCAGAGAATTGGTAATGCATTGAGCCTGCTATGAATCTGAGGTATCTTCTGCAAGTTTGTCTGATTGGGACATGCAGGTATGCCTCCTTGAGGTCCAAAGTAAGTAGCCAAGCCTTCTTGCCTAGCCTGGGTAGACGCTGCTGTAGTGTTAACATTTTGAATTTTGGAACATCCAGGAAAGTATTTAGGATTGACAGGTCCAGTATTGATCTCCAGGCTTTGTCCTTTTTGGGCAAAATCCTTGCCCCTGTTCTTGCTGTGGTACTCGTTGAATAGCTCCCATGTCCATGAGAGCAGCAATTTGTTTTTGCGCCTCTGCCCACTGGTTTTGTGGCAGGTCTGCCATACCTCTTGATTTTGGAAGCATGTGAAAATGGAACCTGTAACCCTGAGAAACAATATTCAGTACCCATTTGTCCTGGGTGATTATGTGCCAATTTTTTGAGAAAAGTGCTAGCTTTCCCCCTAGGGGTGCTGCCAAAAGTTAAGTGCTTGGCATCTGTAGAGGGAAGTCATTGGGACTGTTTCCTATGAGGTTGTGATTTGTCTTCCCCTCCTTTGGGGGCTGAAGCACCCCATTGTTTAGGTCTGTAGGAGCCTTGGGGCTGAGATCTGCCTCTTGGGTGTCTGTATCTGCCTCTTTGTGGTCTGTCTGACACCGGAAAGGACCAATTTTTTGAAGGCCAGTTTCTGCTAAACCTAGGTGGTTGAACTTGTAAGAAAGCCTTTACTGTCTGCATTGATTTTGCTTTATCCTCCATTTTCTTTAACACCTCTTCTGCCTTAACACCAAACAAAGTATCATGCTGTAGTGGAGCATCCAATAATTTTACTTGAACATGGGCAGGTATTTATTTATTTATTTTATTTTACATTTGTTAACCGGGCTGGTCTAGCTGGATACATATCCGTTTTCAGTAGAGGCCCGAGGAGAAAAGCTCCAATACACAATGGAAGTACATATTTAAATTACAAGATTCAAAGTATTGTTACAAAAAAGAGAATATAGCTTACATATGCAGGAATGAAAATTTACATAGATGTTATATAAGACAAAAGGACAGACAGGAAAGTTATACACAAAACATTGATTTCGTTAATGATACTGGAAAATAGACTGAAATCAGAGATTTTCCTTATTACTAAAAGGAAAGAGAGATTTTAGAGATCTGCAATTAGGGAAATGGGCTAGGGATATGGGACTAGAAGTTATGAGATATGTAGTTAGTCAGGTTCTCGACATGGGCATGTCCATTGTGTGGAGAGATATTCTTTAAGGTTAGATTTGAACTGATTGAGTGAAGTAGTAAGTCTAAGGTTGTTTGGCAGGGAGTTCCACTGCTTGCCAATGGAATTGGCGTAAAGGGCATCCCCACCTGAGTTTTTTGCTTTAATGGTTAGGATCTGGATGCTGTTTGATGATCGGAGACTGTTGAGGTTAATATATGGAGTCAGAATTTTGCACAGTGAGGGAGTTCTATCAGGATGGTTGATTATTTTATAAGCTTCGGCAAGTTGGCTACGTTTGAGGAGATTTGGCAGTTCCAACCAGCCAAGTTTTCGCAGATTAAGGCAATGATGGGTTTGATAAGGGGAACCTGTAATAAATCTGGCAGTGTGGTTGTAGGCAAGAGAGAGCATGTTAAGTTCACGTTTATTGAGAAAAGAGAGGATCGGGGAAGCATAGAGGAGGGAAGAGAGGAGATGGGTGCGGGCAATAGTTAATTTGGTAGTGGGAGTTAGGAAGTTTTTAATTCTGTACATAGATCCTAGTTTTTTGTTAACAGACTTTACTGTTTGGGTAATGTGTATGTCGAATTTGAGCTTATGATCAATAGTGACACCTAGCAGTTTGGTACTGGTGACAGGGGTTATGAGGGTCCCATTATTGGATTTAATATGAAAGGTTATGTTGTTAGTGTTTGGGAGTTCTTTGCCTAGAGGTGAGAAGACGTTGGGGAAGAAAAGTAATAGTTTGGTTTTAGCTGGGTTAAGTAGGAGTTTTAAGTCAGTGAACCATTTTCAACTAGTGAAAAACAATGTTGTGTGGTCATTTGGAGATTCGAGAGGGAGACGTCGGAGCAGATTAAGGTGGAGTCGTCGGCATATTGTATGCAGGTGGATTTAGGGATGACTGATTGAAGGTCATTTATGAAGATGGAAAACAGAAGTGGGCCCAGTATCGAGCCCTGAGGAACACCTATGGTATTAGGGAGCAGTCCTGATATTCTGTTTTGCCACAGGACAGCTTGTTGCCTACCAGCGAGGTAGGCATTGAACCAGTTTAGTGCTGGAGTGTCCAGACGTAGGGTTTCAAGGATGTTGAGAAGGAATTGATGATTGACCATATCGAATGCTTTTGATAGGTCCAGAAAGAGGGCAGAGGATATGAGTTTGTTATTACGATTGTTGTTGATTGAGTCAACAAAGGAAAGGAGGGCAGTAGTTGTACTATGGTGTGGGCGAAAACCATGCTGGGCATTGGACAAGAGATTATTAGAGGTCAGACAGTGAAGAAGTTGTTTGTGGATGCATCTTTCCATGATTTTCGCTATCGGGGACAGAATGGCTATTGGTCTATAATTTGACGTTTCCAGGGAGGTACCTCCTTTGTGAAGTGGAATGATACAGGAAGTCTTCCAAATGGAGGGAATGTTCATCTCAGTTATAGTTCTATTTATTAGGATTGATATGGGGTAGGCTATTTCATCAGACGCAATTTGTAAGAATTCCAGGGAAGGTGGTCAGCCGCTAGGGTGGTTGGTTTGAGTTTTTTTAGGAGGGAGCATACATAGGAGGAAGAGACTGGCTTTAAATTGAAGGGGGTAGGGGTGTCAAGATGCAGTTTAGCAGCAGGTGGGGAAGTGGAGGTAAGGTGACTGGCTAGGGTTTGGATAGTCTCAGTGAAGAATGAGTTAAAGGTGTTGGCTACTTCTTCTTGGCCTTTCTCTAACAGTTTCTCAGGGTTGGGGTGGAAGTTTTGCCTGGGTGCAGAAGGTTGTTAAAACCTGCCCAGAATTTCTTTGCGTTGTTCTGGTGTTTTTGTTGGAGAATCTGGAAATATTGGTTTTTGTCTTGGGTAATGGCAGTTCTAGTGGCGTTTCTTAGTTGTTGAAATTTATAACGGTCTTGGGGGTTTTGTGGCTCTCCATTTGTCCCAGGCTTGGTCACGAAGTTTGATTTTGGATTTAGTATCACTAGTGAGCCAAGGTGCTATGCGAGTTTTGGTTCTAATTTGTCTATGTGGAGCATGTGAGTCAAGTATCTTAAGGAACGTGTCATTGAAGTGGGACACACTCTCTTCTAGTGAAAGAGTCTTTAATATGGTCCAGTTGCAGGATTTCAGGTCGGCAAGAAATAATTGAGGGACAAATTTTTTTTTGTTTCTGATTAGTCTATATAGGGGGGTGTTAGAAGTTGGGCATTTATGTTTAATGATATAAGTTATTAGGTGATCGCTGAGGTCACAGGGAAGGGTACCAGTGGAGTCTCTATTAGTAAGGATCCAGTCAATAATACTTTCTTTTTGAAGTGAGTTGCCTATTCTGGTTGGGGATAGGATATTTTGGGAAAAACCATGTAGGTTAATAGGTTGTGGAGTTATATGGGTAGAAAAGAGAGACCAGTCAATGTTGACGTCTCCAAGAACTATGGTTTCTTGTGGGTAGTTGATGGCTAGCCAGCTCAGGGATTGCTCCAGGTTTTCTGTGTTCTTCCCTGGTGGGATATAGGTTACAATAAGGTTGATGCGTTTTTGAGTGTTTAGGCAGACCTGTAGGGCTATAATTTCTAGGTTTGAGATCTTAGGAGGTTGTACTTGGTTCTTCAGGATGTTCAGTTTATTTTTAAACATAATAGCTATTCCTCCACCTTTTTTCTTTGCACGATCAGCCCTGAGAATATTGTACCCGGGTGGGAGGATCTCTTCATTCTTAGTAGTGGGTTTTAGCCATGTTTCGGTTAGACACATGATGTCAGGGGAATGAGTAGCTATGATGGCGTGAAGGTTGTGAATTTTGTTGTTAATGCTTCTTAGGTTCAGGTGTAGTATTAGAAGGGAGTCCTGTTCTTTCAACCAAGCATGCCTTCGAATAACAGAGCCTGTAACTGCGGCTCTACAAGAAGCCTCTAATGAATCAAAACCACATTGTAAAGTATGCTTTCCCACTTGTTCAGCTGCATGCAATAAATCCTGCATGTCCTTACTGTCAGGACTTTCTGAGATTGAAACCATTTTCTGCTTTAACAATGACATGAGGTACTGTTGATATTTAGGCATGTGAAACTGGCAATTTAAAGCCCTTACAGCTAAAGTAGCAGAAGTGTAAACTTTTTTCCCCCATCTGTCCAGAGCTCTGGAATCCCTATCCGAGGGAACAGGATTTTTAGCAGTGGAAGCCTTAACCCCTTTAGGACCCTGAGAAATTGTTTCTGGATCTGCAGCAGGGTTTTTGTAAAGAAATTTATGAGAGTCAGTAGTACCTGTCTGGCTTGACTGGTGCAGGGGGTAAGGAATCCGGAGTCTAAGTGGATTCAGAGAAAACATCATCAACAATATCAAGCACAGGGGGAATAGCCAGGGGCCTGTGCTGGGGCAATAAAATAAAGTCTCTGAGCCTTTTCTTGGATTCTGAATAATCCTGGCTCTCCCAATGGAAATGCTCCTTCATGGTGTGCAGGGTTTCCCCAAAAGAATAATCCTCAGGTGGAGAGGCAGAAGGTATAGACTCTTCTGCATCAGAGTCCTCATAGGGAGGGAGAGAATATCCCTGATCAGAAGAGGAATCAGAGGAAATAGAAACCTGGTCAGAGGAATCATAGTCAGTGTCTTGCCTAGGCCTTTTGTTAGGAGGGGGATGGGAACCCCTAATTAAAGTAATTAGGTCTTCGGCCATTTTAAGCATCTGTTTCTTTGGCATGGGTGACTGTTCAGTAGAATGCTGTACTTGTTTCTTTGTCTTTAAAGGTGTTTTTAACTTTGCCTTGGCTGCTGTAGTGGGCTTAAGTGTAAGCTGTGAAGGTCTGAAAACACCCTCAGAAGCCGACGCCTGCTCAGCGGCTCTGGACCCATCTGAGGGGATAGTTTCCGTAGGCCCGATACCTTGAGTTTCCACAGGCCTCAGAGTCTCCACGTGGCTGTTGGATACGGCGTGTGGCTCTGAGGTGGCGGGTGTCAGGGGCTGCGAAAGCGCCTCACTGAGAACCAGCGAACCGGCGACTGGCCTAGAAGAGGCTTCGTCGTCGGTTTTGGACCTCAGATGCATGTCCTTTTCTTTGTCTTTGCGTTTTTTATAAATTCCGGTCGTCGGTTGTTCCGACGGCATTATGTAATTAAACCTTCTGCCAAAATAATGTAAAGCAAAATCAAACCGGCGTTTAATAGTGCGTTTATTGAATCTAGCACAAAACCGACAACAGGTAACGTCGTGATCAGGGCCTAGGCAAGGAATACAGTAAGAGTGAAAGTCATTATGGGGTATTTGCTTCCCACAAGAGATATAATTATTACCTTTTACTGACATCGGTCTGGAGCAAGAAAAAGTTTCCCCAACGGGGTACTTAGCTTTATTGAAGACTTCGGTTATTAAACATTTCGAAAATCTCAGGAGTCGGCCGACCGGCACTTGCGAACTGCTTTTGCTTCGGGCACTGCGCGGCAAGAAAGACTGAAGAAAATGGCGTCGGTTGCATCTTTTATACCCCTGGCACACTGACATCAGGGAAGAGGCGACAGCAACCGACGCCGGACCAAGACTTTGGAGCTCAGGCCGACTGCAGGTAGCCTGTCGGCGGATAACCCAAGAGTAATGACTGCAACAGTGAAACACGATGAACATCGTATCATTATGGACCTCATAAATAAAGATATAGGTGACCTTCAAATCCTAGATCCAACCCAATTCGGCTTTGTCAAAAGTAGATCTTACCTGTTAAATCTGGTGGATTTCTTCAAAAATTTGACCATGGCCACTGACACGGGCAAATTTGTGCACATACCATACCTCGACTTGGTAAAGGCTTTTGACACAATCCCACACTCAGGCATTACAGATAAACTTAGCAAACTGAATGTAAACATCTTTGTTGTAAGATGGATTGCCAACTAGCTCAAAAAAAACAGACACACACTATCTGGCTAGGTGACTCCACATCAACCAGCAGACCTGTAACCAGCGGGGTGCCACAGGGGTCACTGCTGGGCCCCCTAATGTTTGGTATATACTTCTTAGAAGTTCAGGTCAAAACTAAGGAGTTGTGGCTAACCAAGTTTGCGAATGACTGCAAACTAGGTGCAATTACTGAATCCCCAAATGATGTCAGTATACTCCAGGAGGGTCTTACACAGGCCAACGACTGGTGTCTTAGTCACGGTCTCAAAGTGAATGCAAAGAAATGCATCATCATTCACTTTGGCACAAAAAATGTCCCTTCACACTATCATATTAGCAGAAATACCCTTAGTATCCACAAAGTGGTAAGGGATCTGGGATCAAACTTTGACCACCATCTGTCTACTGTAGTAAGGAAGATTTCTACTTAACACACTTGATTAGTAAAGACATTGCTTCGAGAGCAAAGGAGGTTATAACCCCTCTATACTCAGCATTAATTTGGTCCATAATTGAGTATAACGCCTCATAATGCACGAAGCACCTGCAGCAATTGGAGAGACCTCAGAGGTTTCTAACAAAGACCACCAAGGGATTCCAGCACATGCCTTACACAGACTGACTAGAGTCCCTGTCACTATGGATCGTATAGACTTCTTCGGGAAGGGTCTATATTAAATCAGCGAATGCTTAAAATAGCGAATGCTGATTTATTGACCCTGTAAAAGTGAAAGCTTGAAATCCCAAAGACATGGAACAGCGATTCTTTTTCCCCAGGGAAAAAAATTGCTGGGCCGTTTTTGGGACTTTGCCATTTTCTCCACTGTGGTGCGATCTCGGAGTTGGCATATTTAAGTAGGGAGGTGAGGGGGGTCAAAGCCCCTCACTTTATGTAGTGTTTTGAATTTTTTGTTTTGTTTTTTTGTGGAACAGTGATTTTTTCCCCCCTGGGGAAAAAAATCTCTGTTCTGTGTCTTCAGGATTTCAAGCTTTCGCTTTTAAAGGGTCGATAAATCAGCGTTCGCTATTTTAAGCATTTGCTGATTTAATATAGACCCTTAGGGAAGACTTATTCCTGGCTTACAGAGAAATCTCAGACCCAAACCTAATGAACTTGCTGCATATCTGCAAATTAAACTGGACTAAAGCTACCCATTCCAGGGACCTAAATATGGCTTGGGGGACTTAAACAGGACATGCTGGAGGGACAAATTTGTCTCCCGGCGACTGCCATGTCTTTGGGATAGGCTACCAATTCATGTGAAACAGAGCACCTCTGATACTGTTCCAAAGGAACTTGGATGAGTGGTTGGGGCACCAAAAGTTTTTACCGGGGATAGCACCCACAACTCTCCTGGACATGGGTAGTCATTAATGAATGCAATCTTGGGTATTGACTTGCACTTCATAGCATTGGGATGAAACGACTAGGCTTGAAATGACCTCCAGGTCAATAGCCTAGTAATCTCCTATGATCCTAATATAGGAAAGCTAGGTTGTGATATGAAGGAAAAGGAATGCCTCAGAAGGTAACGCACAAGAAAGCCTGTGCTCCACATCAGTGTAATAACCTAACTGATTTCATACACAGCATTATTATTTGTTACCATCTTCCATTCACTACTTAAAGATTTCAGATTCAACATTCTAAACTCATAGTCAAGAGTTATACAGTTGTCAAAATATCAAAGGGAATGAAATTATGGATTTAGTCTGTAGTGGCAGCACACTAAAAATCTGAACGGGAAATACCTCTTCCTCACTGAAACAATTTATTCACTTTTGTTAACCTTGAATGTCTGGGAAAATATCATTTTTGGTGGAGTCCATCGAGATCAACACAATAAATTAATAATAACATGATTTAGACCACAGTGGTACATAACACATAACAATGTAAGCAATTAATAGAAAATTAGTTTTTGAAAAACAAAAACGGCATAAATGAAATTTTAAGTAACAATACAATAATAACTGTATAAAATAGGACTATATAATAACTAGCAATATAAACAACATAAAAAATATGAAGGACAAAATCAGCATGAATTAAATCACAGCTGACACTACAGAGAAGAACAAGTAAAAGAAAAACAGATTAACTTGTCAATCAATATGTACTAAATCATAACACTCAATAATAAAGCAGTGATTACCATCTTAGCATATTTCCTCAGTTTTCTTCACTAATATATATGTACTTTGCTGTTACAGCTTCTTTGGTATCCCATGAAAAAGACTTTGCACAGTGATTAATCATTCACTCAGCATAACGTAATAAAAAATTTCATAGGTTCATAGGTTGGTACTAGGCTATCAGCCCTAGGGCCTATACAAGCCTAGCCATAACAATTCCCTGGCTATTTCTTCCCACATTATTTACTTTCCTGGACCCCTGTCTAGCAGGGCGACTGACGTGATCCCTGGGGTGAATTTCCTTTCTCCCATCCAATCGTCAAGGTTCCTCTTGAAGAGGTCCAAAGAGACACTCTGCTTGACATGTATGGGCAATCTATTCCAGAGTCTGGGGAGTCTCTGGGTCAGGAACCTATCCCTCCAACATGTTTTGTTTATTGTGATGACAAGGTTTAGATCCCTGACGCGTGTAGCTCTGAGGGATTGGGATTTCTTTAAGTGTAGCATGTCCAACAGCTCTGGGTTTGACATGGCCTTGTATGTTAAGCAGAGATCGCCTCTGAGTAGACGATATGCGACAGAGTATAGCTGGAGTTTTTTAAGGCGGTCAGCGTAGGGCATCTGCTTTAGGCCTGTGATTCTTTTAGTGAGGTATTTCTGAGGCCTTTCCAGTTGTTGCAGATGTCTTGAGAGGTACATACCAAATGGGGCGTTGTATTCTATAATGGGTCTAATGAGGTATGAGTACAGTGGGACAATGACCTCCTTTTTTCTTTAAGTCTTAAAATCAGCATATGTCAGCCTCAAACTCACAGTTCTCAATCTGCTTAAAAGTGGCTCTGACAATTATAATACAGATTTAGGGTCAGCTTGCACAGTACTCAAGGATGGGTAAGATGCCTTATATTTTATGTATTAAATGTATTAGGTAAGCCTTTTGTAATTCATAGACAGGTCAATGATTAGTAGCAAAACCCCCAAAAATACTGAGCAGTCAGTTTTTCTGAAGACAAATGAAAATAAGATAGTCACTGGGTAGGCCTCTGTCAATGAGACTCCTTTTGGCAACCAACAGCACTACTCTGTTAATACTCTTGTATAGTACAGATTGCAGGTACGTCCATACTACTCTACTTACTAAACAGAGAAGCACAGAAAATGTGTATGTCTATGCTGATAAATGTGCATCTATACATTTCAATGGAGTTATGTCAAGAACAATGAAGCATAGCAGCAAGTAAGTGGTGTCATATGTGTATATGAGGGTATAGAAGTGTGTGTGTGTGTGTGTGTGTGTGTGTGTGTGTGTGTGTGTGTGTGTGTGTGTATGTGTGTGTGCTACTGTGAGTGTTGCTCTGTATGCGTATAGTGGACAAAAGCTGCTGATGTGACTGTGGCTGCTAAGAATGGGAAGATCATGGGGCACAGAAAGGCCAACAACCACTGAATTTGTATGTTTGTCTGTGTGTGTGTATGTGTGTGTGTGTGTGTGTGTGTGTGTGTGTGTGTGTGTGTGTGTGTGTGTGTACTCACCCATGAGTGTGAAATGTCTATGCAGGTTGGAAGCCTGGGAGCAATTACACCACCAGACCCTATATGTCTGTGGGTGATGAGAGAGGACTGGGATCCAGTAGACCACTTCTGATTTATTTCTGCCACACAATATGCTATGTCACCAGGGGAAATAGCATCTGGATTGGGTGAGGTGTCAAGGAGCAGACTTGTACATGACAAAGGACTACTAAAATGTGGCAGTGTCACACCTCATAGCAATATACATTATACACATACTCAAGTGTGTGTGTGTGTGTTTATATGCTGTCTCTCTCTCTCTCTCTCTCTCTCTCTCTCTCTAGTGGTGGTAGGGTGTCTTTCTCTCTCTCTCTCCCTCAGCTGGTGGGAGGAGTGTGTGCCTTTGTGTGGTTTGACAGGATCTATGCTGCTTTGCAGCACAGGATGACAGGGTGCTCAACAGGGTATAGTCATGCAAATTTCAACTTAATAAGATGCTGCACCAGCAGGACTGTGCATGACTCTGAACCAATAAATATTAAAGTGCAACGTCCCTGACTGTGAATCCCAGCCCAAGTCAAAAGACATTATTCTGGCAAAGATACATAAAATTTTACAGATCTGTCTCTTAAATGTGTACATATCAGATGCACACCCACAAAAAGTGTAAGACATTCAAAAGCAAAATAAATAAAGTTGTTATGTATTTCCCATAACGGTTCCATCTGTGTTGTCCATTTTCATTCTTCTTCAACTGATGGGTTCAGATCCGATCCTCAGATCCAACTCGGCTGTTACCAAAGGTCATGGTAACCCAAAAGCTCTAGAGCTTCCCTCTTACCCCATAATGCACCACCCCTAAGCTACCTCAGATCTTGTTTGCTGACTTTTAAACAGAAAGAGGATGTTTAACATGCATAAATATAGGAAACAGAAAACTGTATGTGCTCAGTAAAGGAAAAAAGTACAGTTTTGTACCTACCATAAATGTAGATGTTCGAGGATCCACGTTGCTGCAGTCCTAACTATTGGGTAGTCCGCTGTCCAGTCGGCCCGAATACCAAAGTATATGGCTGACGTCGGTCAGGGCGCATTAGACTGACGTCAGTACGTCAGGGTACTAATGCGCATGACCGACGTCATATCCTCAGTCTTTTCTTGCCCCAGATGTCAGAAGACCCTGAAAAGCTAAGGCCAAAACCAAAAATTCCAAACATACCTGCACCAAAAATATGTACAATATATACAAAATTACCAGAATATAACCTCACCTACACAACCACCCTTAAACACAGAGGGAAGGAGGGAGGTAAATTGGACTGCAGCAATGTGGATCCTCGAACATCTACATTTATGGTAGGTACAAAACTGTACTATGTTCTTCATTCCACATTGCTGCAGTCCTAACTATTGGGTAGAATCCCAAAGCAGAGGTAAGGGAGGCTGGCAAATCATAAGGAAGCAGGAACTGACAACATGCCTTGCAAAATAGCTGTGGCAAAACCAGCCCTAGACTTAGAGTAGAGAGGAAGGTGATAATGCTTAGAGAAAGTATGCACTGAACTCCAAGTAGCTGCCTCCAAAATATCCTTAGTGGCCACCCCCCTTAGAAATGCTGTAGAAGTGGCAGTAGCCCTAGTGGAATGAGGCCTAATTCCAGCTGGAATCTCCTTGCCATGATGGGAATAACAAAATGCAATGCAAAACCCAATCCACCTAGAATTTTGACACAGGCTTGCCCTGCGAACCCAAAGCAAAAGAAACAAACAACTGCTGAGACTGCCTAAAATCCTTAGTCCTGCTCAAATAATAACGCAATTGCCTGTGTACATCTAAAGTGTGCAAAATCTTTTCCCCTTTATTTTGGGGATCTGCATAAAAAGTAGGCAAATGAATAGTTTGGTTTAAAGCCACACTAGAAACCACCTTAGGCATAAAGGAAGGATTAGTACGTAAAGATACCCTATCCTTATGAAAAATCAAAAAAGGCTCTACCGCCATAAGGGCCTGCAACTCAGAAACCCTTCTTGCAGAAGTAATGGCCAACAAAAAGCAGTCTTCCATGACAAATATTTCAATTCAGCAGTAGCCGAGGCTCAAAAGGTTGTAGAGTAAGTTTCTCCAACACAAAATTGAGATCCCAAGCAGGAGTAGGAGCTCTACGTGGGGGTCTTATATTCTTTGCCCTCTAAGAAATTGCTTGAACAAAGGATGCGAAAACAATGGTGGGTCACAATCATAGTGAGCTGAAATTGCTGCAGCATGAATCTTAATGGAAGAGAAAGACAAACCTTTGTCCAATAACTCAGTAAGATATTGAAGAGCCACACTCAAATTAGGCTCAGAAATCTCCAAATTGTTTGCTGCACTCCAAAATAAAAATCTCTTCCATTTTTCTGCGTACACTTTCCTTGTACTAGGTCTTCTGGCTTCCATAATCACATTTAAAACTTGTTGAGGAAGTTGAGACCTGCTGTCTTTCAAAACAGAATATGCCAGGCTGTTAGATGAAGAGATTGAAGCTTGACATTGAGCAGGTGACCGTCCCTCTGAGACAACAGGTGTGGAATCAAGGGTAAAGGCCATGGAGGCTTCCTTACCAGACTCCTCAGTAATGGGTACCAGTGCTGCCGAGGCCAATCTGGAGCTATTAAAATCATCCTTGGCTTGTCTTGTCTGACCTTTAGAAGCACCTTTGGGAGAAGAGGCAGAGGTGGAAAAGCATACACATGAAGATTTTTCCAACTGAAAGAAAGAGCATCCACTTTCCAAGCTGTGTGATGAAACCTCTTTGTGCAAAACTTTGGCAGCTGGTGGTTTAGTGGAGAAGCGAACAGATCTATGTCTGGAGTTCCCCATGACACTGTCAATTTTGAAATACATGAAGATCCAGTTTCCACTCGTGGGGATCCATGATTTGTCTGCTTAACACATCTGCTAAGGAGTTCTGTGCTCCCGGCAGAAACCTTGCCTGAAGAGTTAGTTGCAAGCTGAGCGCAGTCTCCCATAAAATCATTGCATGCCTGCACAATGGGTAAGAATGTGTTCCCCCTTGTTTGTTGATGTACCACATGACAGTTGTGTTGTCTGTTAGAATCAACACCTGCCCTGGAAGAAGTAACTCCTTGAAAGCCATTAATGCAAACAGGACTGCTAACATCTCTTTCATGTTGATATGTAGATGCTGTAGTCTGGCAGGCCACTTGTCTTGTATCCACTTTCCATTTAGATGAGCTCCCCAAGCAATGTCTGAGGCATCTGTCGTTAGAATCTGACTCGCCTCTGGCCGGGTCACAGAGAGTCCCTTGTTTAGGTGACATTCCTGAGCCCACCACACAAATTCCTTTTGAATGCAAGGTATTATTTGAATGACAGTGTCCAAATCCTGGCAGTGCTGTGTCCATACATTTTTGAGATACCATTGCAGCTTCCTCATATGCAGTTTGGCATTGGGAAGCACCAGAATACAAGATGCCATGAACCCTAAGGCTTGAAGGACTGTCCTTGCAGTCAGCCCGGACTGAAGAGATAGTTGATGGAAGTAACTGGAAAGATTCTTTTGTTTGTCCGGGGTTAAAAGGCCATCTGGGCTGCTGTATTCAGTCTCACACCCAGAAAGCACATGTCTTGAGAGGGTACTAGACTGGACTTTATTTCGTTCACAGAATACCCTAGGCATCTTAGCACTGCTATGACATAATCCAAATGCTGTAGAAGGTCTTCCTTTTCTTGAGCTAGAATCAGGCAGTCGTCCAAGTAAGGATAGATTTGAATTCCTTTTAGCCTGAAGTAAGCTATCACTGGAGCCAGAACCTTTGTGAATACTCTGGGCAGTGGATAAGCCAAAGGGCAATGCAGAGAACTGATAATGAGAATTTCCAGCTCGAAAACGCAGATACTTCCTGCAACTTAGTCTTATAGGCACATGAAGGTAAGCTTCCTTGAGATCTAAAGTTACCATCCAGTGATCCTTGCCCAGCAGAGGTAAAAGCTGTTGTAACGTCAACATTTTGAACTTGGGAATGTCCAGATAAGTGTTGAGGATAGATAAATCCAAAATTGGCCTCCACGTGTTCCCCTTCTTCGGTACTAGGAACAGGCGAGAATAAAATCCTAGGCCCCTTTCTGGCACAGGAACTGGCTGAATGGCCCCTATGTGGAGCAACAGAGAAATTTGCTTGTGAGCCTCTTGTCTTTGTAGAGGAGGAATGTCTGGCATGCCTTTGAAAGGAGGCATGGTATGGAAATAAAACCTGTAACCGTGGTGAATGATATCCAGAACCCATCTGTCTTGGGTAATTAAATCCCAATTTTCTTTGAAAAGAGACAGCCTTCCTCCCAAAGGTGCTGCCAGGCGAGAATGTACTGGCAGCTGAAAAGGCAGGTCATTGAGTCTGCTTACGAAAGGACTGACCCCTGCCCTCACCAGAAGTCTGAGCAGGGGAACTCCCTGTCCTAGGCCTAAAAGAACCTTGAGCTCTGCCCCTACCACGTCTAGACCTACCCCTAGACTGGGAATCATAAGCAGGATAAGTCCATCCCTTAGTAGGCCAATTTCTACTAAACTGGAGGCTGCACCTGCAAAAATCCTTAACAGTTTGCATAGACTTAGCCTTGTCCTCCATTTTCTTTAAGACTGCTTCCACAGGCGAACCAAACAACACATCAGACTGCAAAGGAGCATCCAAAATCCTTGTTTTAACATGCTCAGCTAAATTCTGATCTCTCAACCAGGCATGCCTACGAAGAACAGAACCAGTGGCAGCCACCCTCGAGGAGGCCTGCACAGCATCAAAACCACATTGCAAGGAATGTTTACCCACCTGTTCAGACACATGAACTAAATCCTGCAACTCTTTACACTCAATACCTTCTGCCAGAGCATCCACCTTAGATTTCAATTGTGAAAGGAGATAATTCTGATATTTTAACATGGGAAACTGACAATTCAACGCCTCATGGCTAAAGTGGAAGAAGTATACACTTTCTTTCCCCATCTATCCAAAGCCCTTGCCTCTTTATCAGGAGGAACAGGATTTTTAACAACAGAGGCCTTCACACCTTTAGGCCCCTGAGAGACAGTTTCGGGTCTGCCCTAGGACTCTTAAAAGATACTTATGAGCTTCAGGCACCCTATAGTACCTATCCGGTTTAACTGGGGCAGGAGGCAAAGAATCAGGATTGAGGGAAGCCTCTGCAAAAACATCTTCCACCACATTCAGAACAGGAGGTATAGCTAAAGGCCTATGCTGGGGTAAAACAAGAATTCCTAAGCCTCTTCCTGGAATCAGAGAAATCTTGACCTTCCCATTTAAAATGCTCCCTCATGGAATGCAGAGTCTCTGAAAATGAAAAATCCTCAGGAGGAGAAGCTGAAGGAGTAGAATCATCCACATCAGAATCAGAATAAGGAGGATACTCCTGCAAGTCTTCAGCCAAGACTCAGAAGCCTCGAACATTGCTCAAAACTCTCAAACTCAGGTTCCACCCTAGGCCTCTTATCAGGAGGGGGCATAGAACCTCTAATCATAGTAATCAAATCCTCTGCCATTTTAAGCATATGTTTCTTAGGCAAAGACCCTGAAGCACTAGGAGAAACCCCCACTGAAGTTAAACTTGGCCTGCCTCTCAAAGAAGCCTTGGAAACAGAAGGGGAGGCTCTAACCACCTTAGGAAGAGAGGGAAGAACAGCGAATCAGCCTGGCCTACTTCCTGCGAGGATACATCCTGTAACAGTAAAGTCTCTCCAAAGAAACACCTGGCAAAACCTCCGGCTCCACTGAGCCTTCTAAAGATCCGACGTCTGGGACTGTCGGTTCTTCCACTCTAGGCTTTGCTGCTTTGTCCTTGCGCTTTTGGCGAAGCGGCGCCGGAGCCTCCGACGGCATTTTATAATTACAACGCTTCCCAAAAACTAACCTGGCACAGTCTAACCTTCTCTTAATAGTACGTTTGTTAAATCTAGCACAAGAGCGGCATCCAACAACGCCGTGCTCAGGCCCTAAACAAGGTATACACAAAGTATGGTAATCCCTATGAGGTATCTGTTTCCCACAAGAAATACAGTTATTCACTTTTTCTGACATCCGGTTAAATACTGAGGCAAGAAAACCAAAATATTCCCAACGGGTACTTAGCCAACTTTGATTCGGTCTGAAACTCTGACTTCAGAAACTTTCAGAACGCCAACCTGCACTCGCAAAATTGCTTCTGCATCGGACCATGCGGCAAAAAAGACTGAGGATATGACGTGGGTCATGCGCATTAGTACCCTGACGTACTGACGTCAGTCTAATGCGCCCTGACCGACGTCAGCCATATACTTTGGTATTCGGGCCGACTGGACAGCGGACTACCCAATAGTTAGGACTGCAGCAATGTGGAATGAAGAACATCTATATCTGTTAACTGAAAATCCTATACAACACCAAACATACAGGCACAGAGATTCCCGGATTTTGTGAACACAAACTCCCTGGACCACATAATCAATACACCAACCAGAGGTTCAACCATACTGCATCTGGTCCTCACTAATATGGGAGAGTGCTGCACAACCCCTGCTGTAATGTCTTTCCTGGTAAGGTCAGACCACAAAATGGTCTCCTTTGAAGTAAAAATAAAATCTGGACCCCCAGCTAAACCTGGAGTATTCAGGAACTACTCGAAGGCTAACCTCCTGCTATTAAGTGATAACCTGACAAAATTTCAAATTCCCATAAACCCTGAAAACACTGCTGCCTATGCAGAAATGTTCACAGAAACCCTGTACAAGCATGTTAGCAGCTGCATAGAGGCAGCTGTTACCACAAGGAAGAACTAACTCACAAAACAAGCCACCCTGGTAGAATCACAAAATCAATAGGCTGTGCAATAGAAGGAAGAAAATCATGGCAAATCTTATAAGGTGCAGCACCCAGCAGGATTAAATAACTCTTACAAAACTGAACAAATATCTCAGATGACAAATAAAGTCTACCAAAGCCAAATTTGAGGTAGGTTTGGCCTCCCAGGCCAAGAACAACCACAAAGCACTCTTTAGCTATGTCTGCAACCTCAAAGGCAATACACAATTGTGTGCAGGGTTCATTGAAAATGTAGTCACCTACACTGAGCCAGAAGATGAAGCAAACCTCCTGGCTGATAAATTCAGCTCCAACTTTAACCCTCTCTCCCCCTCAACCCTCCCTCAGGAAATATAATCAAATATAACTCTCCCTACTACCACTAGGGAACAGGTCCTTAATGCTCTCTCTAAGATCAAGAACACTGTATCAATGGGCGCAGACAATATCCAGGATGTCTTCTAAGTAGCATAAAACATGACCTATCAGGGCCTCTGGAATTACTATTTAACAGGCTCTGTGCCTCATGAATGGAGAAGAGCAACAGTCATCCCTCTGCACAGAGGTGGGCCATCTACAGACTTTGGAAGATGCAGACACACAAGTCTCACTAGTCTTATATTTAATGCCATGGAAAGAATTATCATGGAAATGATCAAAAGAGCTATAGTAAACCTCCAGATACTGGACCCAACCCAGTCTGGTTTTGTCAATGGCAGATGATGCCTACTCAACCTGGTGGACTTCTTAGAGAAGGTAACGAAAGCAATGGATGAGGGAAAAATGGTTCACACTGCCCACCTTGACCTGGCCAAGGCATCTGACACAATACCCCACTCGGGAATAGTTGACAAACTCAAGATGTTAGGTACAAACTCGTATGTCACCAGGTGGATAGATAACTGGCTCACAGACAGGACTCAGGAAATTAGAATTGGAGAGTCCACCTCTGCAAAGAGGCCAATCACAAGTGGAGTCCCTCAGAGATTAGTCCATGGACTGCTCATTTTTGGTATTCACTTCTCTGATGTCAGGGGCAATGTCAGTGGTTTCTGGTTGACTAAATTTGCAGAAGATTGCAAATTAGAAGCTGTCACTGAATCCCACACTGACACAAATATTCTCCAGGAGGGGCTGACACAGACAAACAACTGGTGTCAGAGCCATGGACTAAAACTAAATGTCAAGAAATGCATAATAGTATCCTTTGGGAAGTCATCCACCCCTTAGAGTTGACCCAGTAGTCAGTGACTTAGGGACACACATAGATAGTAATCTAGCTTTGACCATCACGTGTCTACAGCAATGAGGAAATCATTCTATCATTCTATGTTGCACAACTTATAAACAAATGTATGGCATCTAAGTCCAAGGAAATCATTGTTCCACTGTATTTGTCATTCATCATACATATTACCGAGTACAATGCCCCCTTTGGTATGTACTTAACCAGCCATATCTAACAACTGGAACATCCACAGAGGCTCCTCACTAAAAGAATAATGTCCTATGCAGATGGTCTCAAGGCTCTATCCCTGTATCCGTCTCCTACAGGCTTTTGAGGGGAGATGTATGCCTGACATACAGGGCATAGTCAGACCACACTTTGATGGACCTCCTGCATATCCATAAAATGAACAGCACCAGAATTACCCATTCTAAAGACTTAAACCTTGCATGTGATATAAATAGAACCTGCTGGAGAGACAGATATGTATCCCAGGGATTACCCTGTCTCTGGAACAGGCTCCCCATCCATGTGAAGCAGAGTTCCTCCCTAACACAATTCAAGTGCAACCTGGACAACTTATGGGAAAAAGGAAATTCATCCCTCGTTTTGCACCTGTGTCGCTAATGGACACAGGCAACCCGTAAATAGTTCATCTACCAGGCCCTACCTTGTAAATGTTTCATCTCCCAAGCCACTGCTTACACTTATCAAGGGTACCAGAACTTGTTAGAGATTTGGGATGCATGGTTAGGTTTACAAAGGCCCTTTTGGTCATTAGCCTAGTAAACACCTATGAACCTATGGAGCTCAATATAAAGGACAATGATGTCCCTCTAACAGCTTATTCATCCAGAAGTTCGTGAACAGAAAGAATAGGGGCTGGAGGGTGGGAAGGTGAGGAAGAATGAAAATGGACATCACAGATAGAATGTTATGGCAAGTACATAACTTCTTTACTTGATGTTATACATTTTCATTCTATCCTCAACTGATGTACAGCATCCACAGCTACCTATAATCCTTGGTTGACTCTAAAGAAGGATATTCCTGAGCACAGTTGAACCAAATGATGCTCCTCCCTTGGAGACCAGATCCAATCTGTAATGAGTAATAAAAGTATGAGGAGTAGCCCAAGTTGCTGCTGCACATACGTCATCCATGGACACTTTGGGTAGAAAAACTGAAGAAGTTGCCATGCACCTAGCTGAATGAGCTGGTATCAGTTGTGGTAAGGCAATACCCACTTTGCTATAGGTAAATGGAATACAATCAGTTAGCTATTTGGCTAAAGATACTTTTGCAACTGGTTTACCCAATTTCAATTCTGTAAAGGAAACAAACAATTGGTCTGTCTTTCTGATGTCTTTTGTTCTCTGCAGGTAAAAATTTAATTGTATGAGAAAATCCAATAAACAAAATTAGGAAAGAATACTAGCAAATTAATGGATTGATTGATATTAGATTCTGACACCATCTTGGGAAGAAAGGAAGCATTTGATCAAAGCACCACTCTATCCTTGTGAAAGACCAAGTATGGTGGTTTTGAAGACAATGCTAATTTCTGAAATTCATCTATCAGAAGTAATGGCTAATAGAAAAACAGTTCTCCAGGTAAGATAATTAAGGTCACATTTAGCTGCTGGTTCAAAGAGGGTATGTATTAATGCCTGCACTACCTATTTAGAACCCATGGGGGAGATGGGTCCTTTATCGGAGGTCTCAAAAGGAGACTGCCCCACAAGAAAGCTCTGCACAATTTATGAGAGGCTACTGAAGAATATTCAAATCCAATATAAAAATTTGATACTGCTGCTAAATTAACTTTAATGGTTGGGGAACTAGCCCCTTCTTTAAAAGGTAAATCTAAAAACTTGAGCATGTTATGTATCAGAGCAGAAAATGGCTAGCAAGATTCTGTTGTGCTCAGTAAACGAATCTTTTTCATTTACTTACACAGAGTTTTCATGTTGAAGGTTTATGGGAAGATAAAACTATATGTCAGACTGGGGTTGTCTGGCTATTAAAGGAATAGGAGAAACCAGGCCATCAACCCAAGGTTTGAGATGTCAGGATGGATCATGCCTGCCAGGTAAGACAGGAGGTCTGGAGTCAGATACAGACTCAAAGATTGGTGAAGTAACCGAGGCCAAAGGAAGGGAAACATCTGCCGAGGCCAGTAAAGTGCATTGATAATGACTTTGCTCTTTAACCTGACAGCTTTCTGCAGGAATTTCAGAATTAATGGGATTGGCGGGTAGATGTGTTACAGTTCATTATTTTAATTCTGTGGTTCATACAGTTGAGAAGAAGTGACACAAGACCCCAAGGCACAAGCTTAAACAATTTATTATTATAATTAACAGATTAAATTAAAAATAAAGATGTATGTACTTACAAGCATTAAATTAATTATTAAGCCCACTGATAGGGAAACTTTAATTTATACAGTGCAGCTATCTGTTTAGTCAACACACCTGCAAGCACTGATACATTTAAGAACTCAGTCTAAGCTAAATGTTTGTGTTGATCAAAGCAAATTAGTCAAATCAAATTCAGAAGATGAGTCCCGTTAAGACAGGGCTGACACTGGCAAAATAGCTGTATGCTCAGTTCAGGCTAGTGCAAAGATTAATTAAATCTGGATTATGAGTTTTGTTAAGACAGGGCTGACACTGGCAAAACAGCTGTATGCTCAGTTTAGGCAAGTGCAAAGATCAATCACAGGTGAAAACATATTGGACCTGGTCATCACCAACATGGGCGACAGGTGTTCCACACCGGTCAACCCGTCACTGATTAGATCACACCATAAACTAATCACTCTGGATGTCCACACCACACCACCACCTCCAACCAAGGAAACCACAGTGAAAACCTTTTCTATAGCAAACTTCACCTTACTTAAGACAGAGGTGTTAAGTATAACAGCCTCCACGCTAAAGGATAACAGTGTCCAAGATGCAGGAACCTTTACAAATGCAAAATCCTTTACTAATGCATTCTACGGGCACGTACAAGAATGCATGGATTGTGCCATCCCTAGCAAAACCAAGACTCACTCCCCTAAGAGAAGGAAACCAGTCTGGTGGACCCCTGCCATAAACAGGCTATACAATAGAAGGAGGAAACTAGTCCAGAAAAAAAGCAAATCCCAAGAAGGAAAGACATCCCTGATCAGTATCAGTGAGAAACTAAGGTCCCTCATAAAATCCTCCAAGGCTAACTTCGAAAGAAAAATAGCCAAGGATTCGAAAGATAAACACAAAGCCTTCTTTAGCTATGTCAAGAATCTAAGTGGCAACTCGCAGATATGCTCTGAGCTAGTGCAAAATAGCACAAAATATACTGAACCCACTGATATTGCCAACATCCTGGCAGATAGATTCAGTGCAAACTTCACCCCCCTCTCATCCCCAAAAGGGCCCACAACAATACCGGAAAAGTGTACTGTCCCGGAAATCACAGACGCACAGGTGAAAACAGCCCTTTCAAAAGCCAAAAGCACAGTGTCAATGGGGCCAGATGGTGTCCCAGGCTGCGTCTTCACGAACTACAGAACAAACTAACACCCACCTAAACACACTGTTCAACCTCAGCCTCTCCACAGGCTACGTGCACATAGAATGGCAGACAGCAATGGTTATTCTGCTCCACAAAGGAGGGGCCACAAGTGACCCTGATAACTATCGTCCCTTAAGCCTGACTAGCCTGGTCTGCAAGGCTATGGAGCGCATCATCATGGAACTCATTAACAAAGACATTGGGAACCTCCAAACACTTGACCCAACCCAATTCGGCTTTGTTAAGGGCAGATCATGCCTACTAAACCTGGTTGACTTCTTGAGATAGTCACCAAGGCCATAGATGAGGGGAAGGTAGTTCACACAGCCTACCTTGACCTCGCCAAGGCTTTTGGCACCATTCCCCACTTGGGAATTATAGAAAAACTCACCAGCCTGAACATAAACTCCTACGTCATGAGATGGGCTGCCAACTGGCTTACATTCAGAACTCACACAGTAAGAATAGCGGGCTCCAGGTCCGACTCTAAACCAGTCACAAGTGGTGTCCCACAAGGCTCGGTCCTGGGACCCCTACTATTCAGCATATACTTCTCAGAAGTACAGGCAAACACAGGAGGACTATGGCTAACCAAGTTCGCCAATGACTGCAAACTGGGAGCCATAATTGACTCTCCGGCTGAAACTGACATTCTCCAAAGGGCCTTACTGAGACGGACACCTGGTTTCAAAGTCATGGTCTCAAGCTAAATGCCAAAAAATGCATAGTCATCCTGTTTGGGAAAAATAAAACACCCATGAATTACCACATAGGTGGCAGCCCCCTTAATACAGAAGAGGTAATAAAAGATCTGGGGACCCAGGTAGATAGTAACCTCTCCTTTGACAATCATATTGCCAAAGTAGTTTGGAAATCCTTTGATGAAGCCCATCTATTTACTAAAGGGTTCGCATCTAGAAATAAAGAGGTTATAGTGCCCCTCTACTCGTCACTCATCAGACCCATCATAGAGTACAATGCCCCATTTGGGATGTACCTCACAAGAAACTTCCAACAGCTGGAAAGACCACAAAAGTACCTCACCAAGAGGATTACTGGCCTCAAACATATGTCCTATGCAGCCTGACTGGAAAAACTCCAGCTGTACTCAGTCGCATATCGCTTACTCAGAGGTGATCTCTGCCTGACTTACAAAGCCATATCCAACTCAGAATTGATGGACATGCTCCACCTAAACAAATCCAAGTCACTGCGAGCCACTCGCTCTAGTGAGCTAAACCTCACCACAACAATAAATAGAACATTCTGGAGGGACAGATTCCTGTCACAGAGACTCCCCATGCTTTGGAACAAAATTCCTAACTACATTAGGCAGAGCCCCTCACTAACACTCTTCAAGAGAAAACTTGATGAGTGGATGGGTAACAGAAAATACACCCCTGGGATCACTTTATTGGCTCTTCTTGACAGAGGCTCAGTTAATTAATCAGCGTAAGCTGACACACTCTGGCTAGGCTTATAAATGCCCTCGGGCAGACAGCCTAGTACCTACCTATGAACCTATGAGTTTCATCCTATTATTAGCCTTTGAACTTTTTATAGGTTTGAGCAGGCCATAGGGTCAACAGGGTTGGCTGATGACATTCAGATCATAAGTTTAATCATAAACGGATGGAATATTTTAGAAAATTACAAATCATTTCCTAAGTTGTAAACAACTCCTGTAATGTCTGGTTTTATGCATTACTTTCTCTTTTAAGAGAAGAGTTATCCCTTAGCTGATTGCAGACTTGTGATAGTTCCTCTTATTTGACTTTGTAAGCTAATAAACATTTTTTTAGGTTAATCAAAGTTTAATTCACTAAAGTTTAGTAAGCAAGGTTTGCACTTAAAGCATGTGTCTAGCATATTTGACAAAAAAGCTATATGCAAGATGCAGTCCCTTAATATAACTGTTGTAATTTTATTGTACGCAGGAGTAAGGTGGTCGAGGCACCTAATAATTTGGGCAAGCTGTGTGGACCCATTACAAGCCACCCCTTGCATCGAGCAACTTACACTGCATACTTTTAATAAGTCTTAGGATCCTAACCAACAATTTATAATGAACAGTTTAGCATGTTGAAATAAGAGCAGTTGACAACATGCAAAACAAAATAGAACAAATGGTAGTGAGCAGTAATGGAAGCAAAAGCAAGTTGAATCAGACCGACGCCTTGGGTGACCACATGAAAATATTATACCAATGCAAGCAGTTTTTTTTTCATTTGCATTTTTTACAATTATACCTTTTTTTTTAATTATTTTTATTAAAGTTTGATGCACATCATATAACATTTGATTTTATAGTTGCAACACAATTTGTTCCTTTTTTTTTGCTTGTTGAAAGTCAGGACGCATTAAAGCTGTTTATTTTGGATTAAGTGTAATAAAATACACACACACTAACATTTTCTTACTGCATACCTCACCCTTTACATTCCCCCATCTGATGCTGTAAAGCATAACTCCAGATGAGTGGACACTTTTTTACTTGCTATTAGACAGTTTTTACAAGCAATTTTCTTCTGTTCCGGACACAATTTTTATGCAATTATTTTATCTTAATGTATGCAGCTTTTATTAACTTATACTTTTGTTGCCCTTGATGCAGTGGCTAACAAATTTAAAATTTTTAGTTTTATATTACGAATAAACATTTATGTCACTTGACAGTTATTTTAATGCGTGGCATAACTACAAACTTTTTAATGTTTAATAAGTTTTGGTTTTTATTTTACAACATGTCTCAGTTTATAACTGATAGGTTGGCCATGGCATACGAAAAGTCCCAGTTCATTAAATGCAGTTAATTTATTGTCCATGGCATGCAAAACAATTGAAGGCAAAATAGTCTCCCAGTATTTTAAACACATTGGGGGGGGGGGGGGGGGGTTCACACAAAACTTGGAGTTATGTTTTATGTCAGTATGGTTCTGGAAGTAATTTGCTGTTTAGTAGGAATTACAGTCTGCAAATTAATGTCCACTTCAGGTTGTTAACTGTTGGCAATGTTGTTTTGCCATATTTGTATTTTCAGAATAACTAATTCACCCAGTTTTTGATGCATTAGACACACTTTAGGTACAACATTAGTTCCTTTTTGCAAATACCATTTTATTTTTTGCATAGTTGATGTTTGTGCTTTTAGTTTTTATTAAAGTATCATTACGTTGCCACCCCTGGATTGGGGAAATCTACTTGTTTGTTCCAGTGAAACTTTTAGACCAAAACCCAGGGGTCTTTTCTTGCCAACATTTTCTTTCTACCACAGTTCGCAAGACATTACATTGTTTTGAACAGTCACTTTTTAATGCTGCAGTAGGTATTTCTCTTTTTATATTATACCAGGGAATTTTACTGATGATTTTTGCTGTGTTTTACTTTCATTTACAGTCCATCCTCTATTCTGAAGATATTGTATTACAGTCTACATTGCAATGTCCACATTGTTTTTTTTTTCTCATAATGATATAGTCACTTTATTAACCTGCATAGTGGGGTAATGCAGGTATCCTTGTGGAGTACTTGGAAAGTATACTATCTCCCTTTCCAGGTAAAAGCAAATTGTGCTCTGTTTTCTCTGCTATAGAAATGGAGAAGAACGCATTAGCAAAGTCCAAAATTGCATGGTATGAGCCAGTAGATGAAGACAGTCTCTAACAATGTTCAGAACAGCTGCTGCCAGTGGTGGTGTTACTTTAGTCCTTTAGGATCAGTAGGCAGAGAATGATTGACCAAACTTTTAGCAGGTACAGTTTTTGTTCATTTGCAACAGCTTTTGCATTGTCTTTAATATGTTTGACCACATTGACAGAGCAGATTTGCATTGTAGGTCCTACTATGGTTTTTAAGGTTTCCTTTTTTTTAATATTTGTAGCTTTACCCCACTGTTTTCTGCTCTCAGGCTATGTTGGTCTACTGCATTAATAATTTGCTTTAAATGTGGGTGGAACATTAAGCAGGTACATTTGTGCATTTGAAAGTAAGACTATTACAGGTTGAGCCTCAGCTATTAGAATGCCTAGCAAGTTACACTCTTTACACTCATAATCAAATAATGTATAGCTAATACCATTTTATGTTGCTGGATCAAAATTTGATCTACAAATTAATACATGCACTGTATGTAGTCTGTGAGGGATGTTTTTTAGCCCTCTGCATTTTTTTTTGTTTATGCTGTTGAATAAACAAATTACTGTGTTTTTTTTTTTTTTTTAGTAAATTGCCTTGCCTTTTTAAAGCAATGTAGATCTTCTGTAGTTGTTGTGTGAGCTCACTAACTGTATGTTGTAAAAGCTGTCAAAAACATTTATTGCACATGCTCCGGCTTTAATATATTTTTTTCTTAAAACTGTTAAGGCTAAAGGAGTAGATGCGGGCAGCTTAAGGCTTTTATTAATTGCATTTTTTCCCTTTTCTTTTTGTATATTTTTTTCTTTGTTTTTTTCCAAAGGCAAATCAAGTCTGCTCGAGCCTTTGCCATTTCATTGGAATTTACTTTATGCAGAAATTCTAAAGGCTCTGAAGGGGATGGGGGAGAAACTCTACTTAATACTCTAGCAAGAGGATCCCTTTGACCCCATGGTCCAGCCATGGATCCTGCAAGAATTTTACCTAGGTTGTCTGCCTCATACTCTTTTTTGCGAACATTTCTCTTTAAAGAAAACAACATTGGTGGTTGTGCCATCTTCTTTGTATAACCTCAGAATCCCATCCTTGTCGACAATTTGTTACAGTTCATTATTTTAATTCTGTGGTTCATACAGTTGAGAAGAAGTGACACAAGACACCAAGGCACAAGCTTAAACAGTTTACTACTATAATTAACAAATTAAATTAAAAATAAAGATGTCTACTTACAAGCATTAAAGGAATTATTAAGCCCACTGATAGGGGAACTTTAATCTATACAGTGCAGCTATCTGTTTAGTCAACACACTTGCAGGCACTGATACATTTAAGAACTCAGTCTAAACTAAACATTTGTGTTGATCAAAGCAAATTAGTCAAATCAAATTCAGAAGATGAGTTCCATTAAGACAGGGCTGACAATGGAAAAATAGCTGTATGCTCAATTCAGGTTAGTGCAAAGATTAATTAAATCTGGATTATGAGTTTTGTTAAAACAGGGCTGACACTGGCAAAATAGCTGTATGCTCACTTCAGGCTAGTGCAAAGATCAATCAAATTTGGATGACGAGTTTCATCCTATTATTAGCCTCTGAGCTTTTTTATAGGTTTGAGCAGGCCATAGGGTCAACAGGGTTGGCTGATGACATTCAGATCATAAATTTAATCATAAACTTAATCATAAACTGATGGAATATTTTAGAAAATTACAAATCATTTCCTAAATTGTAAACAACTCCTGTAATGTCTAGTTTTATGCATTACTTTCTCTTTTAAGGGAACAGTTATCCCTTAGCTGACTGCAGACTTGTGATAGCTCCTCATATTTGACTTTGTAAGTGGATAAACATTTTTTTAGGTTAATCAAAGTTTAATTCACTAAAGTTTAGTAAGCAAGGTTTGCACTTAAAGCATGTTGTTGTGTTGTTGCATCTTTCGGCTTTTCCCGGTTAGGGGTCGCCACAGCAGAACTCCGGTCCGCTAATGATTGGCATTAGATTTTTACGTGCTGAGTTGCCAGCCCTGACGCATAACCTTCAACGAAGGTACGCCCATTCACGCATGCCTCCACGCAGAAGACGCTCTAGCTGAGAATCCAACCGGACAGCGTCTTACTGTAAGGCGACAACGCTACTGCAGCACCACCACTGCAGTTTGCACTTAAAGCATGTGTCTAGCATATTTTACAAAAAAGCTATATGCAAGATGAAGTCCCCTAATATAACTGTTGTCATTTTATTGTACGCTGGAGTAAGGTGGTCGAGGCACCTAATAATTTGGGCAAGCTGTGTGGGCCCACTACAAGTTGTAAAGTAGACTGGGGGCCAATCGTAAAGTAGAGCATCACTTGGTGATTGCCCCTATGGGAGGAACAGGACAAAGTAGCTGCTGCATTTGTTGTTTAGGGGAGAAGTAAAAAGATCACAGCAAAGCTGGCTCCATCAATGAAAAATCATTTCTGTCACATTCTTATTGAGAGACCACTTGTGAGGTGGAAGAATGCACCTATTCAGCTTGTCTGCGATCACACTGGACTTCATCAGTGTGCGCTATGAGAAAGCAGTTAGATGACATCACCCACTGCCACACTCTGAGCATTTCTCAATACAAAGGGTATGATCTGGTCCTTCCTTCTTTGCTGATGTGCCAAACTACTGGCATAATGTCTGTTTGAAATGCAACTGTCCCTGAAGGGAGAGCATCCTGGAAGGCCTGCAACACTAAAGGAACTGCTCTTATCTCTAGGACATTGATATGCAAGTTGGCCTCTTTAAGGAACCAATTGCCTTGGGACTGTTTTCCCCAGAAAATTCCCCCTGAAACGGGGAAGCATCCGTGGTCAATATGATAATTGGCTGAGGGAGAATGAAAAGGCAACCTTGTGGAACCTGATCTGAATGAAACCAGATCTCTCTTGCATATCAGAGTGATTCGTATTTGAGTTGACATGGGTTGGCAAAGTACTGACCATTGTGTTGTTAGCATCCACTGGAGAATCCTCATATAAAATCTGGCTTAAGGTACTAAGGTTACTGCTCCTACAGCTTGAAGGACCAATCGGACTGAAATCTTGGTACTGCAGATTATTTTTCTGACATGTGATCTAACAGTTTGTACTCTTGAGGGAGGCAGTGAAGCTACCATTGACTTTGTGTTGAAATCTGCTCCTATGAATTCCAAATTTTGAGTTGGTCCTAGCTGAGTCTTGCCATAGTTTATGGTTATTCCCAGATGAGAACAAGTCTGGAGAACCCGATTTCTTGCCCTTATCTATTGATGCCTGGTCGGGGCAGTAATGAGACAGTCGTCTAGATATGGAAACACCCGGAATCCCTACAGTCTCAAGTGAGTTGCTACTACTGCCATGCATTTGGTGAATACCCTGGGAGCTGTGTTGAGACCAAAAGCCACAACCCTGAACTGGTAGTGACTGTCAACCCAGCCAGAAGCATAAGTACCTTCTGGATTGTCTGTTCATCTTTATGTGATAGTATGCATCCTGAAGGTCTATCGAGCATATCCAGTTGTCCTTGCCCAGAAAAGGAAGAATGGACTGAACCATGACCATCTGAAACTTGGTATGTTGAAATGACTTGTTCAAGTTGCTGAGATCTAAAATTGTTCTCCAGTCCCCTGTATTCTTTGGCACTAAAAAGAAGCTTGAGTAAGCTCTGCGGTCTGGTGGGACCACTTGAGTGACTCTTTTTTCCTAGCAGCTTTTGTATTTGAATTGGTGCTTCTTCCCTTTGACTGGGTGAACATCAGGGATTTTTCTTGAGATTGGCAACAGAAAGGAAAAGGGTATTATATAGCCTCTGGATATAATCCTCTGCACCCAAGTATCTTTTGTTATGTCTAGCCAGGCTCTCTGGTACAGGGATAAATGACCCCCAATTGCCTCCAGAGACAGTCAATTGAGCTTCCTTTCAGGAGTGCTGTTAGGGTCTGTCCAAGAAAAAATTTCTGGACCCCTGCTTTCGTGGGCCTCCTCTGCTGCGGGGGCAGCATCTACTATTAGAATTTCCCCCTCTGCCCCTGGGGGAGCTTCCAGCTTGTGTGTCCTGAAAAGGACTCTGGGATTTCCTGAACCACATCTTTTGACCACTTCACTGATTTCTAGGAAACGACCTCTGAGGGGTTAAAAAAAATATGCCCACTGCAGACAGGGTCTTTCCATCCTTCTCACACCTGGATAAAGTTTCTTTCATTGTGGGGCCAAACAAGGAAGTACCATCAAAGGGGACATAGATGAACAAAGACCTATAGGGCTCAACAAAATCACATAGGCGCATCCAGGCATGTCTTCTGAAGGAAATGTCTAAACCTGCTACCCTTGAGGCGCCTTCGGCTACATGTGAAATAAGCCTCCTTGATGAATTTGAAATAGACTGTATGGTAGCCATCTGAGAGGTCACAGATAACTGGACCTCTGCAGAAACGGATCCTGAGAGGGTATTTGATAGTTCCTTGATCAAATCCCTCTGTAACCTCGTAAAATGTGTCAAATAATTCAGTGATCTTAGAATGAAGGTGGCTGAAGCAGAAACATGCTTCCCAAACCTGTCTATCACCTGGACTCCCTGTTAGGGGAATGAACAGTGCAACTCTGTTTAGCAAGTTTCTTTTTGGTGGCCATCATGACCATGGCATCAACAGGCAACCCTTTATCCCAAAAATCTTTCCCAGAAGGTGGTGCCAGAATCTTGTCTGGTCTTCTGGGTATGAGTTCAGCTGTCTCAAGTTCCTTCCACATCCACCAAGAGACCAAATCAATGAGCTCATCGGCAGGCGGAGTAACTCAGGAGGTAGAAGGGATAGTACCAAAAGCCTCCAAGAATACAGACTCCTCAAATGAAAGGTTGCTGGGGGTCCAACCACCTCTCTGCTTTAGGATCTCAAGGATGTCTCCAAATGAGATGTCTTCTGGAGGTGATTGTGGGGACCTTCACCTTCACTGAAGTTTGTATCTTCCATAACTGACTTTTGTGGAGAGTCTATGTGCTTCCTCTTGCACTTCTTCTTCCTACGGACCTCCTCAGTGGGGTATTCCGGGGAGGTATTGGAAGAAATCATAATATCCTGATGAGAAGCCTGGAAATATCAGACTGGCTATCCCTGTGATAAAGAATCATGAGGCTCTAAGTGCACAGACATCAGGGTAGAAGGTTGAGGATCCAAGGGGGTTAGATCTGTCCATCCTGCCAGAGCAGAGAATACCCTCTTCATCACCTCAAACGCTGATCACTCCAGAGACAGAGAGACGACCCCAGCACTGAGGAGGCAAGCTTCAGAACTGCTGTCCTCCCCCACTCCAAAGGCAATCTCCTCGAGGAGGAATCTGGAGCCAAGCTATCCAGTGCCAAAGCTCTGAGGGGCAGAGATGGCTCTGACAACTTCGGAGTCGACTCCATTACCTTGGATCCAAAAGGGAAGTTTTGGCTCAGAGAGTAATCCAGATCCGAAGAAATATGAACTAGAGCACTCAGAGTAAGCTTCAGATCTAAAGATAATGTTATCTTCAGATCTGAGCCACAAGGACCCAGAAGGCTTGGATCCAGAGGCTCTGAAACAACCAAAGGGATCAGAGGAGGAGGAGGTTGAAGTGGGGCTGTAGTTAATGGATGGGCCTCCTGACCCGAGGGGGTAGGAGCCGGCAAGACACCCACCTGAATCTGCGTTGAGATGAACTTCTGCATCATTCTTTCCATATCCTCTTCTGTCATACTTCTGGATGAATGAGTCAAGGCAAGAGAAGGAGACTTGGACCAGTGTCGTTCCAAAAAGGGTGAAGGCACCCTAGAAGGTACAGGGTCAATGGAAGGTGAGTATCTAGTCCTAGGCAGAACTGTAGGACTCGAGGTATTTGGACCCAACTGCCTTTTAGTTGGATCCAAGATAGTCTGATCCATTGCTTTTTTCTTCCTTGGATCAGAGGGCAAAAAACTTTGGGATCTCTTTGGATCTAAAGTAGTTTTTTTTCCAGATGGCTCCAAAGCCAAGGTGGATGAAGCAGAAGGATTCAAAGACAAAATCTTCATTTCTTTAGCTTTACCTATGGGGGACTGAGCCCCAGTTATTACTTCTCCAAAGGAAGATGGCAATAAACCTTTTAATATTAGTTTATTTTTCCTCTTGACTAGAGCCCTATAGTTGAAATTATGACAGAATGAGCAACCTTCCTGTACATGTTGTGGCCCTAGGCAATAAACACATATTGTGTGGGCATCTGACAGTAGTAGCTTGTGCCCACACATGACACACTTTTTAAACTCAGAGGGCCCTTTTTCTGCCATTACAGAAGTAACTAAAAAAAAAGAGAAAAAGTTAAGTAATACAGACTTTTTTTTTTTAAAGAGAGAAAACTATGGTACTAATGACTACGTAAGAGTGTAGAAGGTAAAAGAATAGAAAGAGAAATCACCAATGACAAACGGTACAATAAACAGAGACAGGAAGAAATTACCAACAATGGTAATTTAAGACATATGAAAACATATGAGGGTAAGGGATGTGTAATATGAGGAAAATATTAGAAAATATAAAGTTTTTGAAGATGTAAATTGAAGGAAACTATCACTTATCTGTGAAAGCTTGAGAGCTAGACTGACCATGTCTTTTTGCAAAAAAGCAGCAAACGAGATCTGAGGTAGCTTAGGGCTGGTGCATTATAGGTATGGGAGAAGCTTGAGAGCTTTTTGGTTACCACAAGCACAGCAGAGTCATATCAGAGAAATGGATCCGAACCCATCAGTTGAGGATAAAATGAAAACTGACAACATCAGATCTTGCAGGTTTATAAGCATACCCATGTTATGATGTAAAAATGTAATTCCATAAAATTGTCAGTTAACATACCTGTGTATTGTTTGTCCATTCAAACCACACTTCATATTTCTCCTTAAAAAAGCAAGCAGTAATCGACATCAAATGTAAGTGCACCATTTTACACGCTGGTCTCAGAAGTCTCACACTTTTTATATAATCCAAAGTTCCATCTACAGTCCCAAAAAAAAGTGAAACAGAATGATTATCTGTGAAATAAAAAGGATCTGCACTCTTAGCACAAACTACAAGAATCAGTACCATATTTTCTTATTTTTTTTTAAAGATGAGAGCCTTCAAGAAGTACTGAATGGACACTATAAAACAGAATACAGAATGGAATAGGAATACCTATGCATTCTCTCCCAGACCGGTGAATAACACAGTTTCTGTATAAATTTTTAGCATATAAATAATATATTTCAAGTTCACTGTACCAATCATGAAAATGCCACACTCTAAACAACACTACGGTCTTCATAGTTAGGAACAAACATGAAAGAATTAAGAGGATCAGTGCCTTTGATATCTTCCTAAAGACAGATGGTGTGCAAATCAGTCTTTAGAATAGAAATCTACGGTGAAGTCCATGTGCATGTGTGAAAATGAATAAATACACAGCTCAAACTAATAACCCAAAGACCTGCAAAGTAACAATTAAGAAGTTTATGAAAAGGATTTCCAAAAACAGTATGATGAATATGTATTCCAATGACATCAAGAGATGGCAAATTTATGACCATTTGTTGAACATTTCAGTAAAGAATTCAATAGATTCATGGGCATGGTGCTTGTATTTGTCACTAGCATTACTTTATGTACTTGTTTTCATAGTTTGTTGTATGATAGTGCATACATTTAATTTAAGTTCTTAAGCATGCAGATCCATAATTTAAGTTTATACATGTGTGTGTGTGTGTGTTTGTGTATATATATATATATATATATATATATATATATATATATATATATATATATATATATATGGGTCCCCTTCAGTAGATCGACCATATGTTCAAACTTGTAAAAGTCTGATCTGACTGAATGGAGATCTGCGTACAGAGCGGAATGGAAAGCTTTCCCATTTCCGCAATGTAGTGTAATCTCGGAGTTGGTATATTTAAGTAAGAGGGGTGTGGGGGGTGCAGGGGGGTGTAGCCCCCCTGCTATATACGTTTAGTTTTGTGTTTTTTTTGTTTTATGTGGTTTTATGTCAGTGTTCGAACGTTTACGAGTTCGAACATATGGTCTCGGCCATATGTAGTTCGAACTAGTAAAAGTTCGAACTACTGAAGTAGATCCATATATATATATATATATATATATATATATATATCATCTATAATATATATCTATACATATATATATATATATATATATATATATATATATATATATATATATATATCTATATACACACACACACAAACAGAAAATAAAATACATACCCGCACACACAACACCACATTATGTGATACATTTCTCTACTCCACATTTTGGAATGCCAAGAGAGCATTTCAATTGGCTAGCTTGAGCTAAAAAGTTTTTTTTCTTTTATTTAAGCCCCGCGTATGCACTTGTTTGCGTGTAGTGCTCCATTGTGTACTGCCAACTAGCAGTGGTTACCGCTGGTGGTTATAGATGCCAACATTTTGTTTTTTAAATTTTCCCTTAGCACTTTGCTTGTGGTCTTTCAGAGGTTTCTCGCGGCACAGTGCTACTGTCAGGTGGAACACTAAGCCTAGCCTCAGAGGTACCAACACACCTCTCACCCATTTGACACTCCTAAATGTAACTTCTTTTCCTGATCATATAAATTTACCCATCAAATTATCCACAGTTTCTCAGGCCAGCTTGGTTGACATGGGCACCGACAACCCTTTACACCTAGTCCACACAAACATAACATGTGAGAGATACAAGACTACTCAGAGGTGATCTCTGCCTTACATACAAGGCAATCTCTGACCCTGCTTTACTGGAAATGCCGCATATCTGTAAGTCAAATGGGTTACTCGCTCTAAAGACCTTAACCTGGTATGTGACATTAATAAAACCTGCTGGAAGGACAGATTTGTCTCCCAGAGGTTACCACACCTTTGGAACAGACTCCCACTTCATGTCAAACAGAGCACCTCTTTGGCCTTCTTCAAACGCAATTTGAACAATTGGATGAGTGACCATAAATTCACCCCAGGGGTTCCACCTGTGACCCTCTTGGACAGGGGCAATAGGTGCCGATTGTGGAAATAAGGATAAGAACATGGCTAAACAAAACCACTAAAGAAGAAGAAAACTGCACCAAATACCACACAAAAAGACCAGACCCAGTAAAATCCATGAAACACTCTAGTGCCTCTGCAACTAGTGCCTTCCAGGAGTGCAAAGTAAAACACATACCCATAATAACCCATAATCCTTATATATATATATATATATATATATATATATTTATATTACTTAAAACAATCAGTTAAACAATTAAACATATTTATCACATTACTCACATAAAATTCAAACTCTCCGTGTGCATTCACTGTTAAACCCACCTGGATAAATCTGATGCACATGTATAAAAACACTCATCAAAATCATCACTATCCTTATTCAAGTTAATTGATAAATTCAAATCTAAACTATCTCAATTTCCATTATCAGAGAAATGTTTTAACAAATGTAACTTTCTACACATTCTAAAAATCTCCATTTTAAGAACATACAACCTGGGTAAAGTCATTGGTATGCATTTTAAACCCTTGTTAAGACCACACAACTGTGCATACTCCAAAGAGACATTAGATACATTTACAACACTATTACTCACACAACATTTTTCAAAGGGAGCAATATTAGTTCCACTTAACCCTCTTAGTATGTGGTTGATAAGTTCCCTGTTTGTCGCTGGTCATGAAACCCCTCTCCTGGGCTTTGTTCTGATTCTACATTTTATTTTCCATTCCGAAAGTTTTTATTCAAGTACTGCAGTTTCTGAGGCGGTGGTAATGGCGGATACTGATTATCATCTGTATCCCAGTCCGTAGAGCCTCTAGATGTATCAGAAAGAGGCTTATGCATCATATGTACACCTTCATTGCCTCCCTGAACAACAGAATGAGTAGAATGCAGTTTCCTATTTTTACTGTCTTTCCACAAGAAAGCCTTATGGTTGTTGTAGTCCCGTGAGTCTCTTTGCAATTTGCCTTTTTTCTTTTTCAACAATTCTTGTTTGAAATCAGACAATCTCTCATTAAATCCATTAGTTGTTGCTGCAGTCAGCTAGAACTAAGTTCAGCTGCCAAAGAATTACACAAGCCAGAAATTTCCTCCTTCAGTTTGCGCTGTCTGAGGATATCTCTCTTTTTTTCTCAATGGAAATCTGCACCCACTCCAATGCACAACGATGGGCTGCAGCTATCCATCTATCTTGAAATCATTTCTCAGTTTCATCTGTCAAATTAAATGGCAAAGATGAACTTTTGAAAGCACGCAGTCCTCGGGGGGGTTATATCAAACTCTATATAGCATTGTAAACGTAGTATATTCAAATGAACTGCCATTTCTTTCTGTAGCAATTGTTCTAATTTGTTTAAAGTTTCAGACACTTCTGTAGAAAAGCAAACATTGGCATGCTTACCCACAGTGTCAAATGGATTAGAAATACGTTGTTTCTGACCGTTATCAATGAAATGTTCCCAATTAACACTGCCATTTTCAACGCGTTCTGAAGTACCTTCACGTAAAGGAACCACAAAATTATCCATACTTCTCTGAGTAGAATCTGATACATCTTCACAAAAAATCCTAGGTAGTTGTATGTTCGGATCACTGGCCATGGCAAACCATAGACAAAACCACTAAAGAAGAAAGAAAACTGCACCAAATACCACACGTAAAGACTAGAGCCAGTATAATCCATGAAACACTCTAGCACCTCAGCAACTAGTGCCTTCCAGGAGTACAAAGTAAAACACATACCCATAATCCTTTTTTGTGGTACTAAGAACATGGCTAGGCCTGTAAGGGCCCTAGGGCCATTAGCCTAGTAACTTCCTATGATCCAGGATTTGCATAAATCAGCATTTCATCCTTCAGGACCGATTTATGCAAAATCAATAGATAAAAATAGTTAATCTTCTATTTACTGTCTTATACATGTCAAAATAAAGACCACTAAGTACAGAAAGATGGCCAATTTATGACCAGCTGCTTTAAGTACCACAGTAAACAATGAAAGGAAGCACTCAACTGAATTTTTTCCAAGTGGAACTGTCATAAAATTGTCACATCTTAAAATTATCTTGGCCTAAAATTTCAACACATGATCTGTGGCATCCTACGTAAAGTATCCAACAGTCACTACACAACTCAGTCCGACAAGATAACAACACATTCATTATACAAAAACATCCATAATAAAATAATTTTGTAACATGCCATATGAAATGAATTCTTATAGATGAAAGTATGACAATACTGTAAGAAAATGTAACATAAGGAAATAACCACCATTTTTGCCTTGAACATAGAACAAACTACAGGTCACATGGTCGGTCCTTCTCTCAGCCATCAAAAGAAAAGTTAACTAAACAGCCTTTGGCACCATGGATGGCTAGCAATTAGCCTCAGCCATGGGTGCATATCTGCTGTGGCCACAGCTGGACCCTCAGACCACTCATCCTTTTACCCAGATCACTCTGGTGTTGTCCATACAGCTACTATGGACCAGGGGATAGCCACAGCAACTGTTGTGGACTCCTCAGTGGGCATGAGAAAACCACTCATCAGTCTTGGGAGAAGGGGCACAGAAAGTGTCCCTGCCTATCCAGAATGCTATGCTCATTCCTGGGGAAGCTAATGTTACCATTAATGAATCTATTTCCTCCACTTTTCCTGTCAAAAAGAAACAGAAGACCAAACATGTATCTTTCTTATAAGGTGGTTTATGGTAAAAGTAAAAGGAATTTGTCTTTTCCTGAAGAGATTCAAGAAAATGAATCTGTAGAGAAACGTGATAGGACAGATGCAAGTTTTTCTCCTTAGAGTTTTGATTCAGACTCACAGGTGAGCATGGTATCTGAATCCCTGTGAGGCATTCTTTTTTTCTGAGACTATTTCTAGAATGTCCCAGTGTTTTAAGTGGGAGAACACCGAGGTTTGTCAGTTCCTCAGAAAATAATATGAGTTACCTCACTCAAGCTTATAACACAATTTTTGTATACTTCCAGTACACTCCCATACCCCCTTATGGTGTCCATATTTTTTTTTTGGTCTGGCTTCTTTAATGAAGTGACTTGCCAGCTAATAAGAGGCAGTATTAGAAAAGGCAAGGAGTTATTTTAAAAAATTACACTAACATTGTTAGATGTCTTGCAGTAGAGAAATTGGTATTTATTTGCCACTTATTGGCCTACATTTTATTGAGGTGTATGGTGTGGAACACCAATGTGGGAGACAGGACAATTCACTGAAAGTACAGTTATTTAAATTGAACTTACCATAAAAGTCATTATACAATGACCCCCCATTAAATATTCAAAAACGTGCACGCTGATTGGTCAGCATGCACGTTGTAAATCAGAGTTATAGTAATGGAAAAAAGGTCCGGTCGCCCGGACTTTTTCCATTACTATAACTCTTTTTTTTACAGCAACGGAGAACGCAAGATCTCCATTGCTTCACACTGTCTCGCTAGGTTAAACGAGTTTAACATAGCGAGACAGCTTTAAAAAAGCAAAGGAGATTCTTCATTGCTTTTTTTAAAGCTGTCTCTCTATGTTAAACTTATTTAACATAGCAAAACAGTTTTTAAAAAGCAACGGAGACCTTGCTTTCTCCATTGCTTTTTTCTAAACTGTCTGCTATGTTAAATTGGTTTAATATAGCCAGACAACTTTAAAAAAGCAACGGATATTCTCCGTTGCTTTTTTTAAAGCTGTCTCGCTATGTTAAACTCATTTAACATAGCGAAACAGTTTTTAAAAAGCAACGGAGATCTTGCTTTCTCAGTTGCTTTTGCCCACAGCTCTGATGTACTGCGTAGGCATGCGCATGCGCAGTACATCAGAACTGCCGCAGAATACCAGACAGCTGCAGAAGGGCAGCAAGGAGGCATTATACAATGCCATTATTTAAGAAAAGTAATTATTTTTTTTCTTAAATAATGTCATTGTATAATAGCAATAACCCACTTCTGGGTGAGGGTAATGCTGGATTTACCCACGGTTGGCTTTGTTTGGCCACGCGGGCTTCGCCCTCCTGACCAAACTACACCAACCGTGGGTAAATCCAGCATTACCCACACCCAGGCATGGGTTATTGCTATAATAATCACTGCTGCAGTATCTTTATCTATATTGGTTATATCCTGCCAAGGATACAACAGTCAGACAGCTTCCAATGTTTCAGGATACTGATACCTTCCGCATGCTCAAACTTTCAAGAAGTTTGAGATGAGCTGACTAGGAGACAATTTTGGGCACGAAGCTCTTCACAGCTTTCCTGTCAGCAGAGAGAGGGAGGCTGAGCCCTGGAGGGACAGTGCTAGGAATAACAAAAAATAAATGTCCAGAGCCTGGCATAAAAAAACACACAAAAATAGGGGGGGAGGGGTAGAGGGAGGGACCAGCTACTGCAGCAGTGATCATTCTAACATCTACTGTTACAGTAAGTTCAACTTACATAACTGTACTATGTTCTTCACATTGATCACTGCTGCAGTAACCTTAGCTATATGGGTAGGTTACCCTAGCTAACTAACCGGGAAAAGCCGAAAGACACAACAACAACAACAACAACCCTAGCTAACTATATTTGGGAGTTGGAAGGAGAAGGGTCCAGGAGCCCATAGAGAATGGTACTAGCAAAACCTGATCCAGACCTAGAGAAGGAATCAAGCTTATAGTGCTTTGTAAAAGTATGTACACAGGACCTAGTAGCAGCTTGTAGACTACTTCTAGAATCCAGCACTTTACAAAAAGCTACAGATGAAGCCAAGGCCCGGGTAGAGTGGGTCTTGACCTTGCCTGGAACAGACTTATCATTTTGAGTATAACAAAAGGTAACAGCATTAGAGAGCAATTTTGAAATAGTCTGTTTTGGCACAGGTAGTCCACCCTCACAAGAAATGAACAATTGATCCAAAGATGTGAAAGATTTAATTCTGTCAAGATGGCGCACGGGTTGTCTATGGACATCCAAGATATGGAGTAACCTTTCTCCCGAATTTTTAAGTTCAGGAAAAAACAGGGAGATGGATAGTTTGGCTTAAAGAAAATTTGGATACTACTTTAAGCGTAAAAGAAGGATTAGTTTGCAAAGAAACCCTGTCCCTATAGAAACTAAGGTAGAGTTGACTCACCATGAGAGCTTGTAACTCAGATACCCTTCTTACAGAGATCAAAGCAATCAGTAAAACTGTTCTCATGATAAGAACCTCAAGTCAGCCTGATTAGCTGGTTCACATGGAGCAAGTGTTAGCTTCTCTAACACAAAATTAAGATCCCAAGGTGGGGCCAATGGTTTACTTGGAGACCTTGTATGCAAAACATCTATCAAGAACATTTTGTTCATAGGTTCATAGGTTACTAGTGGCCCTAGAGGCTTTACAAGCCTAGCCATGTTAATCCCAAGTATCCCCATTTCTTCTTTTTTGGGTAGTTAAGAACTAATTTATGAATAGAGTGGGTCTGTGATCAAGAGTGACTATCCCTGTCCATGAAGGACAAGGGTTCCACCCCATAGGCAAATTTGCGGTCTCCCATCCAATTATCTAGGCTCTGTTTGAATAGAGTCAGTGAGGAGCTCTGTTTTATGTGAATAGGGAGTCTATTCCAGAGAAGAGACCATCTCTGGGAGATATATCTGTCTCTCCAGCATGATCTGTTAATGTCACAAGCTCGATTGAGATCTCTAGAGTGAGTGATTCTTGAGCCATTTGACTTGCGGATGTGCAGCATTTCCATTAGAACAGGGTTGGAGATTGCCCTATAGGCCAGACACAAGCCACCTCTCAGCACCCTATAAGATACAGAGTAAAGTGAAAGGACTTTCAGCCTGTCTACGTAGGTCATGTTCTGGAGTCCCTGTATTTCCTTAGTGAGTAATCTCTGCGGTTTCTCCAGCTGCTGCAGGTGTCTGGTGAGATACATGCAGAAGGGTACATTATACTCTATTAGTGGTCTGATGAGAGTCAAGCACAGTGGAGTTATAACATTCCTTGAACTGGATGCTATGTCCTTGCTTATGAGGTGTGCTACGTAGAAGGCTTTCCTTACTACCGTGGAAACTTTGTAGTCAAAGTTCAGATTGCTTTCAACCTGTGTTCCCAAGTCTCGCACCAGTGGGTATAACTCGGGGGGTGGGGGGTGCTGTCAGTATTGTAATTTGTAGGGAATTCCATTTCCCAAAGGGAATAATAATGCATTTTTTGCATTTAGTTTTAGACCATGGCTTTGGCACCAATCATTTGTTTGTGTTATCCCTTCTTGTAATATGTTGGCATCGTTGGGGGACTCATTGATTGCTCCCAGTTTGCAATCATCAGTGAACTTGGTGAGCCAAAGGCAGTCTACTTTGGCCTGGACTTCTGAGAAATAGATGCCAAACAGTAAGGGCCAAGAACAGACCCCTGCAGTACTCCACTGGTGACAGGTATACTGGTGGAGGTGAAGCCACCAATTTTGCCAAAGTGTGTTCTGTTGGTGAGCCAGTTGGCTGCCCATCTAACAACGTAAGGGTTAATCCCTATCTGGGAGAGTTTCTCCAATGATGCCAGAGTGGGGAATTTTGTCAAAAGTCTTGGCAAGGTCTGTGTACACTGTCTTACGTTTGTGCATGGCTTTGGTGACATTCTCAAAGAAGTCTATCAGGTTTAATAAGCATCCAGCGTTTGGAGGTTGCTTGTGTCCTTGTTGAAAAAGTCCAAAATTCTTTCCATGGCCTCGCAGATGAGGCTGGTTAAACTTAATGGACTGTAGT